>NC_141534.1:126725000-127082500 GCF_021556685.1 Rattus norvegicus | reverse complement strand
AACCAGGGACAGGTGATCCCAGACCTCTTGCTTGCAGGTAAGGGAGAGAGCACCCATCCAGAGGTCAGGGTCCTATATGTACTCCAGGGAAATCCAGGAGGCTAAAATAGCAGCCTATTCTCGAATTCCAGATCATGGACTTTGACATTGAGACCATGTAGAACCAGAACTGTTTTCAGTCCTCTATCTAGGATGCCTTGATGGTTGAGGGAAGGGAATCCATAGGGATGAGTACAAAGGAAACAAACAATAAACACAAGGCAGAAGTGTTGAAATCCCTGTACTTCTGCGGGGATTCGCTCGGGGATAGTTCAAAGGCTGTAGCCTCCAAGCTGTTCCTAGGATGGAAAAGGAATTCAGGAGCCTATACTACCAAAACTTTCTTTGAAGATGTTTAAATCTTTCAATTTTTCTTTGTAATATCAAAATAAAACACAGTTTTGAAGAGTGCAGACACAGAGCCCAATTATGTTCTTTCGGAAGCCAAAGTACAATTTCAACATTATAAAAAGTTAGTGTTTCTATAATCAATAATAATTAGGTTATTTTTATATTACAATGATTGGCTGTCAGGAAGAAAAGTTTTGTATGGAAATACATGGAGGTACAGCTTTGATACCTCATTAAATAAATGATTTTTAAATTCTAATCTGACTTTTAAGACAGGGCAGGGATCACATAAAGACTTTTTTTTCCAATTTATACTATTTCTAAAGACCTCATGTCATGTTTTGTCTACAGTGCTTCCCATCCTGAGTTACTTATTTTAAGCTAACTTTTTATAACAGATGATACAAATTTTTAGTCATCCATAATAATTTACAAGCCAATAATTGATAACAGAGATGTAAGGAATATAGTAAATATATACATTTAAGATCAGTCAAAAGTTAATATATAGTAGCCACATGTTATCATATACATTTCAGAGAGAGAATATTTTCCTTATTTCATCCATCTATAATTTCTGGAGAGGAAACTCTTGCTACCTACTTAATCTAATTCTCATGGGAATGGCAGTTCTGTAGCTGGTCTAGTCACCAGCTTACTTACTAGTGAAAGCTGAGAAGCTGCTGCCCTCTTTAGGAGCACTTGTACAAGTCAGGCAGCCTCAGGACTGCTGTCAGCCTGGTTCAGGTAGGAGGTAGGCTTTTCCAGCAGTGCTCAGCTCCTAGCTCTGTGTGCAGGGCTTCAAGAGCAGGATGGGATTACCAGTTCTTGTAGTCTTGATTTAGCTGTTTTTGTTTTTTTGTTTGTTTTTTTCCTTGTTTTGTGTTTGATTCTAAAAGTCCTTGAGATGGGTTAAGACTAAAATAAGGCTCAACTGGCCAGTAGGTTAAGTTTGGACAGTTTTCTGATTATGAAACATAAAACAATAATCAAACTAAACTAAACTATAGACACAAAGTGACAGAAAGGAACAGTTTAGCTTGCTCAGAAATACAAATAGAAGTTCCTCCAAGTGGAAATCAGTGTCCCCTGGGACATCTCCGCACAAATCTGATCCCACAAGCACTACTGTATCCAGGTTCTTTTTTTTTTTATTTTGTGGCACAACAATCAGAAAACAGAATACAAATTTATCTACAATACTCAAGATGACTGAAAAACAGTTCGGGGTCCTGCTAAGTTCGCACTGGGACACAAATTCATTGGTGATTTATTCCCATACAAAGCACCAATGTTGAGGTTCATAAAACCAAACCACCCAAGCAGTTAGAAAGAGTCCAGCCAAGCGAGATCATGATTTGAATTAGGCTGCAAAATCTGACGAATTGGGAACAAGAACATAGATTTGGAAGCTTAGAGTGTCTTTGAAAGTGTATATTAGTAAATATTTAAGCAGTTGACAAATTTTTATTGTACTCAGTTCTTTATTCATATATCATGGCAACATAATGGAGTTGGAAGAATTCTGACTCTAAAAGGAAATTGTTCAGCACTTTTTAAAGTATGAGACAACAAAGTGAGGAGGAGGAAGTTCGGCTAAAGTGTTGTTCAATCATATTTTGTACAACAAGGTTGAATAACGGAGGAAACTTTGGTAACTGGGTCTTATTCGAGACACCTGACTTCATGTTCTTCAAATTTTAACCTTGATGTTTAGGACTCATCCTGGAAATTTTGTCTGTAACTCAAAATGACAATGAAAGAGAGGTGTGGGCCAATTGCATGAACTTAATTAAAGCATTATAAGAAATAATTTTACAACTTGTGTATCTTAGAGTAAATAATAGATAACTTCCTTCTTTACATTCTAATTCTCTGGTTAACAGGCAAGAGAAAATAGCAGCAGAACCAAGAGAGGAGTTGTTTCTCTGTACTTGTTTTACTTTCAAGCTAGATGGAGAAATTATTCCTGAGGTGTCTAGATTCAGACAACTCTTGGGCTGAAGTATTCCTAAGGTTTGAACACAAAGTCAGCAGTGCCTGCAATTAAAGAGATAGTGTAGTAAATGACTTGAGTGTGTAAGAAGGGAAGGTTTTGTTTCTTCATAGATGGCATTTGTTGTGGGCATGGGGATTTGAATTTTCTGGAACAATAGCAGATACTGGTACAAGCTAATCATTTTTCTCCAATAGAAAGTCAGAAAGAGAAGCATGAATATGCTGCTTCAAATGTTCTAACCACAGTGCTGATGTGTAGATGAAGATCTGGGTTTTAATTTTCTGTCACCTTCATCTGGGATAAAAAAATATGACATCTAAAGTAGGAAATGGTAACCAGGACCAGGGTCTGAGGGATTGGACTGTCTGGTAGATAACAGCTATATAGATTCACCCACAATTCGTTTGCTATTGCAGTCTTCCTACTTCAGTTTCATGTGGGAGAAGAACTTTGCTGTCCTTGGGAAGGACAATAGATAATAGTTCCCAATGCTGATCTGGGACAAAGAAATGGCAAGAAAGAAAAGTTTTAAGGTTGAAGGATGTCACTTCATTGTAGAAAATTGACTTGGTACATTAAGACTCATGTTCTCTACACAGTAAAACAAGATTTGGAGTCTGAGTTACCTGTATTAGAATATATTCCCAGATCAATAAATTTGCTGGCAAATTTTATGATTCTATCACTTTTAATGTTTGAGTAATATGCAATTGTGTTAGTGTACTGAATTTATCAATTTTCAGTTGAGGATCATCTTGATTGCCTCTAATTTATGTCTCTTAGAAAGAGAGAAACGATGAACATAGTAGATCAAGTTGTCTCTGTGTTGGGATGAATCACAATTTGGGTTTCTTGCTAAGCTGGTTCAAACTGGAGCATAAAGACTGAGTTTTGTCTTCCTGATGAACTGCCACACTGATTTTCATAGTAGTGATGTAAGTTTTTATTAACACAAACAATGTATGAGAGATTTTCTTACTTTACATCACGGGTAGCATGTGTTTTCACATGTTTTGTTGTTCTTAGCCATTCTCTACATGGAAAATGAAACCACAAAGTAGTTTTCTTTTGCTTTACCTGATATAAAAGTGTATTAAACATTTCTTAAATGTTTATCAGATTTTGATGTTTTCTTATTGAGAATTCTTGGTTTTGATCTGCACTATAATTTTTTTAAAATCTGCTCCTTGTGGCTGTATCATTTCTGTAATATAGAAGAAGGGTTACTATAAAAAGGGGATGATAGGAAAGCTGTGTCTGAAAACAGTTATCTTCAAGAATAAAAATGTTTTAAAAAAAGTTTGCCTAGGAAACTGGCTGATGAACTAAAGAAGTTAGACTGCAGGGAGACAAATAACCCTATTAAAAAACAGAGGAATGGATACAGAAAATGTGGTACATCTACACAATGGAATATTACTCAGCTATCAAAAACAACGAGTTTATGAAATTCGTAGGCAAATGGTTGGAACTGGAAAATATCATCCTGAGTGAGCTAACCCAATCACAGAAAGACATACATGGTATGCACTCATTGATAAGTGGCTATTAGCCCAAATGCTTGAATTACCCTAGATCCCTAGAACAAACGAAACTCAAGACGGATGATCAAAATGTGAATGCTTCACTCCTTCTTTAAATGAGGAAAAAGAATACCCTTGGCAGGGAAGGGAGAGGCAAAGATTAAAACAGAGACTGAAGGAACACCCATTCAGAGCCTGCCCCACATGTGGCCCATACATATACAGCCACCCAATTAGACAAGATGGATGAAGCAAAGAAGTGCAGACCGACAGGAGCCGGATGTAGATCGCTCCTGAGAGACACAGCCAGAATACAGCAAATATAGAGGCGAATGCCAGCAGCAAACCACTGAACTGAGAATAGGTCCCCTATTGAAGGAATCAGAGAAAGAACTGGAAGAGCTTGAAGGGACTCGAGACCCCAAAAGTACAACAATGCCAAGCAACCAGAGCTTCCAGGGACTAAGCCACTACCTAAAGACTATACATGGACTGACCCTGGACTCTGACCCCATAGGTAGCAATGAATATCCTAGTAAGAGCACCAGT
Source organism: Rattus norvegicus (assembly GCF_021556685.1). NCBI lineage: Eukaryota > Metazoa > Chordata > Mammalia > Rodentia > Muridae > Rattus > Rattus norvegicus. The sequence goes on along the minus strand of NC_141534.1, from coordinate 127,078,039 downwards.
GGAAGGGGAAGCTCTGGGTCCTGCTAAGACTGAACCCCCAGTGAACTAGTCTATGGGGGGAGGGCGGCAATGGGGGGAGGGTTGGGAGGGGAACACCCATAAGGAAGGGGAGGGGGGAGGGGGATGTTTGCCCGGAAACCGGGAAAGGGAATAACACTCGAAATGTATATAAGAAATACTCAAGTTAATAAAAAAAATGGGGTTCAGAGATAAAAAAGAATTCAAAGCTGAGGAATGCCAAATAGCTGAGAAACACCTAAGGAAATGTTCAACATCTTTACTCATAAGGGAAATGCAAATCAAAAAATCCTGAGATTTCACCCCACACCAGTGAGAATGGCTCAGATCAAAAACTCAGGTGACAACAAATGCTGGCGAGGATGTGGAGAATGTGGAACACTTCTCAATTGGTGGGCTTGCAGACTAGTACAACCATTCTGGAAATCAGTCTGGAGGTTCCTCAGAAAATTGGACAATGAACTGCCTAAGGACCCAGCTATACCTCTCTTGGGCATATACACAAAAGATGCCCCAACACATAAAAAAGACACATACTCCACTATGTTCATAGCAGCCTTATTTATAATAGCCAGGAACTGGCAAGAACCCAGATGCCCTTCCACAGAGGAATGGATACACAAAATGTGGTACATCTACACAATGGAATATTACATAGCTATCAAAGAGAGTGACTTTATGAAATTCATAGGCAAATGGATGGAACTGGAAAATATCATGGTGAGTGACGTAACCCAATCACAGAACAACACCAGTGGTATGCACTCATTGATAAGTGGATATTAGCCCAAATGCTCCAATTACCCGAGATGTACAGAACACATGAAACTCAAGAAGGATGACCAAATGTGAGTGCTTCTAAAAAGGGGAACAAGAATACCATTGGGAGGGAATAGGGAAGCAAAGTTTAGAACAGAGGCTGAAGGAACGCCCATTCAGAGCCTGCCCCACACATGGCGCATACATATACAGCCACAAAAGTAGATAAGATGGATGAAGCATAGAAGTAAAGGCTGACAGGAACTGGATGTAGAATTCTTCTGAGCAGCATAGCCAGAATATGGCAAATACATAGGCGAATGCCATAGCAAGTCACTGAACCGCGAAAGGTACACCAGTTGAAGGAATCAGAGAAAGGACTGAAAGAGCTTGAAGGGGCTTGAGACTCCCTATGAACAACAATGCCAACCAATCAGAGCTTCCAGGGAATAAGTCACTACCCAAAGATTATACACGGACTGACCCTAGGCTCCATCTGCATAGGTAAAAATGAATAGCCTAGTAAGTGCACCAGTGGAAGCGGAAGCCCTTGGTTGTGCCAAAACTGATCCCCAAGTGTAAGGGTTGGTTGCAGGGAGGGCAGAAATGTGAAGAGGATGGGAAGGGGGACACCCATGTAGAAGGGGAGCGGAAAGGGTGAGGGGGATGTCTGCCTGTAAACCAGGAAATTTAATAACAATTGAAATATAAATAAGAAATACCCAATTTAGTAAAGATGGAGAAAAGAAGATATATTACAAATCTTTAACAATCAATGGTCTGAGAGGAAAGTCTTTGAAAGGCTTGTTGGTAGAATTTGCAAATTGCCATGGTGTAAAATCTTCCTTTGTGGTTTATCTCATGTTTTGAGATTGGGGGATGCAAAGATGTGGATGCTTCCTATGCCCTGTTAGCCAACTTAGCAGGCTTCAGCACACAGCAAATGGTGCCCCATCTCTCTCAAAGGTTTCTGGTGAAGTTTTAGATACAAATCCCACATTCTATAATTTACTTTTTATGAAGAGACAGTTATGAAGGCAGAGATGTGTGTCAAATTAAGCTAAGATACATTCACATGCCTTCTGTGTGCACTGTGCCCTAGACAGTACAACAGTCTGTGGGAACTCCAGATGAGGTAATGCTGTGTGATAAAACACTGAGGGAATCAAAAAGAAAAAAAAAACTGTTTTCTATCCATATGTAATATGCACCAAACTGAAGAGGAAAAAAAGATTAAACTTCATTTTTTTATTCTTTTTTTTTCAGAGCTGGGGACCGAACCCAGGGCCTTGTGCTTGCTAGGCAAGTGCTCTACCACTGAGCTAATTCTCCAACCCCCAAACTTCACTTTTGATATTGTAAGCCTGTTGAATTTATGTGGCTACTAGAATGGCTCTAAACATACGTTGTGGATTATATTTCTGTACATAAATACCCCAAAACTTTCTGTTGTTCAAGCCCAAAACCTCAGCTATTCTCTGGAGAAAAATGTTACGCTATTCACTTGCTCATATAAATCGTGCTCAGGCCTTAGCAGCAAGCTGTCACGACAGTCCTATCATCAACGCTGACCAGGCTTAGTTTGTATTCTTGGTAACAACTAATTTATATCTGAAATTCATTAAGTTTAGGATGAAGTGAATTTTCCATCCTCATTAGAAAATAACTGAAAACCAGGAAATGTAGAGAATACAAATGCAAAATTTATTAGAGATAGGATCTCGAAAATTCAGTATTGCTCTTTTTGATTAAATCAAATCAGCTAAGGGACTGATTACAGCTTAACTCCAGGAGCCATTTGTGACATCCTGGGTCTAGCTTATTTTTACCAATTAATGTTAGAGTAAGAGTAATGATGGCTGGCAATTGCCCACGTATGTCTGAGAGCAAATTGAGGAAATAATTTGCAGAATCTATATGCACTAATTCATGTCTTTGAGTTCCTTGGCTCTAAAAACTTTGGATACTTATGCCAGTAGCCAAGCCCACTTATACACCCTCTATCTCAGGTATGTTTCAGGAATGTCAAGTCCACTTACACCCTCTGAGAAACCTAGACAGTTAGATGTTCTCATCAGTACACCTGTAATTTATGGTTTAGGTTACAGGAACCAAAGAACAATGGGGGATTTTGGGGTGATGGTGACCATTATGAAATTGGTCTTGAGCCCTGCATGTCCTTCCTGGTTTCTTGCTTGTCTTTATAAGCCACTTCCCAGAAATAAAGTTTGAGAGCTTGATGTGAAAAAAAAGCCATCTTTTCTCAGGATAAAAAGGATCTACTGTCTTTTTATGACCAATGCAGACACCAAATGCTTGAGGTACACAAAGCTACCTATAGGCAAAAACAAAACAAAACAAAACAAAACAAAAAACCCCCATATACATAAAATTAAAATTCATAAATCATTTTTTGTCTTTTTCCATCTTTATTAGATTGGGCATTTCTTATTTACATTTCACATGTTATTCCCTTTCCCGGGTTTGTTAATCTGTGTCATTTTATTGGGAAATTGAGTCCATTGATATTGAGAGATATTAAGGAATAGTGATTGTTGCTTCCTATTATCTTTGTTTTTGCATGTGAGATTATGGTTGTGTGCTTGTCTTCTCTTTGTTTTGTTGAAAAACGATTAGTGTCTTGATTTTTCTAGGGTGTAGCTTGCCTACTTGTGTTGGGCTTTTCCATTTATTATCCTTTGTAGGGCTGGATTTGTAAAAGATATTGTGTAAATTTGGTTTTGTCATGGAATATCTTGGTTTCTCCATCTATGTTAATTGAGAATTTTGCTGGATCCAGTAACCTGGGATGCCATTTGTTTTCTCTTAGGGTCTGTATGCCATCTGTCCAGGATCTTCTAGCTTTCATAGTCTCTGGTGAGAAGTCTGGTGTGATTCTGATAGGTCTGCCTTTATATGTTACTTGACCTTTTTCCCTTACTGCTTTTAATATTCTTTCTTTATTTTGTGCATTTGGTTCTTTGACTATTATGTGACAAGAGGAGTTTATTTTCTGGTGCATTCTATTTGGAGTTGTGTAGGCTTCTTGGATGTTTATGGGCATCTCTTTCTTTAGTTTAGGGAAGTGTTCTTCTATGATTTTGTTGAAAATATTTATGGTTTTGTGTGAATGGTGTTGAGAGAGAAATACAGATTTCATTCTCAATGATGAGTAGCCCTAAAGAGAAGTGTTCATGGCCGTCAAGGAAGTCAGACCAAGGACGGCATCAGATCCTCTGATACTAAATTCATAGGTGCTTAGAAGCATGGATATAGAGCCTGAAATTGAACCCAGGTCCTCTAATAAGGATCACGGGCTTTAACTGCTGAGCCATCCCTCCAGCCCAGAGGAAGCACTTTGGTACCAACTTCTCATGGTGTTTTCTATTTAAGTGAAGATCCTTTATTTAATAAGTGGTTTTGTGTGAATGGTTTAAAGGGATTTGTTTCTAGGGTTAAGCTCATTACAGAGAATGATATTAATATTTTTTAAATAAAAGCAAAATTTCAAAAAAAAAGAAAATATTTATGGGTCCTTTGAGCTGGGAGTCTTCACTCTCTTCTATACCTATTATCCTTAGGTTTGATCTTCTCTTGTGTCCTGGGTTTCCTGTAGGTTTTGGGCCAGTAGCTTTTTCTGTTTTACATTATCTTTGACAGTTGTGTCAATGCTTTCTATGGAATCTTCTGCTCCTGAGATTCTCTTTTCTATCTCTTTATTGTTTCAATTTTAATTTTCAATTCCTTCGCCTGTTTGATTGTGTTTTCCTGTAATTCTTCCGGGAATTTTTGTGTTTCCTCCCTAAGGGCTTCTACTTGTTTACTTGTGTTTTTTGCATTTCTTTAAGGGAGCTCTGTATGTCTTTCGTAAAGTTCTCCATTATTAACAAAAATGTGATTTTAAATAGAAATCTTGTTTTTCTGTTGTTTTTTGGAAATCCAGTATTTTCTATGGTGAAAGAATTGGGCTCTGATGATGCCATGTAGTCCTAGTTTTTGTTGCTTGGGTTCCTGTGTTTGCCTCTCCCCATCAGGTTGTCTCTGGTGTTACCTTGTTTAGCTATTTCCACAGTGGCTTGACTTTCTTATAGGCCTGTGTGTCAGCAGTGCTGTAAGACCTGTTTTCCTGTTTTCTTTCAGACAGTTATGGGAACAGAGTGTTCTGCTTTCAGACGTGTAGTTGTTCCTGTCCACTGGCTTTCAGCTGTTCCTGTGGGCATGTATCCTGAGTCCACCAGACAGGTCACTTGGAGCAGAAACATTGGTCTTACCTCTCTCTGGTCTCAGGCCTGAATTCCCTCCTCCGGGCTCGGTTTCAGCTCTTCATGAGGGCAGCAACCAGTACGGCCTGCCCCTTCTTCTAGTTCACTGTGTATAGGGGCCCTTGATGGTACTAGCTGTTTTCTTCTCATGTCAGAAATGTGGGCAGAGAGTAGTAACCTCTTGTTTCCCAGGCATGTCTGCCCCTCTGATGGTCTAGCTCTGTCTCCCACAGGATTTGGGTGCAGGGAGATGTTTGACCAGGTCCCTTCATATCTGGGTGCAGTCTGGACCAAAGGCCTCCTGCAGCTTTACTGCCCCTATCTTCCTGTGCCTAGAGTCCCTATACAGTTTCCTCTTTGGCGAGGGACGTGGGAAAGGTGGGCAGAAGTGGCAGTCTCTCCTGCCCTGCAGGCTCCATTGGTCACATGTCTGGGCGATGAGCTCTCTCTCTCTCTCTCTCTCCCATGGGGTTTGGGAACAGGGAGCTGTGAGTCTGGATCATCTAGGTTCAGGAACCACCTAGAAACTGGAAGTGTCAGGTTCCAGACGAATTTTGCCCTTGTGTTCCCTGAGTCCACCAGGCAGGTCACTTGAAGCAGAAAAGTTGGTCTTACTTCTCTCTGGTCTCAGGCCTGAATTCCCTTAAGGTCTGGTCTCGGACCTTAAGTTGCTTCTTGGGGCTGGGTTTCTGCTCTGTGAGGGCAGCAACCAGAAGGGCCTGCCCCGGCTTTTCTTGGTACCTGTGAACAGGGGGCCCAGATGGAACTTGGCATTTTCCTCTAGAGTCAGAGGAAAGAGTCTCAGGGAGAGAGTAGTTTCACCTGGTTTCCTAGGCATGTCTGTCCCTCTGAAGGTAAAATTCATAAAACTTAAGAAAAAGAAACAATAAACCATCTGAGGATATTACATCGGAATCAAGTTAACAGTCTAAGAAGAATTTGAAGGCATCTGTGCTAGTATGAGAATAAGATTGAAGCCTGAATATATAATTTCAAATGTTCAAACTGAAGCAATAGTTGTCAACAAAGTGATTTTAGGAAAAGAAAAAAAGAAAGAAAGAGAGAAAGAGAGAGAGAAAGAGAGAAAGAAAACCATTTCATAACCCATAGTACTCTTGCTGAAATCCTCAAAGATTTGGTCAATCTTAGGGAGCTGTGGTAAATTCCTACAAAATGTTCATTATTTTTCAAAGGTTTATATAATAAAACATTATATTTTATAACAATGGGAAGAGACCACTTGGCAGAGAACAACATTCTTCTATGGTCATTACTTCTTCAAATATATGCTCAGATTTTATTCTGCTTAAAATCTGTGTAGCTATGTATTAGTCAAGCTGGCCTTAGATCAGATTTAGAGGACAACTTTATTTCAGGAAAGTGATGGCTATTTCCTTATTTAAGTTTCAATAGCAGTGGTTTTGGCCATTCTTCTGTTTCTGTGCATTGCTGTAACACACCTGCTTGATTTTCTCATGACCATTGTAGCACATCTTTTTTTTTTCTCTCCTGTTATCGTGGATTCAATTGGCCCATATCCTTTTGCACAGTTTGTTAAGATGTCATGGTGGCATCATATTTTATGTTTGTTAGAATAAACTAAAAGATTTTTAAAGTATACACATAATCATGTCACATAATGACATTTTAAATATAAATAAGAAATCCTGAATTTAATAAAGATGGAGGAAAATATAGGAGAAAGTTCTGTTCATTTGTAGACAACTTCATTGGGACTGATAGACCTGAAGTCATTTAATGAGTTTTTCAGAAATCAAAGAAGCTAGTTCCTGAACTAACTTATGGATCTCAGGAAAGGTACATGAACTTTTTCCCCACAAAAGAATTATCACCAGAATACTGATGCATAGATGGATATCTGTACCATTAGTTTCCTGTAGCCTCCATAAGGAATGTAATGCATGACCTCTGAGGGAGAGAAACAGTTCACCATGAGTAGCATTTTTTTAAATGGACTGTTAAGACAATGACTACTATCAATGAGCAGATAGTACTCTGCTGATCTTGTCAACTATATTCGGTCTTAGAGTTACCCATTATTACACAGGAGAAGTGAAAAATGTAAGAAAAAATATTTCTAGGGACCCAGGATATTGTTTAGTGTTAGAAAAATTGACTGAATAGATTAAGTTCTGTTTCACTCTGTAATAGTAGAAATTTGAGTAGCATTAAAAAATACATTGACTCGGTGAAAAGGAGACTTAATGTGTGTGTGTGTGTGTGTGTGTGTGTGTGTGTGTGTGTGTGTGTGTTCAAAAACATAAAATTTCTCATAGACAGAACTCTTTTCCACAATAAGGGACAAGTGGATAGCATATGAAAATTGGATTCCTCACTCAATACTTCACATAATCGATTGTAACCACACACATTTACCTAACATTAGAAACTTTTAAAAGACAACAGTAATATGTGAGTTAATCACTCACATTTAAATCAAATTATAACTAAGACAGGACCAAAATAGCCAAATAAATGTATATAATAGCAATTTATATAAGGTATGCACTTTTAAATGTGGCTTAGACATTCAAATGGGTGTTATAACACAAATAAGGGACTTTGCTAGAATGACATTTGCCAATGAGATGGTAAGCTGATGAGGCTCAGAACCTGACAGGGTGAGATGCACATATACCCCATACAATGAGATTCTTCTACAACTGTCTCTTTAAAACTTTCCCTCAATTAACCTGTGCTCACATTTACAACAGGAGATTTTTTCATATTTGTTTGTTGCTTTTTAGAAGAGAATGAAAGTTCCTTTTGGTAAGAAGGTTGATTGTGTATGATATTTGGGTAAGTAAACTTAGTACTGAAACAATGTATCACCTTTATATGAGCTAGCTCCTCCATAGTAGTACTAATGATGCTTCAGAGAAGTAAACATGAAGACCATGCTCAGTTGTGAATTTTGCATGCTTATTAATAAATTTGAGAATCAAGATATCTTACCTAGTTTAATAATGGCATGGATTATATACATAAATTCAATGTTCCTGTTGGATTCAATGCCAATTCCAGGTAGGAAAAAGTCACATGTAATATGGGTAACATAAACATATATCTGAGGTAGAGGGAGCCATGGCATCTCCTAAAGAACTGATAGGTATTGATTATTTAAATGAAGCACTAGGTAAAATTCTTCCATTAAAAATGTGTTTGCTAGCACAGGTTTTTACTATACTACGTGTCCATTTCTTAATTTTCATCATTTCCCTCACTTGTACTTCTTAGGAGGAAATAATCCTCAAGACATCTCAATACCCCTCTTCTAGAGAGAGAATTAATTGAAAAATTCTGTACAGTTCCTCAACCTACTGGGACTTAAGAATTGTCAAACAGCCGTGTGAAACCATCATACTCTCAGGGACTCTTGAGGGAAAAAGTGCTGGAAAAAATGGAAGTGCTCTCAAATGTTTTATATAGTTCCGGTCTCCAAGAGAAATTTTTGACATTTTCAGGCAATCTTCCCCATGAAACATGACAAAGAAATATCTTAGATTGTATTTGGTCATTTTATATTCCCTCTTTAAATATCAGGAAGGATAGGGTACTTAATTGAGTAACATATGCTCCTACAACTTTTTGTACTGAAATCTACTGTGACTGAATGTGGCCAAGGAAGTCCTGATTGTGATTCTATCAGTGGATCCCTGAACAAGTCATCATTCTTACATAGTACAAACATTTTGTTGTATATTTTGGGTCAGACCTCAAACAAAGGTGTAAGCAGACAATCACCAAAGCATTGTAAGTTAATCTAATAAACATAACTGTTCCCTAGAATGGACCGTGTTGGAATTTTCTCAGTATGTTGTTACAATGCTATGAGGTTGCTGGACACTACTTCACCTCCATTTAATTGAAGAATGAAATTCATGTATGTATGCATATCAAATATATTGTACACATTGTGTTTATAGTTTTAGAATAAATAAAATTATATTTCACATAGTCTTTTCTCCCTCCATGTCTCCCTTATTCCATTCTTGCTTGTTTTTAAAATTTCTTTTTCATTTTTTCATACATGTGTATATATATACATATATATACACATATATAAAAGTTTATCATGTTTATTCTAAGACATAAATATAACCTTTTAGTCAATATAATATTATATATGTATGGTGGTTTTGGGTTAGACCTTTGTGTGTTTGAAATGAAATGGCATGTTCTTCATTGTGTAGGAAATAACTACTGCTTTTACCCATCCTTGAGTACTTAAATTTTCTATAGGGTTCAAAGTACCCTAAGAGTTTTGCGTCCAATTTAGTATCCTAATATTGCCTCTGTCTCGATCAGGTGCTTGCCCAGCCTCTTGGAGGATAACCATGCTTGTCTCCCAAGTTAGGCCAGTCAATGGGTCTTCCTTCCTTTGATCTCTTCTCCACGTTTGTCTCGGTAATTCGTTTAGACAGGAAGAATTATGGGTCAAAGTTTTTGACTGTGTGATGGCAACCTCACCCCTCCACTTGATGCTCTGTCTTTCTACTGTAGGTAGATTTTCTACAAATTCCCTCTCCCCATTGTTGGGCATTTCATCTAATGTCCCGCTCTTTGATTCCTGAGAGCCTCTCACCTCCCCAGTCTCTAGTACACTCTAGAGAGCCCCCACGTCCTACATCCTGAGGTTGCCTGTCCCTATTAATCCCGCTGGTCTTCAGTGTTTCTGTCCTGACCCCTGCCATTACCTGGTCATGTTCCCCTTTTCCACTGTTCCCCCCCTCTCCTTCCCAGGTCCTTCCTTCCCTCAGCACCCTATGATTGCTTACTTCTCCCTCACAAGTGAGATCGAAGCAATCCCACTTGGGCCCTTCAGCTTCTTAACCTTCTTGAGTTCTGTGGATTTTGTCCTGGGTATTCTGTTTATTTTTGGCTACTCTCAACATATTAGTGAGTACATACCATGCATATTCTTTTGAGTGTGAGTTGCCTTACTACGAATGATATTTTCCAGTTCCTACCCTTTGCCTGCAAATCTCATGATGTCCTTGTTCTTAATAACTGAATAGTATTCCATTATTTAAATGAACCACTTTTTCTATTCTATATTTCTCTCTTTTCATCTTCTACAGTTAAAGCCCTCCTGTTTTCCCATTGTGCATATCTTATCATTTGTAACTCCTATGTTCTGTTCACTCTGATAACAATTTAGCCAGATAAGTTACTCTTCACTCCCATAACTATTGATTTTGATCTCTGAGAAGAAAATAAAGTCAAGTAAAGGCCACACAGCTCAATGAGGCAAATAATATCTGACTTCTGAAGATGTAACTATAATGGTTTGCCAGGAGAAAGTACTAGGCTTGAGACTGGCATCAAAACTCTAATAATAAGGGGAAGAGAAGGATACAGGGCCCCAGAATAATCTCTGAATTTCAGTCTTTGCATGAGGATATGTTCGATTTTTCTTCATGGCAGGGAATAAACTCCGTGAACCTGTAGGTGAGCATATCTAGTATAGGAGGTCATAGTATGTGCTTTTTATATCAGATAAAACTGCAGAATTGAGAATTTCAACTCTAATCATACATATATAGAAATACCTTGTATACATGTGAAAACACACACACACACACACACACACACACATACAGCGATAGAGGTGATAGAGGCACACATTCACACACATGTATTAAGGAATCAGAGCTTTAATTGACTTTCAAAAAGAATTATGCTACAAGTAACTATTTTAATATAGACTCAGTTGTACACTCTTTGTACCATATTATAAATCCTTCTGCTATATTTTTTTTCGAGATTAAGCCTGTGTGAAAAGTATATTGCATTGATGAAAAGCTAGATGATTTTCCTGAAAAAATAGTACTTAGTAACTTAACATGTAATCATGGTCATATCATATATCAGTAACACTATGGTGTATGAACATTTAGATACCAAGGATTTAATAGATAAATGAATGTAATGATTTAGAATCCATTGGTGAATAAAGAGATCCATTAAGGAGGAAAGAAATAAGGACACAGACATCAAGCAACCCCATTTATAGAGGCAGAACTGAAGGAACTAAGCACGCAGTAACTAAAGCATTGACTTACACAAACTAGATGCTTAGAGGAACCATCAATTATGTGGACCTGTCACTGTAATCATATAGGCTCTGTTTGCACCCAGTGCTCTCTGTTGGGGAGTACATGGCCAGGAACCATGTTAACAGAGAAAGGTTTAAATCCATGAGGTTTCACTGTGTAGACCACTACTATCTACAGAGCTAGTGCCCTTGTTTGGATGATGTCAAATCACTGGATACATTCCACACACGTTATTCATAGGATTAATGAATACCCTATGTTCTAAGAACCACAGAACAGTGGTGAAGTAAATATTAGTGATCATGATTGCAGGCAGAATATATTTCCTTTGTACATAATGATGTCATTATAACTGGGAATACATGCAGGAATACATTGCTATTTTAATCGCCTTAAAGTCTAAACTGAATTTTAAAAATTTTAGAAAACCATCCTTGTATTTTAGTACAAAATCAACAGACAGTTTTCAGAACTATACTTCCATGATTGTCAGTATCCACAGTAGGTAACTTATGTGACCTTTATGCATCAGTGTGACATGTACATACTTTGCTTTTAAATTTCCAATCATAGCTGTAGCTCAATCTTTCATCGTTAATTAACTTGTAAATCTGAAATATTATAGGGACTGTACTGAGCACTTATTACAGCTATTTACTGTGTTACTCCCAGGCAGAAATATTTCTATAGCTAGTTGAAAAGTATACAAAAGGAAATGTTGAGAGTAAGTTTTATACTTTAAAAAATGGCAAAAGAAAAGACCACTCTTATAGGAAGTTAGGCAGCTAGTGCTTAGCACATAAAAAAAACAAACAATTCGACCCCTGATTATGAATATGAAGATAATAATTGGAAGGGTGTTCTACACAGGTGAAGGAAAGGTTCTAGGTAATATAAAGGAACAAGATAATTCTACTCTGTAAAAAGTATGTTAATACTCTATAAGAAGTACACCATTCCTTTAACCTCTTATTAATGCTTATGAGGCTTACTATAACAAACAGCCTGAATGAGTTCTTACATTAGATACTTCACAACAAAGCATGGTTAGGTAGAATGTCAGAAATGAACCACAAGTAGATGAGGAAAAGAAGGAGAATATGTCTGCAACAAGTAGGAGTTAGTTGGTCATACATGTTCAAAATTATATATTATGTGAAAATAGGACAAATCATGGTGCTAGTTTGATATCAAAATAAACAAAATAGAAAAAGTTTTGCATTTAACCAATATTTCTATGTCTACCTCATGTCCAGAATAATTACATGCTTATTTATTTATGAATTATGACCTAGGCCTTAAACTACGTTTCTTTCTGGTCTAGCCTATAACTCAACCAATTTATATTTTATTTGCCTCCCACATGGCTGGTTACCTCTCTATAGTTTCATAGTCTGACTTCTGCATCTCAGTGGCTAATCTCCTATGCCTCTCTCCCTTCCTCTCTCCCATTCTCCCTCTCTCCCTCCCTCCGTCCCTTCCTCCCCCTCCTCCCCTTATGCTCTTGCTCTCGCTCTCACTTTCTCTCTGCCTGGATGTCACACCTTCTACCTACATTTGCTATAGACCATCCATTTTCTAATAAAGCTTTCAGAAAGTGAGAAAGAGAGTGTTTATGAGATCTGATGTAACCATGTATCTGTACTTCAGCAAGAGAATTCTTATGTAAGTATTATTCCACTACAAGTTTAGAGATGACAGAGGAATAGCACAGGCTCTTGTGCATTTCCTAATATTTAAGTCAAGAAACAATAGTGGAAATGGGAGAAACACATAAGACAGCAACAAGCTAGGAAGTAAGCATAGATGATTCAATACAGTAAGTAGAAGTATTACCCTCATGATATATTAAACTTTATCATGATTATTTTAAGGTTACACTAAGAAAGACTTGATGAGTTAGAGTAGATATCAAATGTTTGTATTGCAGATATTATCCTTTCCAATATATTTCTTGAATATGTTATATATATTATATATGCATACTAGATTTCTGTATATGTATATCTGTGCATGTGGATATGCATATAATGTATGTGTATGGGTGTATATACATAAATATATGTCTGTGTTTATGTGTGTGGATAAATGGAATTTATTGGAATTTCTTATAAACTGTTACTAATTCCTATTAATCCAAAGTAGGCTGACTGTGAATGGAAAGTTCAGTTATCTATTGGTTGTTCAGTTCCATAAGTCTGTGTGTGTCAACTGTTCTTCTGTATATGATATATTTCCAAAGAAGTTCTAATGAGAGTGAAGAAATGGATGTCCTAGTAAGCTGTCTTAGTTAGTGTTTTACTGCTGCGAACAGATGCCATGGCCAAGGGAATTCTTGAAAGGAAAACATTTAATTGTGGCTACCTTACAAGTTCAGAGGTTCAGTCCATTTTCTTCACGGTGGGAGATTGGCAGTGTCCAGGCACTCATGGTGAAAGAGGATCTGAGAGTTCTACATGGTCATATGAATACTGCTAGCAGAATCTGACTTCCAGGGAGCTAGGATCAGGTCTTAAAGCCTGTGCTCACAGTGTCACATTTATCCCAACAAGGCCACAGCTCTAAATTTTACCACTCCCTGAGTAAAGCATATTCAAGCCATGATCAAGTGATTCCAAGTAGGCAAAGTGCTTCCTTCTTCTGTGTTACCACATAAGCTTCCAGCAGAATGCATGATTTAGATTAAGGGCATCTCTTCTCAACTCTAGATCCAGAGTAATGGTTTGTAACTTCCCTATTTCATATCTGAATTAAAGACATATGTCTTCATGCCTCAAGATCCAGATCAAATGTCTGTATCCATACGTCAATAGTTCGTATTAGAAGTGGATTCACACATTTCAAACAAAGCAGAAAGTTATTCACACATATGCCCACCATCTCTGCATTGTAGTTTTTTCAATATATATGATACAATTAATTGAAAAGTAAGTTGACACTTTGTATAAAATAAAAAGAAATAAAAATTCCACGTATTCACTTTCCTTAATGAATGCCCAGAGGATGACTTCTAGGACAATGTACAAAGAAAAGAAAAACAAACAAACAATCAAAACAAAAAATAAACAATAAAACATACAACTGAAACCATTTAATTTTTTTATTACAGGCATAGTGAATCATTTAAAAACTATATATGCAGTATTTCCAATTAACATTATGGGAATTCATTTTTCTGAGAAATACTTGAATAATTTCCTAAAACCAAAAGTGGTTAAAAATTCTTAGAGATTTTTCCTTTTTACTTTGCGATGATCATGTATCCTGTTGGTCTTTGGTCTTTGGTGGCCTGCCCCTTTCTGAACAGGAAATTGACGGGTAGTGAAACTGGAGGAGAAAGGAATTTGCAGATGGAGCTAAGAGGAGTGGAGGGAAGAGAGCATGGTTTAGATGAATTGTATGATTGAAGGACCTATTTTCACTAAAAACGGAGATGATATAGTAGACTTGTCATTCCTTGTATTCATGTAGTTTATGACATGGACTCTTTATATATGTTAAAATGAAATTAATCCTGCATATAAAGGTCATATTTGCTTTATCATAATATGAAAGCATTCTATGAAAATAGTGTTTTCATCTCATATATACATATGTCTCATATACATATGTATATATATATATGTATATATATATATATATTACTTCACAGGTGCATGTATTGTACCAATTTCAAATAAATATTTTCATCAGATTTTTTTTCCTTTTTCAGCGTAGCTAACTCCCTGATATACTTCTACTTTTCTGCAAATTCCCTTTCTCCCACTCTCTGTCCATATACCTTCCCAGAACCATAAAAAAATAAAAAGAAAGAAGAAAAGAGATAAAGAAAAAAGGAAATAAAGAAAGAGAGTAAGAAAATACCACCACCACCACAACAGCAACTACTTACTTAACAATAAAACAGTTATTCATGCTATCCAAAATAAGATAAAATTCGAACCACTCACATGTATACACAAAACATGAAAGAAAATGTATGGACTTTTGTCTCTGGAAATATGTACTGCTTTATAGTGTGGTTGTTATAACCAGTGACATTTGGCAGATATGAACTGTATATAACGTCTTCTTAGGGATGACAAATTTGTCTAATTTCCCTCCTCAGTGCTGGTATTTCTGTCTATTTTGAACCACTTTCTTTAGATCTCATGTTTGTTGCCACAGACTCTGTGAGGATACTGCTAGGAAGTTATATTGGATAACATTTTTCATTGGACATATTGACCACTTCAGGCCCTTTAAAATATTTCTACCTACTTTGCAATATATATATATGAGGTTTGAGTGGAAAGGTTGGATGATGGCATCACACTTAGGACCTAGTACTTTACAGTCTCTCATTTTCTACACACAATCCACCAGAACATCTCTTTTTCTATATCCAATCAAGTGTAAGCAGAATACCTCGGATGAGGTTCAAGTTATGCACATATTTATGGATAAAATAATATGTAATTAGGATCATTTGGTTTACTTTTTATCAGAATAAGACGTTTTGATTTTTTTGTTTTTTGTTTTTGTTTTGTTTTGTTTTGTTTTGTTTTGTTTTTACCTAGTTATTTTACCTATTAGACTCAGGCTCTTGTGTATATTTGCACTGTGAGGTATGGCTTCTATCTCATGGAAATGGAAGCCAGCTCTTTTCTCGATAGCAAGTAGAGGGACTAGACCTAACAGGGAGGGAGAGAGGGGAAATTGGATTGGATGTATTGCATCTTTAAGAATCAAAAGTTGTAAATTAAGTCAGACTGCATGTCTGCCTCTCTGCTGGTATGCCAGAGTGCAGCCATGCGACTCAGAGAAGGTAGAACAAAGTCCAAGATAGGGGGTCCCAGCCTGTTTCTCCATGGGAGAGAAACAGAGTGTTCAGGGAGTGGTGCTCTGATTCTCAAAATCCTGTGCACCCAAACGCTGCTGGGGAACAAAGAGTTGAGAACAATGGTCAAGGTATCTCTCCTCCCATAACCAGGCAGTAAGGAGATTGCTGACTCTAGGTCAGGGCCGAATTGTGTCTGGTTCCCAGTGAATAAAGATGGGCTGACAGAGATAAAGTCTTCTCAGGGAGAATTAGGTGTGGCTGTTTCTGAGGACAGGCCTCCCCACACCCGCTCTCTCCCACTCCTCCACAGTCATCCTTAATGAAGGAGATAGCCTTGCTCATCCAAACTGCTTTATTTATGGCAAGTATGAATGTGTATGTCTTACTTAGGGTGAATAAGGGATTAAAAACATTTTACAAGAATGGATGGCCAGGAAGGGAAGTTCATTGAAGAAACACTTGGGGCCTATCTAGATTCCTAATTAGCATGGAGAATTCTAGGTTTTTATGCTACATCATGAGATATCATGGTCATCTCATTGATAGTCATGGTTATATGTTCCAGGATAGGGAGGGCTTGGCCAGGTGCTGATTACAAAACTTGCCATTCTCAATTATAAGTTTCCCTGGGATTTTTTTTTAATCTACGTCAACCTTACCGGTTCTTTTGTCTGGTGTCAGGGTCCACTTGCTCAACAGATTTCTCTGATAACAAGTAAGCAAGGCAACAATGTATCTTGAATACTTCTTACTAGTGAGTATTGAAGACCTTTTAGGTGATATTGATTTGTTTTCTCCTCTAGTAACATGCAGCTTCCCTTTCATCCATATTAAATGGAGTCAGTAGCAGTGAAGCTTCAAATCTGGTACTGGATATATTTCTTCTTTTTCATGATAAAGTCAGTAGTATCTTATACAATAGAGTCTTACAATGTGGAGATTAACCATAGCTTTGAGAATGCTGGGTGATGCTTGGTTGGCAAATGATGAAACCCATTTGGTCAACAATTCATCAAAACAATTAGATGCTTTCACTGGAGATTTCACTTCATGTTATATGATACATATTTGTGTAAATATATCTCTCCAAATATAGGGCATTTCTATTAATTTACACACACACACACACAGAAAAAAACAAAGAGAGAAATAGAAAGAGAGAGAGAGAGAGACAGAGACACAGAGAGAGAGAGAGAAAGGGACAGAGATAGAGAAAGAGAGACAGAGACAGAGAGACAGAGACAGAGAGACAGAGACAGAGAGACAGAGACAGAGATAGAGACAGAGTAGGTGCTTCTTTTATTTATGTTTGAGTTTCATACAAGAATACTCTGCACTTTACTTCCACATTTCCTTCTCCTAATATCTGCCCATTATATTTCTTTCCCATTCATATTCAAAAAGATTTCCACTTCTTATTAATGACTATGTTTCTTAAAGATATAAATGTACACAAATCAACTTCAAGCTGGATAAAATATGTGGCGATTATATCTATGTATAATGCAGATTTATTGGGAATGAATAGCCTGTCAGATATCATATCCTTGAAAAAAGAAGAATTCACTGTTTTAGCATATATCATTTGCCATCAGATTTTTCAGCTAAATGTGAGCTCTTGAGAAATTTTTCCATCAGTTTTAGAAAAATGATTTATACACAAAATATTTTTAAAAATAAGTTTCTTCCAGCTTTTCCCTAATTTAAACACAGGCTTCAGCAGTTTCTGTCCATTTGTTGGGTCTAAACATTTGCTTTTGACTCTTTCAGCTGCTTCTTGTGTTTTTGGGAGCACTGTCATAATTGACTCTTTTTTGTGAGCATATCATATCCTCAGATATATTGTCAGGCCTTGAGGCCTCTCTTTGACCTGAGTCCTAATTTGGGCCTGTTGCTGGACCCCCTTTTCCTAAAGCTCTTCTCCATATTTTTCCTGAAGTATTTTCAGAGAGGAACAATTCTGGGTCAGAGTTTTGACTGTAGGATGGAAATCCCATCCTTCCCATGAGGCCCAGTATTTCTACTGGCGGTTGGCTCTACTAGTTCTGTTTCCCAACTGTAGGATATTTTACCAAAGGTGACTCGCTTTGAGTCCTTAGAATCTCTCACCTCCCAGATTTTTGGTATTCTAGGACCACCCCCCACCTCCTGTGGTTGCCTGTTTCCATTCTTTCTGATGGAGTTCAGTACCTCAGTCCTGTTCTCCCCATCCAGTACCTGATCATGTTCCCCTATTCCCCTCCCTTTCCTCTTTTCCACCAAGATCCCTCACTCCCCGTCCTGGGATTGCTTTTTCTACCTCTCATGTGGAATTGAGGCATCTTCACTTGCGTTCTTCAGCTTGTAAACTTTTTGGATTGTATTATGGGTATTCTGTACCCATATTTTTGGCTGATATCTACTTTGCAGGTTTCTTATAGTATCAGAAACCTTTTTTACTCTGTGTCTTATAATCTATGTATGCATTTTCTGAACTGCTGTCACATTCTTGAAATAATCATGAGTTTTCAGAATTCATGAATCAGGTTAGAAACAGCACTATCAGTTGGTCCTTGAAACTCTACAAGTCATGCAATACTGTAATGGTATTTGTGTGATTCAAACTGAAGATTTTGCTAAGGTCGATAACGAGGCTTGTTTGTGAGTGTAAGTTTAGATATTTAAAACATATTTAATATTATGCTGTATCAGTAAAATTAGCAGTAGAAGAGTTTCTTGAAGTTCTTCTCATCTCAAAAGCCATGTGTAATAGCTAGATTTGTTGTATAGGGCACACATCAATTTTCTTCCTGGCCATAATATAGGTCTGTATTACTCACCAAGGATATAATGAAAAATTGATATTTTTTTGAGCACTAAGCCACTAATACTCTTGCAAGAACTCAGATTTGACAAAATTTAAGACTTGAAAACACAAGTAAAATATGAAGTTTATATTGAAATTTTGAAGTACTTTTTTTTGGGTAATGGTAATGTTTATTTTACTATACCATGGTCGTCTGGAGTAGAAAGATAACAGTGTGAGTGACAAAACAAACAGTCTTAAAGACCATAAAATTATAAAATTTACTTAAATAGAATTTATAGGAAAATACAATTAAAAACGTGAGGATTTTGAATAAGTCTGAGATGGAATATACAGGAGAACACAGTGTGCTACTCTTGTACCATCATACGTGTGGGGATCAAAGGGAAACAGCACAGCCACTTGCCTGATACATAAAATTTCCATCCAGTATTTAGAAATAAGTTAAACTGGTAGAGTACAAATGACAGAATCTGAACTAGGAAAGAAGAATAATATACTGTCCCATATCATGGACAGCAATGTGTGTTGGGAGTGAAAATCTTGGCCCATGTCCAGACAGAACACACCAAACTAACATGGTTCCACGTGTAGAGGTTTGATGAGACAAGGAGATTAGAAGAGGGGACAAGTAAGAGAACGTGGAGGGAGGTGGGGAGATGGGGAGAGGAAGAACCGGGACAAAGGGGGGCACATAAGCACAGAAGAGCAAGAGCAAGAGAAGTAGAGATCAAGACATAGAGGAAAAGGAGGGGTCAAGCAAACCCATATATAGTCAGGGACAGCTGGCTGTTGCCAGGCAACTCTGGGGTGGAGCATAAATGGCTGTTTTCAGGTTGCTGTGGGGATGGAGTTTAGACAGAATACCAAAATTCCCCTGTTTTGTTTTTTTTTTAAAGAAAAATAAGAAAGGCAATGGTGGAGCAGGAATAGGGCAGTTGTGATCTCTATTTCCTGCTAGAAAAATGAGTATGGGATGTTTGTCCTATCTTAAGAGTTGACTGTTTCCTTGTTGGCAAGCGTCTGTGGAATGATCTGAGGTTGGTCAGAAGGAACAGGACCAATAAGGGTGTCTGTGTCTGTGACAGGAGATTGGGACTTCTGGAGGTGGCTTCTCTGGAGATATCCTGGGTGTAGTAAACACCTGGACTTGACTAGATGCTGGAACACACATATATATTTATTTATAGATGAAAAATAAAATTAAGTGTGTTTGGAAGAAAAGAAATATTTTCATACATGTACATTTCAAACCCAGAGCAATCCCACCTTTTGGAATAGGTTATAAATGGGAACTTGAGGCAGATATACTAATTTGTATATGAGAGATAGGTCTGAGTGGGTTTCCTGTAGTTTATAATGTTACAAAAGAGATAATATAAGTTAACAACAAGAAAAGTCTTTAAGATAATCTTTCTGTGAAGAAGAAGGAACAATTTGTCCTACAGAACATGTCATGGATGACTTAAAACAGTTAGCCATGACAAAAAGACAGAGAAAACAGTGTCCAAGTCCTATTTTGAAAGACTTTAGCAAAAAAGGGGTTCCGGATCGCCCCAGATTTGGGGGCCTACTTGAGAAGGTGGTAAAGGAAGCAACATGTTCATGTTAGTAGGTTGGCTGACTAGAAGGAGCAGAGGAGCTTTTGACAAGCTTGGGTTTAGGCAAATGTGTGCAACAAAGGAAATAAAGACTCCCAACTTAGCTACAAGATCTCTTCCCAATAAGTGGACAGGGTATGTTGGCACTACCAGAGAGGAAGGGTTGAGAGGTACATTCCTAAATATGTAACTAACCAGTGGGATTTGGTGAGTAAGGTGAGGTTGTCTCCTACCGTGACAGTGGGGGAACATGAGAGAGACATGGATCTACAAAACTCCATTAGGAAAGAGTAAATGGTCCCCGTGTCCAAAAGGAAGGAGTTAGGACACCCACACACCATGAGAGTTACCCAGGGCTCCTTGCTGGTGGTGGCAGTCCAGGGAACTCAGGCCCCTTCAGAGTCCATAGCCAAACCTAGGAGATCCACTGTAGGGTTATTTGCATGTGATGTCCCCCTGTGCTGTACAATACGAGGGTAATTGACAGCCTAATGTCCATCTTGATGGAACCTAAAACATAGCCCCTTGGCTTGCAGAAGTTAGGGCAAGCCTTTGCCCAGTGACTTTGTTGACCACATCTGTAGCAGAAGCCTGGTGATCTCTTAGTCTTAGAAGACCAGGAGTCCCACAGCAATAGCTGAGGCTGGCCAGACAGCCTTTCCCAGTATTAGTGTGCAAGCCTTCTTATCACTCCCATGGTACACCTAAAAGGCCAACACAATAACTTCTGTAGAGTTTGAAGCCCCCTGTCCAGCTCTTTTAAGTTTGTCTCTCATGTTGGTGTAGCTCTGAGGGAAGAAAGTTTATCAGAAATTGCTTACCTTCTGAGTTGTCAGGGTCCAAATAAGTGTACTGTAATAAAGCCTTTGTAAGTCATTCTAAAATTGGGATGGGTTTTCCTGTTTTTCCTAGATGACCTCGTGCAATTTTTAAGAATACACTGGTTTTAAGACTGTCCTGTAATGACTGGCAAGGAGAGAGTTTATGAATCTACCCGTGGAAGTATAATTCCTTTGGGGATCATGCTCAGTTACTACCTCAGATCCAATTGGGGGGGCAGTGGGAGCATGCTGGAAAAGACGATGTGAAAGCAGTTTTTCTTGAGGCTGTGGCAGGCAAAGCACAGGAGCAAAGTCTCTGACACTAAGATAGCTTGCTTACACATAGGTCTTAGCAAGAGGAATTCTTATCAGATGCAAGGGACAGGACCAGACTTGCTTATCCTGCTGCTGTGAAACAGGGTCTGCAGTAGGCAGAGCATAGAAGCAAGTGTGCAAAGTGTAGGGGTTACACATGTGTGGGAAAGCAGGTATCACAGACAGAGTTCCTGGCAGACACAAAGGATGGGGCCATATCTGCTTTTCACAGGGCAACAAAGATCGCTAGACCTGTGAATGAGACTAGTATTATTAATTGCCTATGACAGTGCTGGGGCTACACTCAGAGCTGGTGCTCTTGAGCCAGAAAGCAGTTTATCCAGGCCCAGCCTGCCATTTTCATCAGAGAGAAACTGTCTCAAAAAAAAGTGGAGGAATAATCTCACCAAAGAGAAAAGGTCCTAGAATGAGGGTCAGTGAAAGGATCCATCCCCAGGGTCAGCACAGGTAGCTCCAAGCTCAAGAACACTCCCCTGAGATCATATGTACATCATGGAAAGTCAAGGTCTCAGATAAAGAAAGCACATAGAGGTCGAGTTAGTCACCACTCACCAGCATGTGCTTGAAGAAGGTGCTTTCCTTGGTAGGAAGTTGTATGCAGGGTATCACAGTGATGGGGAGGCCTGCTGGACTGACCAGCCAGTACCCAGAGAACAGGTTAAGTCAGCGGGATGCCACAGAAACTGAAAAACAGAAACGGGTTAGACCAAATGTGTATGAATGTTTCGGCATAAGGAACCTTCCTTTTACCAGATTGCTAGAAGTAATTGTGAATATGCTCTAAAATTGAGGAATTTAGCATGCTATTATGTGGCCATTTTCAACCATTACTTAATGAATACTAGATCATTCTAGTATTTTGATGTCCTCAGGAGAGGCATTAGTTTTAGAGTTTTGAAATTCTCTAGAAATCAAAATCTTGAAGGGATGTTCGAAGACAATGAATAGCTCCCTAGGGAAAGTTACTGAGTAATCCTGACTGGCATCCCAGGAGGATTTACTGGTGGTAACAGTAGCACTATGTGAGGCCAGGCATCTGAGTCATTACTTAGACTCCTATAGGCCATTAAGGACAGGTCCCAGACACTCCAGAAAGCATTCCTACCCAGGCCTGGGATTTTATGATCGTCTGCAAGAATCTGGAGTAGGAGGGAAGCTAGGAACCGCTTTCAGGGGAATCTCCACCCAATGATTGAAGTCCTATCTCGTATTTTAGCTAAGGCTGTTTCCTTTACCCGAGAAAGGATGGCCAAGGCCTATTTTGGGAATTTGGGGTTCTCCTTGCCAACTGAAATAGATCTACCAATGTGCTAGTATTTATGCAGGAATTGTAACTTCAGTCTGGTAGCAGGAGACGAGGGACTGAGGGAGATGAGGGCTTGTCTAAGTGACGCACGTGGCAAGAGCAGGCAACACGTGGTGAAACAAAGAGGGCAGTGGCTAAGGCAGGAGTCTGCATGTACACTAGCTGCAGCAGGAACTCAGGTGGTGGAAGTCCTGAATCCCACATCAGCCACAGGTGGTGGTGTCCAATAGTGAAGCAGACACATGAAATTTATTTCTAGAATATTCATATTAAAAAAAACAAGCATAAACCTAGTAGCTTGTAATTCCATGTCATGAGCTAGAGACACAAAAATCTTTGAGTTTTGAGGGCCAGCTATATTAGAATGTTTGGCAAAATCCATTCCTTGGTTAAATATTATCTTAAAATATGCACACTGACATTGAACCAGTATATGGTGAATACGTATACTCAATAGCAAGCAAGAATTTCAATCATTTGAGACTGTATGCATAATTCCTCTATTATGTACATCCAGGCAAAATCCCAGTATGCTAGAAGCAGAACTTATGAATCCCCACTGGTATAAGTCTGTCTTTTGTTATTTAATAAGATGTTGGAGGAAAAGAGGTAGAATTTTCTCAGGGATCCTTACTTGAGAGACTACAAATTTGCCAGTAGATGTTACCATATCCATGTACAGGCAAGTGCCTCAAATGAACTCAGATTTATTAAAGAGACAGAACACATATTACCTTCTGATGCAATAAGAAAAGCTGTGATTGGAAATGAAATAGAGTGTAGGGACATGGAGTGCTTTTTCAATATACAATTTCATATATCAATTCCAAATAAAAATTTTTTAATTGTCATCTGCATCTAAGAAAGGAAAAAATGAAAGAAAGATACCTGCATTCAAACCTAATGTACAGTCACAGAGACAGCAGCCAACTGCACTTCATACACTAGATTCATAATCAGAACCGTTCAAAAAGAAACAGAGGTTTTCTTTTTTTCTAGATAGGCACACTACATTCCTAAGTACCCCCTGGCATTATAAGCCCCCATCATCATTAGCCAGTATTGTGTATTGCTAATTGGAGCAAGAGCTTGGGGTAAATTATGCTTTTTGTTTTGTTTTGTTTTCCTGACTTCCTTTTTCACTTTCCTTGCTTCTACAGTAACACAGAGGGAGGAGGCAGAGATAATTGTATCAGCAGCTCTAATGGAGATCTCCAAGGTTACTGCAGGCTCTGCTTTGTATTCTCACACTTCAAATCTCTCTCCTGATTGGTTCTTAATCCATTCTGTATTTGTATGTACACACTCCACTAAACAGAAGCAAAGGGAGTAATAAAATCACCCCCACCCTCCGGCCTCAGGGCTTTTATACTTGTTAGACTCTGGCTAGAGTACACTAATCGGCTGGTACCTGATCTGGCCAAAGCCTGACTTTAAACTGCTTAAAGTAGTTCCTTGCAATCACAACTATTTTCAATATCATATATTATACATTATTTAGATGTTTGTATGTCCTATGCAGTTTCATCCTCTCCATATTACCCTTGCCATGGACCACTTGAGAGGGAAAGAATTTAGGATTTTACCTGATGGTCAACTGAGATATAATAGAAAAATTCTTCAGGTATTTCATACATAGAGGTATCAGAGGAAGATATTTACTTGACTCACAGAATAATACATTGATAGCCAATTTTGGGAAAGTTTACTCTGTGTTGCTATAGAGGTAGATATAGAGATGGGTATAAGAAAAATAAAAGGAAAAAAGAAAAAAATCAGGAAATAGCAATATCTTTATTATTCAGCACAGCCTTACTCAAAGGCTTTTGTTATACAATAACTTTCAATAAAGAAATCACTATGCCCATTTTTAATATATATGAGGGACAAGGTTAACCAGAACAACTCAAAGGTTGAATCTAATTTCTGTTGTGAGCTGAACACTGTGTTAAAAGCCCATGGGTTCAGTGCCTGAATCACTTTGATGTATGTGGAGTAGGTAGAGACCTTGAAATTGTCAAATGTTCAGATGTTAACATTCTGATATTGAGTATTGCTTTTCCTGGAAGATATTTCTAGCCGGAATTAAGAAAAGGTCTATCAAGAAGTTTCTGAACAGGTATTCTAGTGAATATGGGTGGGCCAAAGGAAGTATTGAAACGTCTCACCAATGGTCACTCAGAAGGTTTAAGGATTCATAGCAATTCTATCCTTTACTAACACTCCAAAAGACTTGTTAATTTTCTTGCTCCAAGATTAATAATCCGGACTTCCTAGGAAATGACCTCAGCAAATATCTAATTGACCAACACCCCATGAGTTACTATCTTTAGCAATTCATATCCATAATATTAGAGAATTTATATTCATGTTACTACTCCTTAGTCACAATTATGCAGAAAGACGTGGATGTGGTTATGACTGTCATGCAATCATGACGGCCATGAGGACTTTTTCTGAGTGAGCAGAGAGATAGCACCATGACTAATACACTGAAACCCCTTGTGAGTTTCTACCTCTGTATTCCACCTCTGTAAAGGTTAAGAGACTAGGGATACTCTGCTTCACTGTTGGATATCTGTGACTTGTTATCCCTTGTAGTACCATATAAGATTTATGGAGCAGGGTTAAAAACAGGTTCTAATCAGCTTGCCTGTTTGGCAGGTAATTGCTGTGTTTTCTAGATTACTTGTCTATACATGTGATCCTTCTGTGTTGTAGTCTTTGTCTGTCCCATAATAAAGGCAAATACCTCTCCTAGCCTTGCCAATGTTACTAGGTTCACCTGATAGTAGGGAATAAGACAACAATATGTTAAGAAAAATAATCTTAGTGACTATTTGCCTCAGTGGTAGACTGCTTTAGTGCACAGATGAAACCCTGGCTTTTCTCTGCAGTATTTAGTCAGTATTGAGGGAACATAAATTTACTTTGGCTAGTGGAGACTGAGCAGTTTTCCCAGGCTTGTGACTCTAATACTAATTTGACCAAAATTCCAAAGCTCAGTGAATTTGCAGTAGCTCAGGACTAAGTGGTAGATAACTCCTACCAGTAATGACCAAAAATAAAGAGAATCTGATAGCCTGAGTGGGCTCTTGGAAAAGCTAGGTCTTCATTGAATCTTAATACTAACTTTTTCTCTATAAAAATATCAACCACTCCACATGTTGGGGTCCAAAATATCAGAATAACACAAGCAGACACAAGAGTCCCACAAAGCAATATCTCTATCTCAGTTAGGCAACAAAACCTTCCACCCAGGAACAACAGCAAAGACTCTGGAGGGAACTAACTACATCTTCGAAAGTTCATTTTAATACAAATTTAAGATGAGATAGGCCACTGTTATTAATCAGAGAAACAGAACAGAATCAGAAGTTGAACTAGGACCCTGAAGAGAAATTACACAGCCTTTTTAAAGACAAGAATGCAAAAAAAAAGGTGGGTTGTAGTATTGTCCATTCTTATTGACACAATTGTGCAGTACTTAATTAATTCCAGGGGAGTGGGTATTTCCTAGGTTATCAGGTTTCAAAACTTTGAATCAGAGCCTTGGGTCAGGCCTAAACATTTTGAACATAAATCAATTTGGTTTGGGAGCAAAGGAGTGATCCAATTGCACATAGGTAATTACAGCACTATAGGTAATGCCTTTACAAATTATGTACCTTAGTTTAGATAACAGACATCCTTTTGCTTTATATTCATGTGTAATATATGACCAACAGACAAACAAGACACATCAAGTGAAAGTTGGTTCCATGGACTCAGTTTCACCCTGCCAAGAGGATGGAGTTATCCCTGACATGGATTGTTTCAGACTATTTTCTATTATTCCCATTTTTAAATTTCTGAGATTGAATACTTTTTTTCTCCATGCTGCCTCTTTGATTTTTAATCATCCTTGCTATGTGAAGATACACCATTTTTCATTTTCAAATTGATGTTCAACGAAAAGCCGAGCATTTATTTATCAAGGCAATAGAGGTATATGTTAAAATTTATTGATTGACCCATCCATTATTTGCTTGCTTGCAAATTATGAGTTTGAGTAAAAAAGCATCAAAATGAAAACATATTGTATATGTTTTCATAGTTGCTCTTACACAGGCCATAAAATATTAGGATTTTTAAAGGTTATTGGCATTATAATCAGAAATAATTTTTAAGGCGTCCAACAAATAAAACAGAGAAATGAATAGATCTAGGTCTATTCACACAGTCTACAGGGAGAAAAGAACAGGAATAGATTGATTTATTGAGAACTGAAATCAGACTGCTTTGTTCTGAGCACTTGGGTTTCTCCTTCTAAATTCTTGCTACACCAAGTTAATGACTGAGACCTAGTGTCTAACCTCACTTTCTTCCTTTTTCATACAGTGTGTTTCTACCCATGATACCATTGTTGAGCATATCTCTTGTCATATTTTTATAACTTGGGCTTCTTCTGCATTAAGAAGTCATAGTATCATAACGCTAAGCTTTATCCTTACAGATATGCACATATGCCATGGATTCTTCATTCCACATGATTTTTGAGTTCATTACATCGATCCTAAAATTTATATATGCCATCCCAGTATGAATTTAGAAGAAGTATCCTAGTTGAATTTTCACCCTCCCTGTGACTTCTATCATTTGAGGAACAACTTTATCAAAACTTGAATACTTCATTTCATAGTTCTGTACTAAAAAATAATAAGATAGGCAGATGTTAATAGCCAATTCATTGTCTTTTAAAAATAATATTTTTATTTATTTACACTTAAACTGTTGCCCCTGTATCTACTTTTAGAGTTCTTTATATCATTCCCACATCCATTTCACTCTAAGACTGTGCTCCCCCAGGCGTCCCCTTCCCTGGGGCACCAAGTATCTACAGGATTAGGGGAATCCCCTTCCACTGTGGCCAGACAAGGCAGTCCTCTGCTACATAAGTGATGGTGGGGACATGTGCCAGCCCATGTATGCTCTTTGGTTGGTAGTTTAGTCTCTGGGAGCTCCCAGACATCCAGCTTATTTGACACTGTTGTTATTTCTATGGCATTGTCATCCCGTTCACTTCCTTCAAGCCTTCACCTAACTCTTCCAAAGGGGTCCCCAGTCTCAGTCCATGCTGAACTATAAATATCTGCGTCTGTCTCAGTATGTTGTTGGTGCATCCTAACAGAGGATAGTCATGCTAGGCTCCTGTCTGTGAACACAACATCATTTATAGTGTCAGGGGTTGTTGTCTGCCAGTGGAATAAATCCCAAGTTGGGTCAGTCACTGGATGGCTCTTTCTTCAGTCTTTGCTCCATTTTTTCTTTATTTTTTTTAGAAGAAACAATTCTTGCTCAAAAATGTTGAAGGTAGGTTAATGACTCCATTCCTCTATTGGGACCTCTAGCTCCTGGAGGTTGTCTCTTCAGTTTCCATTTTCCCACTGTTGGGCATTGTCGAAAAGACATCCCACATGAGTCCTGGAAGCCTTTCATATTCCAGGTCTCTGGGACATTCTAGAGGTTCTCAATCCCAATAAAATGATATGCTTGGAGAAATATTGAAGGAAAAAAAAAGCCTGTGCTCTAAATCTGAAAGAACTCAATAGAAGTTATCTGTTTTTTCACAGGCCCGACTAGAACCCAGAAATATATCCTTTAATGGTTCCTTTCCTATTCTCCGGGATGAATAACTATTAGACTCCTCCCACTCCAATCACAAATTAAATAGAACAGTCACTACTACCTCCTGTAACACCTGCTGGTGTGTTTCTCTGAGAAGAAATTAAGGACAATTAGAAGGGCAAACCGAAACATAGGAAGTAATATCTGACTCCTGAAATGCAGACTCTTGTACTTTAATATTTGCCAGGAGAAATTGAGGGATGATATGAGGCTGACACCAAAATCAGATTAATAAGAGAAACAAAAGAACACAGAGGGCCAAAGAAAATAAATGCCAAACTTCAGTATTCTGATTTCCAAACATTCAATTATTTATCTAGTATAGGAAATGAACTTGCTAATCCTGTACATGGTGCTGTCTAGCATAAAAATATTTCATGGTATTCTCTTTAAATTTCAGATATAATTGTATCATTAATTATATGTATGCACAAAATTTTTGTGGCTATATGAACACTTAAACACACATAAAAACAAACACACACACAGACATAAATACACAAGTGCGTACATTTTGAAGCATCATCACATTAATATATATAGTATATGATGATCTTCAATTTTAATCTGTAACCTATAGATAAACATTGAGGTGTCTGTTTTGTTTCAAATCATACAATTACATTTTGTAAGGATGAACCTTAATAAAATACATTTTACTGTTAAAAAACTGCAAATTTCAACTATACAAAAGTCAAATAAAGTTAAAATGAGTTTGTGGCCATTTTATCAACAACAGTACAAAGAGTGACCATTTACACCACATGATTTTCATAATTTATTGATTTACAATGTGTTGTAAACTGGCAAGATGATTGGATTTCATGAGTAAAGAATAAGGAGACAAGGATCAATCTGTCCTTTTTGGGCAACTGTGATGGTTACCGAAAGTAGAGTCTGTACATGAGCTGGAAAACAAAATTCTGCAGATGTACAAATGGTCATCATTGTTTCAGTCTGTTCATACTCACTGCATCCCTCTGGGGTGCATATGTGCTATGTCTAGGGATGATGCTAGAAAAGCTTGGAAAGTCACTTAATTTACTCTGTGAAACATGGTTATCCATGAAGAAAGGTTCATTGTTTTAGTGGTGCCATATCATGTGCTATATCACCATACCACAGCAGTAATGAATACTCTAGGTTCTAGGACCATATATCTGTAATGATGGAAAGGAATAGTGTTATGATGGCAAACAGTTGTGTTGTGTTATTAGTTTGCACATTTGGAACACAGTGCATCATAGAAAAATACACAAAGAACATGCTAATTTAATGAACACAAAATCTAAACAGTGCTTAAAAAGTTCAGGATCCTATTATATCTTTACATTGTAGTGGGGCTGCAAAGACAATTATGATCAAAATGTTGCTATTGTGATTGCCAATCATAACAATAGGGAAGAAAAGTCACCTTTATGCTTTAGTTAGTTCTCAGTATATACATTCTTATAAGACATATCTACTGTAGCTTAATCTGAATAATTAACTAAGTAATCTTATTATGCAGAATGTACTAATTATTTACTAGTACTATTCACTCTGTTGCATTACACATAGATATTGTATCTTCCATACCCAATACTAAAAGCATAGAAAAGGAAGTGTTGGGAGGTTGTTTTTAACGCTATAAAATCATCAGATAAAAACAATATAAACAATTTATTTCATCATATAAAACACATATTAGCATATCATATATTTAACATGGAAAATTTAACTCTTTACTTTTATTGGGTATATGTTAAACTGTATAACATGAGTTATCCCTATGTACATCTCACAAAATTATGGCAAAGTGGACTCTCAGAAAAGAGCTACACATCATCACAAGGAATCATAATCTGTAGTTACAAAGAATCAGTGAGTTACACTTTCACAGAATTAAGAGAACCATATGACATATACTTGTCATAATGTGATACCATTGGCAAAAGTGATCCTGTGCTATGCAGTCTCCAAATAAGGTTTAGTGAGAAAATTGTGTTTAAAGCTACCTGATAAACTATCCGTGAAGTATCACAGAAGCTGGATCCAATAATTCAGAGAAAAAAAACATTAGAGTGATTTAAATCATTACCGCATGATATGGCAAGATATGTTCACCCTTCACAGACCTAACTATACCTGAATATATATTCGATGCCCAAATAAAAATATAAGCACATGATTGGCAAATATGAAATAATGAAAACCATTTGTTCCATTTCTGCCAGGAAACAAAAACCTACTCTGTTTGCCAAGTATTCAAATAAGGAGGGATAGCACCATAAATGAACTGAGAACAGTCTTGCCTGAATGTTATTTTCTCCCTATATAACTGTTAAACTAATATTTAAATAGCTGTCAACCCATCATAAATAGCAAAAATTAATGAAGTCATTCACATTGTTACCTTCATCATCTTAAAACTGTTTAAATGTACTAATCAATATATGAGGGAACATTTTTTTCCTTTTTTCTCAATAATTTATTTTTCATTCAGTTGACATCCTGATTGCAGCCCTGTCCTCTTCTCCTGGTTAAGGAATATGGCCACTGATCAATCTCAAACATAATAGTCCAGTATCCTCCTGTCAAAAGGAAATGCAGGGAAAGAATGGAGCAGAGATGGAAGGAAAGGCCATCCAGAGGCTGCCCCACGTAGGGACCATTCCATCTGCAAAACCAAACCTAGACACTATTGCTGATGTTAAGAAGTGCTTGCTGTCAGGAACCTGATATAGATGTCTCCTGTAAGGCTCTGCCTGAGCCTTACCGACACAGATGCAGATGCTAAGCACAGGACCCCAATGGGGGAATTAGGAGAAGGACTGAAGGAGCCAAGGGGTTTGCAATCCCATAGGAAGAAAAACAATATCAAACAACCAGTCCCTTCCAAGGTTCCCAAGGACTAAATCACCAACCAAATTACACATATGGATGGACCCACGGCTCCATTTCCATATGTAACAGAAGATTGACTTATCTGACACTTAGTCCTTTTGTGGCTCTGTGATCTAGCAAAGGTGAATGCTAGAGCTCTCATGTAGGAGAGGGTGGTTGAGGGAGGAGGAAAGGGATATGGATTTTGTGGAGGGGAAATTGAGAAGTGGGATAAAATATAAAATAAAAAATATGTCCACTGAAACCTTATTTCTCTGAACTGCTTTGGCACTTCAATAATTGTCATCAAACAGACAATATACCATTCAAGAGACAAAAAAATTATGGATATTATTATGTCTATGATACATACAAAAACAGGTAAACAGAAAAAAATATAGCATTACCTTTTTTTGCTATCTGATATTTACATACACTTAAAAACAGAAAACTATTTTATTACTCTATGCTTGATGAAAGCGTTGCCTTCATAAGTGAAGTGAATCATCAAAATGCCACAATTTCTAAGACTAATAATTTCCACATGTATGCTTCATGTAATCCCTTGTTGCCTCCCTACTCAAAGGATTTGCTGAAACTTAGCTTTATTAAATGTGTCCTATATATACTCTAAATCTTTAATTTTGTCAGTATTATTGTTCCTGCAAGAAAACAAATCCAGATCTCAGATACCTATGAGGAATTTGCTTATATAGTGAGAGACAATTTTGACAATAATTGAGGACAATAGTCCTCTGCTATGTGGAGGTCATAATGCATTCACAGGTCCTTGAGATAGTGTCTCATATTTCTATTGTAAAAAAATTGTCCTTTGTCTCATTGTTGTCTATTTTATTTTCCCAACGGTTTTACAATCAATTGAAGGACTAAAAGAGGAAGAGCACAGTATCCTAATGTTGGCAATATAAGTAATGGAATATCCGACCAAACAGGAGACTATTAACTATGACTTAGAAACAAAAGAACCATGTATCCAGCAAAATGACAGAGTTATGGAGTAGTAGATTAGATACAAGCAGCCGACAAAAGATACTCACATGGTCCCCTGTCAATTCTACTATCCCTGAGTCTCTGAGAATAATTAATCCCATTTTTGTCTTATATGAATTTTTTAAGACGTATTAGACAACTGTCCATAATATGCATGCCTGTGGATAGACTTAGCTGGAACTTGGAGATATTGTGAAAAGTAGACATATGCTATCCTTACTATATGGAAACTTGGTATTATAGACATTAATGAAGTCCCTGCTACAGTTGAAACTCAGTTTGGTAAGGTTAAATGGGTGGAAGTGTGTGTTTGTGTGTGTGTGTGTGTGTGTGTGTGTGTGTGTGTGTGTGTTCATCTCTGTGTGTGTAGATGTGAGAAGGGAAATGTATGAGATATAACGGAGAAGACGGTGGAAAAGGAGAGCAGGTAGAAGAGAATGACACTAAAAATTGAATGTATTGGGTGGGAAGGTTGGTTTGGTATTATCAACTTCATGAAAATGGGTGAATGGAGTAGATGGTTCCTGAATTAATGAATAGCCTTTATCTGATCATCCTATGTAAATGACTGGTGAATTTTGGTTTGATCATAGTTAAGGGAGGGCCAGCACTGTCTAACGTGATCCCCTTGAGGATATCATTATAGGTTTTATAATAAAGTAAGCTATAGGAAAGATACCATGTTCTCTACTTCAGTTCCTGCTCCCAGGTGCCTGTCTTGAATTGAAAGTTTGCTTCTCATGCATGATAAATTTGAAACTTTAGTTTATACTTCTCGTGCTGCTGTTGCTTAGAACTTTATGGAACTTTAATGAAGCCATCAATGACACATAGACAATTTCTCTTTTGGCTGCATAGTAGAGCTTTTCATTAGGGTGCTTAACCCTTGTATTAAACATGGGTTTTAAGGAATGACAAATTCTAGGAGTTTACACTGTAACAAAGAAGCTGACTTATATAAATTTATTCATGGAGTGGCTTGTTAAGAGAAATGACTCAACTCTTATATTTCATACATTTTGAGGTGCTTATTCCAAGGCTGAACAAACCTGAACAGGTTGAAAAACCTGAAGAGCTGAGTGGATATCTTCAAGGAAGCTGCAGGAGCCAGAGGTCTAGAAACAGTAGGGGATTACAGTACTGATCTTTATGTGTCACTATTAAACTGATTTTGCAATGGATACCCACACAATGTCAGACTGAAAAAGTTCACAATATTATTCACAATTTTTATTGTGATGCCATGATAATTTTATTTAGTATAAATACGACTTGATAGGAGTAAATCGAATTTCTTAATTTAATGATATATCTATTGACAAGAAAATAGCTGACATTTTGTACTTTTTATGTGAAATTATATATGATGCAGAATAATATTGTGTTCCACTAATGGCCCTTTATTGTTTCATCAATGGTGATGGTCTATTACCTAGACAGTAGTCTCAATGTAACTATGATTAAATGCCCCAATAAATATTTGCATAAAGTCTATCAGAACCTTTTACTTTCCATATCACAAGTCACAGAGGGTCTGTCATAACAGAATGTTTTAGGGAGCAGTAACTTTGCTAAAGTTGCATTAGATATTCACTGTATTTGTAGGCTTAGATATCTTAATTTTTATAATTTTATGAAAATAGTAAATCATTAAGAAGCCACAGACAATTAGGTGAGTTAACTGTCTTTACAATGGTTAAGGAAGTGTAAGTCTGCAGTTCTCAGGTGATTTCGTTCATATTGCTGTAGGCTTTTAGATAATCCAGCTGCCATTGTGTCATACACACTTACCCATGGTTCAATAAATAACCCCATTAACTATTGTTTCACTAGCATGGACATTATGTACCCTTTTTCTTTCTGATCTGATATTACATCCTATGGAGGCCAAACAAACTCTTCCTTGTGAATCTTCCAGAAAAGACAAACAGCATGAATATATTCCCAGGCATAGTTTAAAAATTGTTACTTAACAGTAGTCTATGAGTATTTAAATTATATTAAGTTAAATTTTTATTGAAATTTATTCAGCTGTCACTGAATGTCTCTGCATTGAACACGGATGTCTTCATCTCAAACTCTCATATGAACCTTCTCTTTCAGGCTATACTAAGTTGTACATACAAGATATCACCAAGCTTGACAGATAATTCTTTTAGCATATTTTCATTTTAAGTTAATAGTTGTTATACCTTTTGTGTAGAAATATATCTGAATATATACTTTGATTATATGCATCAAAGCAGTATCAAGCATGCCTTATATTATAAAAAGAGGTTTGTGAGTTTCTTAGAATTTTTATATTTATGAGGTTGTATCATTTTCACAAAGGTGTACTACGATATATGTATCATTAATTAAGGTCTACAATAAGTTAAGGATTTCTTTTATTATTACCTCACCTAGTACACCTGACAGTAGACTTGGAACACATATTAAATAGAAATGTGAAAGGAATTCACAACATTTTTTCCTTCAATCTTGAAAACTGGCACTTTGCAGATAAAATGATGTGTGAGAAATTTTGTTATTAGGATTAACATATTCACTTATCTACATATTTTTCTCAGTGCTTTATTTTAGATCAATTTTGAATCTGAGAATATTTTCTGTTTTCTTTAATATAACCAATTAATAAAATTTATGTGTATAATGAATTTTTTTTTAAAACACTGGGTGCATACTTCTGGCTTTCTCCTCTAAAAAGTAGTTCGGTTTGAACCTACGCAAATCGTATATGTGCTGTCCCAGTCTCTGTGATTGCCTACATGTACCTCTAATGTTGTATAAAGAAAACATTGGTTCCTTGGAGTTATCCACCACCTCAGAACCTTTACAATCTTTCTTCTTCTATTCCCACACAAATCCATGAAACTTGAAGGGAGACATTTGCCAAAGGGATTCAAATAAGGATTTAGTACTCCAAGGTCTCTCTTTCGGTCTCCCACTGAATATCCTTCTATTATTTCACATGTAGTGCAAGAAGCATCTTTGATATGGTCTGAGGAAGGATATATGGGTGTAGTGTTTTGTCATCAAGAGTCATTTTATTTTGATGTTGCCTTTACATAATGATATAAGTGTGTTTTTAGCCTGTGACCTATCTAATCTATGGTTCTTAATTACTTTTGTAGTGTCCAGTAGAGCTTTCCTTCCATGGAGAAAAGCATATATCCAATAAATTTAGGTGTTACAGCCCGTAATATTTGTGCCAGTTTGTAGCTTTTCATCTTGTTAATTTTCCCTACTCAAATAACATGCAGCATACCTTCATGTGCAGTCTGTACTCTGAGATTATCAAAAAGGAACTATGGTAAACATGTAAGTGAGGTTACAGTGTGAACTAAAACCTACTACCTGATCAATTAAATATTCTAAATAGAACATTTGTATCCAGTGCTAGTATCATCCAATATCTTTAGTAATATTTTGAAGTGGAGGTTATTCACTTATTATAACCTGAATTTATATGTGATTTGTTTTATCATACCCAGCTAATTAGAGAGAACCAGAAAAGTAGTTAAAATTGTAGAAAGAGTTAATTCTGGTAGAATGAGTAGTGTGAATTTGCATCTCAGGAAAAATCATTTATGTTTCCAGTATTGGAAAATATTTCAAGGAACTACTTTTATTGAATAAAAATCTTATGTTCTTTAGAAAGCAGGTGATGCGTCATGTTAATCACTTATATGTCACCCTTCTTATATACCTTTACCGTAAGCTCTCCTTCTCTCTCTCCTATTTCCTCCTGTCTTGTATTCATTCGTACATTCTCTCACCTTTTTTACTTCTGTATTTTTGTTTATCTGACTGTGAAATTTAGAGTTAATGTTATGGAATCATTGACCTCCTTCTACCACGTGGATTTCAAGATAGAGATCAAACCATCACCAGCAGCCTTTTTTCTTTTTTTCTTTTTCTTTTTTCTTTTTTTTTTTTTTTTGGTTCATTGTTTCAGAGCTGGGGACTGAACCCAGGGACTTGCGCTTCCTAGGCAAGTGCTCTACCACTGAGCTAAATCCCCAACCCCTACCAGCAGTCTTAACACAATTTACAATTACTTATAGCCACTTAAAAGTGGACTTAAATGCTATTATTTAATAATTTTTATTTACGACACTAATAGATACACGTCTACTTATCACAATTATTAACTAATTATGATTTTAACAATGATGTTTATAATTGCCAATCCTTAACTATATAGGAACTGAATCTCTCTAGTTTACCGGAAGTAATATTTTATTTTATCTTTCATACAATAATATATTAATTTTCATGCTTCTCCTTACTCTCTGCAACTATTCCTATGTTTCACTTCTATTAACTTAAAATTAATTTCATCTCCTTTTATTGTTATTACATGACTGTATATTTAGTATATACATACATTACTATCCCTTTCAACACAGGCCTATGTTCTCAGTTACCCAAACATACATAGAAGCTTAGGGTACATGAATTAAAGCTTTATTTTAATATAGAAAACTTCTTTGTGTATGTTTATTATCACTAAGTAAGACTTTCCTTGCTCCGGTGTTTATCTTCACTTAAAATCACCACCGGTTAATGTTGATGGAGATAATAACAAGTAAATATCTGGTGAAACAGAAGATTCAGAACAAGAGTTTCAAAAAGACTTTCCTGAAGATTACATCCCCTGCACTATATAAAGGCCACTTATACATTATTTGTTTAATACAATAGATCTGGTGTTATTGATATACACTTAGTAAACCTTCCAAAGACAATACATAGTAATTTTAGTAAGTATGTACAACATCTATTCACATAAATCTTACTTTTAAATGTATTCAAGGAATTAAATATGATTGCAATATATTTTTATTTGCCTGTTAATTTTAGCTTACTGAAATGATTGCTTTGGCTATGGTTGAAGTAACAAGTCTATTTTCAATGTTCTCTGGAATTTCTTCTATGCAAGAAAGCTGGAGTACAGTAGTTTTATATTAGATCCCCCCCTCACCCATGTCTTAATTTTCCAAGGATCAAATAGTACATTTTACTATTAGTCCATTAGTACTCTCCCCATTTTGTCCCACATTCTCTGTTGAGATACTTTTGATATAACACTAGCAGGCACTATAGCAAACTTCTAGTGCCATTCTAATAAAATTGCCCTTCCTACTATACAGTTTGTGTAGTGGATTTGAGTAGACAGTCTCAAGTTTCTTTACTTTCTATTTCAGTATGTCTTAAATATTGAAGAAATAGGTTTTCCTCTATATTAAGAGGGTTAGTTTGGAAATTGTCTTTGAATATAATTTTCCTTTTAGTTAAGATATTCTTTTGAAAACTTTATGTGGTTTATTACATATGCTGGACAGTGGATGCTCATCCATAATCATAAAATGGTTTAAAAATATGTTACTCCTCTGATTCATCTATATGCTTACATATGATGATTTCTTACTTTCTTTCTCAAGAATAATTTTAGCCCCACAACATGGCTGCTCAGGCATGGGATCATAAGCAAAGACCTTCTGGGTCTATGTACCAGCTGGGTGCAGACAGATATTTAATACACTCTTTTAATCAGTAACATTGAAAATAATTTAATTTGTAGAAAGAAGCAACCATGTTTCAAAGTGATATCTAACTAAGCGTCATAGAGACAAATCAGATGAAGATTCAACAGAAGAATGCACTGGAGAAACGTACAGAAACAGGCTATTTAAGGACAGCATGTGGAGAGAAAGGGTATGTGCAATTTTACTTGGAAAGTTTTATAGACAGGTTGCAGAGAGAACCAGCTAGACCCTGGTGAAGAGAAGTGAGATAGAGAATGAGAATGAACCAAAAGATTAGAACATACTAACACATTCAATATGAGCTTGTATAGAGCAATTCAATCAAAAGCTCAAATAGCTAAATTAAATGAATCAACTTGGAAGATTAGATTATATGGAGGCTACAACCTTCTAGACATAGGTCTGGGGATAGTTAGAACAGAAAAGAAGTGCTGTGGGCTCTCGCCAAGCCCTGTGTTTATACAAGATGGGTAGGGCTGTGTTCTAATCCCTTCATCTGAGGAAATAAAAGTGACATTTACATTTTCTATTATTGTCAATGTACTTTTAGTCTTTGTACAACTTGTGGGCGTTGATAATTTAGAGGTAGGGTTTTACTGGTATTCATGAGTAGGAGAATGAGGGGAAGGTTAAGTAGTCACCAGAGACTTGTGAGTACACCAGGTAAAATATATATTTTTGATGGGGTATCTCTGCTGTGTTTGTGCAGGATAGTGTCACCTATTTGATTGCTTTCTTCCCTATAATCTATGTTGCATAAATAAAAATTGGTGTAATACACATGCTTCTTACACTTGTAAGTCGTATCACAACTATATCTATTTACCTGCTTTGCCTTGAAGCAGCTGGTGGACCAAGTGAATGAGGAAGAGACAGACATATGAATATACAAGTTGGTATTGAGAGGGCTATACTTCTGGAGGAGAATTGTATGCTCTTGCTAGCCTAATGAGTTTATCTTAAACATCTGGTGTAAGGAAAGGATATACTGTTTGCAGCAGAACAAGGATACACATTTATAAAAATCTAGAAAGAATACTGTTCTGGGGAACATATTGTGGTAGAAGTTATCCTACTAAGAAGAGGCTGTAGTTGACAGTTTTTGGAGTATACTCTCAGCCCTCAAACTACTACCATTTCAAGCCTTTATTATCCTACTGTTCTTCAGCCAAGGAAAGCTTTTTAAATCTATGGGATTTGACTCAATGTAATGTTTTCCTTCATATGACATTTACTTAGTACTTTACATCTCTCCACAATTTGTAATTCTCTTTTGTTTAGTTTATTCTATATGAGTTAGTATTTCTGCTTATATCTGTAGTTTCCTATATTGTAAAGATTTGGTCACATTTCTGAATAGGGGTCTTGTGGTTAAGGTAGTCACATTGTTTAAACTGCCAA
Source organism: Rattus norvegicus (assembly GCF_021556685.1). NCBI lineage: Eukaryota > Metazoa > Chordata > Mammalia > Rodentia > Muridae > Rattus > Rattus norvegicus. The sequence continues at coordinate 127,038,732 of NC_141534.1, read as the reverse complement.
ATAGGCATAAGAATATGTGAGGAGGGCATGCTCGAATCTTAGGAATCTCAGAAATCTTAGATGATCAGAATGGAGCTACCCCTTCCCTGCTCTCCATGCCTACTCTATGATGCATAACCATGATCCCCAACTGAGAACAACATGGGAAGGCAATCATAAAATGCAGCACCTATAATACCTCTCCATGCTAATGGTCTTAGCCTTCAGCCAGAAATTTTCCCTTCATATATATTTCTTTCTTTCTATCTTTCTTTTTCTTTTTTTTTTTTTTTTTTGAGCTGAGGACCGAAACCAGGGCCTTGTGCTTGCTAGGCAAGCGCTCTACCACTGAGCTAAATCCCCCACCCCTTTCATGTATATTTCTAACACTCATCTCCACAATTATATAATCTTAGGTTCACCAAAAACTAAGTGTGTGGATTTGTAAGTACTCACCAGTAAAGATATATCGATAAGCTAAGATCATTGCAGAGAGCTTCTTCTTTAGAGGTTGCTACAGGGAAGGCCTTTGCCTAAAAGAGCCATGGCATTATGATTCCCAAAGAAGGGCTTCTCTCGTCTGTCTACAACCTCTCCACCTCTTGGCATAAATTCCCAACTGGACTGGATCCTACTCATCTCTGGCCCCATTCTACCCTTCATGTTTCCTGTGCAGCAGTACTCTCATGCAATGAAGGAAAACACAGACCATGGACCCGGTTAATGTGTGGCCCCTGGACACCTCAAGAGAAGCTGTGGGAATTATAGCATTTGTCCCAGAACTTCCTACTCCTTCCATTTTGGAGTATAGCAGGATTATCACAGCACAAAGTTAAAAGCTCTTTGTCTCAGATTTGGCCCTGTTGGTGTATTGGTGGTGTCCATACACCCGTGTAGGGAGTCAGAACCCAGATCGCACAGCTAAGGGACATGTGAGCTCTCTTTCTATATTGGACTCCATATTCATTTTTATATGATTGAATTTCTGACCAAAATTCGGTTCATTGTGTGTCTAGATCAGCTATGAAATAACCCCTGAAGTAAAACTTAACTCTTTTGAAAGCCAGAGTAGTCTTGGAACACTCATATGCTTGATTTTTTCATCCCTGTATTTCATATGTGTTTTACTTATGTGTTATATGCCAATGGCAATACCAATCTCTGTTTTGGAAGGTATTTTATTACCTCTCTAAAATGAAATGTTTTCAGTTATTGCAGACTTGTTATTTTGCATGTATGTATAAAATATTTGTGATAATTCTTTAACTCGTTTTTTAATAAAATTCATTTTTAATGATCAGGAATGAAAAAAGAACAAGCACATTAACTTTGCAAGACCTGTATGCTGATACTAAAATTCACACCTCAGCCTTGTTCATGATTCATATCTGCCTTCTTACCTAGAAGGACTGGCAGATGATTTAAAAAATGAAGAGGAGATATGTTTATTTTTTTAATCTACAATCTGGGAAAAATAAAGCTGCTATGAAGACTTGCTTAGTATGATTTTTATAAATAAGTGTAAATATGCTCAAACTAGAGGGGAAGTTTTAACATTAGTTCATATTAGTGATTTCACAATAGTTTTTGAACACTGACCTCAGCAACTTTCATTAAAAAACTATGCATACATTAGGGTTTTCTAGATGATCAAATCTGTCATAATGTATATAATAATGAGATTCACTTATTTGTCCTCTTCATATCATTTATCCATAATTTTATAGAACCTGTTTTTTAACATAAGCTATATTACCAGTCTTCCACTGATATATATCTAAAGCCCTCTCCTGCTCTAAGCCATGGAGACACTATCCAAAATACTTCCATGAGCAATAGGCTCGGATTTAATATTTAATTACTCATTAATTTGATTTTAAACCATAGTGTCCCATATATATTCTGTCTTTAGAAATGGTTGTGGAATCATTCACTGGTATATTGGAATCCTATGAAGAACAATCCAGACTCCAAGAAATGTGACTTTTTTCCCTGTATTTATATACTAAAATATTCAATCAGCATTTAAAAAAAACTGTATATATACCTCCTCTACTTTGCTTTGTTGGAATTTTTAACTCACTTCTTTTTGCAAATGTTCTATCCAAGATTTCTTATGGCCTATATTGCAACAGCCATGCTGGCTAAATCAACAGGACAATATTTCCTACCTGTATTCTAAATATTCTTGCTCTAACATAGTTCCTATTTTAGTAATTCTACTTTCTTTCTCCTTCCCTTTTGTTGATATATCTATATCTATAACCATATCTATATCTCTATCTATTTACCTTTATCTCTATCTATCTATCTCTATCTATATCTGTATATATATACATATACATACATATATATATGTATATGTATATTACATCAATGACAGATTGAAGCAGACATGCAAAGGCATAAGAGTATAGATAAAGCAGAAATGAACAATGTGAAATGAACCAATTCTAGTAGTGGAAAACGTTCTAGAAGAAAGAAAGAGAATACCCAGGGTCAGAGTTCAAAAGAGTAGCAATATGGGAACTAGGATATTCCAGGGTGCTTTTCAACATCTATTCGAAAAGCCACTTAGAATCTTGCATGAGATAATTATTGACTTATTGCTTATATTATTCCTTACAGTTTAAGAATTTGGAAAAATAGTTAAGGAGAACACTATTACTGAGGGATTTTTGAATGGTGGCTCTTCAATAGGCAAGGCAAGATTATGAATTATTCAAGATTACTGAGCTTGGATTAAGTAATCAATTTCATAGCATCAACTACAAGAAATCAACAGGTGTAGGAGGTGTAGATGCTAGTCATTCAGTCCTGTAGAGGCAGGAGCACCAGCAGAGTTTAAGAAATGGGGCTGTAAAATCAGACTGCCCTGTACCAAGCACTTGGAGTGATTCTTCTTCCAAAGTCTTGTTTTCTTAAACTATGGAGTATGTATCCTGTCTAGTTTTACCTCTTTTCAGCTCCCCAAGAAACAATATCAATTCAGACATTATGGCTTAGCAAAACTCTAGTGTGATTTGTATCAGTATTGCCACTCCAGATGTGAGAAATCATTATTACCCTCATGCTAAATAGTGCCAGTTAAGAGTTATCTACACATCATGGCATGGGTCACTATCGTGTTGATCTTTCTGACTATTATCTCTTTTCCCCAATTAGATTCTCCTTGCCATTGTGGCTCTAGAAATCTCCTTGTGGATAATGCACCATCTCTAGGACTGCATCCTCTGCAGGCACTACTTGATTCAAGATTTTCTCTTCCTATCATGGTTGTGTAGTAAAATATGATATGGAAGTGAACATTAACATATCACATATTTTTCTTTTTTCTTTTTTTTTTCTTTTCTTTTTTTCGGAGCTGGGACTGAACCCAGGGCCTTGCGCTTGCTAGGCAAGTGCTCTACCACTGAGCTAAATCCCCAAACCCCATAGCACATCTTTTTAAAAATAATAGTCATCATCAAATTAGCTATGACTACACGTCAATGATGTATGTGAAAGCTCACTACATATGTAAGGATCAGTTCGTTATATATCTGTTTAAGTTGCTTGTTTCTAACTCCATGGAAAGTTATAATAAGAAGGAAGAATCAGTAGCTGTTGACTCTCAGAGAGACTGTCAGCCTAGTCTTCTGGAAATCAGATAGGAATATGGTGAGCACCAAAAATACAATAATTGTTTGGGAATATCTAACCTCATCTATTAGCTGTAGTTCATAATTCTAATGATTTCTTTGGATTTCTACAAATAACTATTTTTTATACTGAACTATACTTGAACTATACTCTCAGCCACACAACTAATATCTTGGGGAGGGTAGATGTTACAGCTTGTAAAAGATTTTCCAAGCATGGTTCCATAACTGTTTCTGTTCCCACGAAAAATCAGGAGACACTTAGATGAGTATCCAGGCTCTCACATACAACTGTTACATACAGCTCTGTCCTAAATTAACATGTCCTCAGACAGATGAAGCATAATTATAAAGACTAATAGAGAAAAGATACATATATGTAGATATGTTTCTATACAACTATGGACCCTGATTTTGATACATTTTTGTAATGTAAAAGGGGCATTGTGAAAGGGGTAGTGAGGGGAAAGGTATGCCTGCAAACCTTAGATACATATATGTAGATATGTTACTATAGAACTATTGATCCTGATTTTGACCCATTTCTGTAATGTAGAAGGGGCATTGTGAAAGGGGTAGTGAATAGAAAGGTATGCCTGGGATAAGTACCTTAAAGGAAAAAAAAAGTCTGAAGATAGTGAAGAAAAGGTGCTTTGGCAACTAGCTGATCTTGAACCTTATATTTAACCCCCTTGAAAGCTTTTTTTTTTATATCTTTATTAACTTGAGTATTTCTTATTTACATTTCAATTGTTATTCCCCTTCCTGGTTTCCAGGCCAACATCCCTATAGCCCCTGCCCCACCCCTTCCCTATTGGTGTTCCCCCTCCCCATCCTCCCTCCATTACCGCCCTCCCCTCAACAATCATGTTCCCTGGGGGTTCAGTCTTGGGAGGACCAAGGGCTTCCCCTTCCACTGGTGCTCTTACTAGGATATTCATTGCTACCTATGAGGTCAAAGTCCAGGGTCAGTCCATGTATAGTCTTTGTGTAGTGGCTTAGTCCCTGAATGCTCTGGTTGGTTGGCATTGTTGTCAGGGTCCGGCGGTCTCTGGCAGGGGTCCTGCCGCTCCTGGGCCCTCCCCCACGGGAGCCCAGAGGCCTTATACAGTTTCCTCTTGGGCCAGGGATGTGGGCAGGGGTGAGCAGTGTTGGTGGTCTCTTCCGCTCTGCAGCCTCAGGAGTGCCCACCTGACCAGGCGGTTGGGTCTCTCTCTCACAGGGTCAAGTCGGGCATTCAGATCTCCTCTCACAGCCGTTCTTCAACTTTTAACCTTGATGTTCAGGACTCATCATGGAAATTTGGTCTGTAACTCAAAATGACAATGAAAGAGAGGTGTGGGCCAATTGCATGAAGTTAATTAAACATTATGAGAAATAATTTTACAACATGTATATCTTAGATTAAATAATAGATAACTTCCTTCTTTACATTCTAATTCTCTGGTTAACAGACAAGAGGAAATAGCAGCAGAACCAAGAGAGGAGTTGTTTCCCTGAACTTGGTTTACCTTCCAGCTAGATGGAGAAATTATTCCTGAGATGTCTAGATTCAGACAACTCTTGGACTGAATTATTCCTAAGGTTTTGAATACAAAGTCAGCAGTGCCAGCAAATAAATATAATGTAGAAAATGACTTGAGTGTGTAAGAAGGGAAGGTTCTGTTTCTTCGTAGATGGCATTTGTTGTGGACATAGGGATTTGACTTTTCTGGAACAATAACAGACGCTGGTACAAGCTAATCATTTTTCTCCCATAGAAAGTCAGAAAGAGAAGCATGAATATGCTGGTTCAAATGTTCTAACCACAGTGCTGATGTGTAGATGAAGATCTGGGTTTTAATTTTCTGTCAGCTTCATCTGGGATAAAAAATATGACATCTAAGGTAGGAAATGGTAACCAGGACCAGGGTCTGAGGGATTGGACTGTCTGGCAGATAACAGCTATATAGATTCACCCTCAATTCGTTTGCTATTGCAGTCTTCCTACTTCACTTTCATGTGGGAGAAGAACTTTGCTGTCCTTGGGAAGGACAATAGATAATAGTTCCCAACGCTGATCTGGGACAAAGAAATGGCAAGAAAGAAAAGCTTTAAGGCTGAAGGATGTTGTTTCATTGTAGAAATTGACTGGATACATTAAGACTCATGTTCTCTACACAGTACAACAAGAATTGGAGTCTGAGTTACCTGTAATAGAATATTTTCCCAGATCAATAAATCAGCCTGCACATTTTATGATTCTATCGCTTTTAATGGTTGAGTAATATGTAATTGTGTTAGAGTATTGAATTTATCAATTTTCAGTTGAGGATCATCTTGATTGCCTGTAATTTATGTCTCTTAGGAAGAGAAAAACGATGAACATAGTTGATCAAGTTGTCTCTGTGTTGGGATGAATCACAATTTGGGTTTCTTGCTAAGATGGTTCAAACTGGAGCATAAAGACTGAGTTTTGTCTTCCTGATGAACTGCCACACTGATTTTCATAGTAGCAGTGTAAGTTTCCATTCCCACAAACAATTTATGAGAGATTTTCTTACTCTACATAACAGGTAGCATGTGATTTCACATATTTTGTTGTTCTTAGCCATTCTCAACATGGAAAATGAAACCACAAACTAGTTTTCTTTTGATTTACCTGATTTCAAAGTGTATTAAACATTTCTTTAAATGTTTATCAGATTTTCATGTTTTCTTATTGAGAATTCTTGGTTTTGATCTGCACTATAATTTTTTTAAAAAATCTGCTTCTTTAGTCTGTATTATTTCTGTAATATAGAAGAAGGGTTACTGTAAAAAGGGAGATTGTAGGAAAGCTGTGTCTGAAAATAGTTACCTTCAAGAATAAAAATGTTTGAAAAAAAGGTTGCCTAAGAAACAGGCTGATGAACTAAGGAGTCAGACTGCAGGGAGATAAATAACCCAGTTAAAAATGGGTTTCAGAGCTAAACAAAGAACTCACAGCTGAGGAATGCCGAATAGCTGAGAAACACCTAAAGAAATGTTCAACATCTTTAGTCATAAGGGAAATGCAAACCAAAAGAACCCTGAGATTTCACTTCACACCAGTGAGAATGGCTCAGATCAAAAACTCAGGTGACAACAAATGCTGGCGAGGATGTGGAGAAAGAGCAACACTCCTCCATTGTTGGTGGGCTTGCAGACTGGTACAACCATTCTGGAAATCAGTCTGGAGGTTCTTCAGAAAATTGGACAATGAACTACGTGAGGTCCAAGCTATACCTCTCTTGGGCATATACCCAAAAGATGCCCCAACATATAACAAAGACACATACTCCACTATGTTCATAGCAGCCTTATTTATGATAGCAGAAGCTGGAAAGAAACCAGATGCGCTTCAACAGAAGAATGGATACAGAAAATGTGGTAGATCTACACAATGGAATATTACTCAGGTATTAAAAACAGTGACTTTATGATATTCATAGACAAAGGATGTAACTGGAAAATATCATGCTGAGTGAGGTAACCCAATCACAGAAAAACACCAGTGGTATGCGCTCATTGATAAGTGCATATTAGCCCAAATGCTTGAATTACACTAGATGCACAGAACACATGAAACTCAAGAAGGATGACCAAAATGAGAATGCTTCACTCCTTCTTTAAAAGGGGAACAAGAATACCCTTGGCAGGGAATAGTGAGGCAAAGTTTAGAACAGAGGCAGCCCCACATGTGGCTCATATATATACATCCACGCAATTAGATAAGATGGGTGAAGCAAAGAAGTGCAGTCCAACCTGAACCAGATGTAGATCTCTCCTGAGAGACACAGCCAGAATACAGAAAATACATAGGCGAATGCCAGCAGCAAACCACTGAACTGAGATTGGGACCCTCGTTGAAGGATTCTTAGGAAGGATTGAAAGAGCTTGAGGGGCTTGAGACCCCATATGAACAACAATGCCAACGAACCATAGCTTCCAGGTAATAAGACACTACCCAAAGACTATACATGGACTGACCCTAGGCTCCATCTGCATAGGTAATAGTGAATAGCCTAGTAAGGGCACCAGTGGAAGGGGAAGCCCATTGTCCTGCCAAGACTGAAACTCAAGTGTAAGGGTATGTTGCAGGGAGGGTGGTAATGCGAAGAGGATGGGGATGGGTTAGGAGGATGTCGGCCTGTAAACCGAGAAATTTAATAACAATTGAAATATAAATAAGAAATACCCATTTTAGTAAAGATGGAGAAAAAAAGATATATTACAAATTTTTAACAGACAATGGTCTGAGGGGAAAGTCTTTAAAAACCTTGTTGGTAGAATTTGCAAATTCCCATGGTGTAAAAATTTCCTTTGTGGTTTATCTCATGTTTTGAGATTGGGGGATGCATAGATGTGGATGCTTCCTACGCCCTGTTAGCCAACTTATCAGGCTCCAGCACACAGCCAATAGTGCCCCATCTCTCAAAAAAGTTTCTGGTGAAGTTTTAGATACAAATCCCACATTCTACAATTTACTTTTCATGAAGAGACAGTTATGAAGGCAGAGCTGTGTATCAAATTAAACTAAGGTACATTTACATGCCATCTGTGTGCACTGTGCCCTAGATAGTACAACAGTCTGTGGGAACTCCAGATCAGGTAATGCTGTGTGATAAAACATTGAGGGAATCAAAAGAAAAAAAATGTTTTCTATCTGTATGAATTAATAGCACCAAACTGAAGAGGAAAAAAGCTTGAACTTCACTTTTGATATTGTAAGCCTGTTGAATTTATGTGGCTAATAGGATGGCTGTAAACATACATTGCGGATTATCTTTCTGTACATAAATACCCCATGACTTTCTGTTGTTCAAGCCCAAAACCTCAGCTATTCTCTGGAGAAAAATGTTATGCTATTCACTTGCTCATCTAAATCGTGCTCAGACCTTAGCAGCAAACTGTCACGACAGTCCTATCATCAAGGCTGACCAGGCTTAGGTTGTATTCTTGGTAACAAAAAAATTATATCTGAACTTCATTAACTTTACGGTGAAGTGAAATTTCCTTCCTCGTTAGGAAATAACTAAAAACCATGAAATGTAGAGAGTACAAATACAAAATGTATTAGACATAGTTTCTCGAAATTCAGTATTGCTCTTTTTGTTTAAATAAAATCAACTAAGGGACTGATTACACCTTAACTCCAGGAGCCATTTGTGACACCCTGAGTCTAGCTTATTGTACCAATTAATGTTAGCGTAAGAGTAATGAAGGCTGGCAATTGCCCACGTATGTCTGACAGCAAATTGAGGAAATAATTTGCAGAAGCTATATGCACTAATTCATGTCTTTGAGTTCCTTGGCTCAAAAAACTTTGGATACTTATGCCAGTAGCCAAGCCCACTTATACACCCTCTGTCTCAGGTATGTTTCAGGAATGTCAAGTCCACTTACACCCTCTGAGAAACCTAACCAGTTAGATGTTCTCATCAGTACACCTGCAATTTATGGTTTAGGGTTACAGGAACCAAAGAACAATGGGGGAGTTTGGGGTGATGGTGACCATCATGAATTGGTCTTGGGCCCTGCATGGCCTTCCTGCTTGCTTGCTTGTCTTTGTAAGCCCCTTCCCAGAAATGAAGTTTGAGAGCTTGATCTGAAAAAAAAGCCATCTTTTCTCAGGATGAAAAGGATATACTCTCTTTTGATGACCAATGCAGACACCAAATGCATGAGGTACACAAACCAACCTATAGGCAAAACTAAACCAAACCAAAAAAAAAAAAAAAAAAAAAAAAAAAAACCACGAACATACACATAAAATTAAAATTCATAGATCACTGTATGCCTTTTTCCCATCTTTATTAGATGGGCAATTCTTATTTACATTTCAAATGTTATTCCCTTTCCCGGGTTTGTTAATCTGTGTCTTTTTATTGGGGAACTGAGTCCATTGATATTGAAAGATATTAAGGAATAGTGATTGTTGCTTCCTGTTATCTTCCAATTTGAGGTGAGATTATGGTTGTGTGCTTGTCTTCTCTTTGTTTTGTTGCAAAGTGATTGGTTTCTTGCTTTTTCTACGGTGTAGCTTGCCTACTTGTGTTGGGCTTTACCATTTATTATCCTTTGTAGGGCTGGGTTTGTAAAAGATATTGTGTAAATTTGGTTTTGTCATGGAATATCTTGGTTTCTCCATCTATGTTAATTGAGAGTTTTGCTGGATACAGTAACCTGGGCTGGCATTTGTGTTCTCTTATGGTCTGTATGACATCTTTCCAGGATCTTCTAGCTTTCATAGTCTCTGGTGAGAAGTCTGGTGTGATTCTGATAGGTCTGCCTTTATATGTTACTTGACCTTTTCCCCTTACTGCTTTTAATACTCTTTCTTTATTTTGTGCATTTGGTTCTTTGACTATTATGTGACAAGAGGAATTTCTTTTCTGGTCCAGTCTATTTGGAGTTCTGTAGTCTTCTTGGATGTTTATGGTCATCTCTTTCTTTAGGTTAGGGCAGTGTTCTTCTATGTTTTGTTGAAGATATTTACTGGTCCTTTGAGTTGGGAGACTTCACTGTCTTCTATACTTATTATCTGTAGGTTTGATCTTTTCATTGTGTCCTGGATTTCCTGTAGGTTTTGGGCCAGTAGCTTTTTCTGTTTTACATTATCTTTGACTGTTGTGTCAATGATTTCTATGGAATCTTCTGCTCCTGAGATTCTCTCTTCTATCTCTTTATTGTTTCGATTTCAATTTTCAATTTCTTCACCTTTTTGATTGTGTTCTCCTGTAATTCTTTCGGGGATTTTTGTGTTTCCTCTCTAAGGGCTTCTACTTGTTTACTTGTGTTTTCCTACATTTCTTTAAGGGAGTTCTTTATGCCTTTTTTAAAGTTCTCCATTATTATCAAAAATGTGATTTTAAATAGAAATCTTGCTTTTCTGGTGTGTTTGGATATCCAGTATTTTCTTTGGTGGGAGAATTGGGCTCTGATGATGCCATGTAGTCTTGGTTCCTGTTGCTTGGGTTCCTGTGCTTGCCTCTCACCATCAGGTTGTCTCTGGTGTTACTTTGTTCAGCTATTTCTGACAGTGGCTTGACTGTCCCTATAGGCCTGTGTGTCAGCAGTGCTGTAGACCTGTATTCCTGTTTTCTTTCAGCCAGTAATGGGAACAGAGTGTTCTGCTTTCAGATGTGTAGTCATTCCTGTCCACTGGCTTTCAGCTGTTCCTGTGGGCATGTATCCTGAGTCAACCAGACAGGTCACTTGGAGCAGAAACTTTGGTCTTAGGCCTGAAGTCCCTCCTCCAGACTCTGTTTCAGCTCTTCATGTGGGCAGCAACCAGAAGGCCCTTTCGCTTCTTCTGGGTCCCTGTGTAGAGGGGCCCTTGACGGTACTAGCTGTTTTCCCCTCATGTCAGAAATGTGGGCAGATAGTAGTCTCCTCTGGTTTCCCAGGCGTGACTGCCCCTCTGAAAGTCTAGCTCTCTCTCCCACAGGATTTGGTTGCAGGGAGCTGTTTGACCAGGTCCCTTCATATCCGGGTGCAGTCTGGACCAAAGGCCTCCTGCAGCTTTACTGTCCCTATCTTCCTGTGCCTAGAGTCCCTATACAGTTTCCTCTTTGGCCAGGGATGTGGGCAAAGGTGAGCAGAAGTGGCAGTCTCTCCTGCCCTGCAGTCTCCTTTGGTCACATGTCTGGGTAAAGTGCTCTCTCTCTCTCCCATAGGGTTTGGGAACAGGGAGTTGTGAGCCTGGATCAGCTAGGTTCAGGCACTAGCTAGAAAGTGGAAGTGTCAGGTCCCAGTGGTATATTGCCATTTTGTGCCCTGAGTCCACCAGGCAGGTCACTTGGAGCAGAAAAGTTGGTCTTACCTCTGGTCTCAGACCTGAAGTTGCTTCTTGGGGCTGGGTTTCTGCTCTGTGAGGGCAGCAACCAGAAGGGCCTCCCCCTCCTCCTGGATCCCTGTGAGCAGGGGGGGCAGACAGCGCTAGGCATTTTCCGTTAGAGTCAGAGGAAAGAGTCTAGGGGAGAGAGTAGTCTCATCTGGTTTCCTAGGCATGTCTGCCCCTCTGAAGCTAAAATTCATAAAACTTATGAAAAAGAAACAATAAACCATCTGAGGATATTACATAGGAATCAAGTTAACAGTCTAAGCTGAATTTGAAGGCATTTCTGCTAGGATGAGAATAAGATTGAAGCCTGAATATATAATTTCAAATGGTCAAACTGAAGCAATAGATGTCAACCAAGTGATTTTAGGAAAAGAAAGAAAGAAAGAAAGAAAGAAAGAAAGAAAGAAAGAAAGAAAGAAAGAAAGAAAGAAAGAGAGAAAGAGAGAAAGAAAGAGAGAAAGAAAGAAATAGAGAAAGAGAGAAAGAAAGAGAGAAAGAAAGAAAGAAAGAAAGAAAGAAAGAAAGAAAGAAAGAAGGAAAGGAGAGAAAAACATTTTATAAACCATAGTCGCCTTGCTGAAATCCTCAAAGATTTGGTCAATGTTACGGAGCTGTGGTAAATTCCAACAAAGTGTTCATTATTTTTCACAAAGGGTTATATAATACAAAATTACATTTTATAAAAATAGGACGAGACCAATTGGCAGAGAACAACATTCTTCTAGGGTCATTACTTCTTCAAATATATGCTCAGATTTTATTTTCCCTAAAAACTGTTTAACTATGTATTAGTCAAACTGGCCTTAGATCAGATTGAGAGGACAACTTCATTTCAGGAAAGTGATGGCCATTTCCTTATTTACGTTTCAATAGCAGTGGTTTTGGCCATTCTTCTGTTTCTGTGCATTGCTGTAACAAACCTGCTTGATTTTCTCATGACCATTGTAGTACATTTTTTTTTTCTCTCCTGTTATCTTGGATTCAATTGGCTCATATCCCGTTGTAAAGTTTGTTAAGATGTGATGGTGGCATCATATTTTATGTTTGTTAGAATAAACTAAAAGATTTTTAAAGCATACACATAATCATGTCACATAATGACATTTTAAATGTAAATAAGAAATCCTGAATTTATTAAAGATGGAGGAAAAATAAGAGAAAGATCTGTTCATTTGTAGACAACTTCATTGGGACTGATAGACCTGAAGTCATTTAATGAGTTTTTCAGAAATCAAAGAAGATAGTTCTTGAACTAACTTATGGATCTCAGGAGAACATGCATGAACTTTTTCCCCACAAAAGAATTATCACCAGAATACTGATGCATAGATGGATATCTGTACCATTAGTTTCCTGTAGCCTCCATAAGGAATGTAATGTATGAATTCTGAGGGAGAGAAACAGTTTACCATGAGTAGCATTTTTTTAAACGGACTGTTAAAACAATGACTACTATGAATGAGCAGATAGTACTCTGCTGATCTTGTTACCCATTATTACACGCGAGAAGTTAAAAATGTAAGAAAAAATATTTCTAGGGACCCAGGATATTGTTCAGGTTAGAAAAATTGACTGAATTGACTAAGTTCTGTTTCACTCTGTAATAGTAGAAATTTCAGTATAATTAAAAAATATATTGACTCGGTCAAAAGGAGACAACGTGTGTGTGTGTGTGTGTGTGTGTGTGTGTGTGTGTGTGTGTGTGTGTTTGTGTGTGTGTGTTCAAAAACATCAAATTTCTCTTAGACAGAACTCTTTTCCACAATCAGGGGACAGGTGGATAGCATATGAAAATTGGATTCCATACTTCACATAATTGATTATAACCACACACATTTACCTAACATTAGAAACTTTCAAAAGACAACAGTAATATATGAGTTAATCACTCACAATGAAATCAAATTATAACTAATACAGGATCAAAATAGCCAAAGAAAATGTATATAATAGCAATTTATATAAGTATGCACTTTTTTTTTTTGGTTCTTTTTTTCGGAGCTGGGGACATAAGTATGCACTTTTAAAGTGTGGCTTAGACATTCAAATGGGTGGTATAACACAAATAAGGGACTTTGCTAGAATGACATTTGCCAATGAGATGGTAAGGTGATGAGGCTCAGAACCAGACAGACTGAGATGCACATATACCCCATACAATGAGGTACTTCAACAACTGTATCTTTAAAACTTTCCCTCAATTAAACTGGGCTCACATTTACAACTGGAGATTTTTCATATTTGTTTGTTGCTTTTTAGAAGAGAATGAAAAGTTCCTATTTGTAAGAAGGTTGATTGGGTATGGTATTTGGTAATTAAACTTAGTAGTGGAACAAAATATCTACTTTATATGAGCTAGCTCCTCCATAGTAGCGCTAATGATGCTTTAGAGCAGTAAACCTGAGGACCATGCTCAGCTGTGGATTCTGCATGTTTATTAATAAATTTGAGAATCAAGATGTCTTACCTAGTTTAATAATGGCATGCATTATATACATAAATTCAAAGTTCCTGTTGGAGTCAATGCCAGTTCCAGGAAGGAAAAAGTCACATGTAATATGGGTAACATAAACATATATTTGAGGCAGAGGGAGCCATGGCATCCTCTAAAGAAGCAATAGCTATTGATTATTTAAATGAAGCGCTAGGTAAAATTCTTCCATTAAAATGTGTTTGCTATCACAGGTTATTGCTATACTATGTGTCCATTTCTTAATTTTCATCATTTCTCTCACTTGTACTTCTTAGCAGTAAATAATCCTCAAGACACCTCAATACCCCTCTTCTAGAGAGAGAATTAATTGGAAAATTCTGTAGAGTTCAGCAACCTGCTGGAACTTACAAATTGTCAAACAGCCAAGTGAGACCATCCTACTCTTAGGGACTCTTGAGGAAAAAGTGCTGGAAAGAATGGAAGTGCTCTCAAATGTTTGTATAGTGCCAGTCTCCAAGAGAAATTTTTGACATTTTCAAGCAATCTTCCCCATGAAACATGACAAAGAAATATCTTAGATTGGATTTGGACTTTTTACATTTCCTCTTTAAATATCACGAAGGATAGGATACTTAATTGAGTAACATATGCTCCAAAAACTCTTTGTACTAAATCTACTGTGACTGAATGTGTCCAAGGAAGTCCTGATTGTGATTCTATCAGTGGATCCCTGAACAAGTCATCATTCTTACAGAGTACAAACATTTTGTTGTATATTTTGGGTCAGACTCAAACACAGGTGTAAGCAGCCAATCACCAAAGTTTTGTAAGTTAATCTAATAAACTTAACTGTTCCCTAGAAAGGACAGTGTTGGAATTCTCTCAGTATGTTGTTAGAATGCTATGTGGTTGCTGGACACTACTTCACCTCCATTAATTGGAGAACGAAATTCATGTATGTATGCATATCAAATATATTGTACACATTGGGTTTATATTTTTAGAATAAATTAAATTATATTTCACATATTCTTTTCTCCCTCCATGTCTCCTTTATTCCATTCTTGCTTGTTTTTAAAATTTCTTTCTTCATTTTTTCATACATGTATATATATACATATATACATATATGTATATATATATATGTATGAATGTTTATCATGTTTATTCTAAGACATAAATATAACCTTTTAGTCAACATAATATTATATATGTATGGTGGTTTTGGGGTAGACCTTTGTGTGTTTGAAATGAAATGGCATGTTCTTCCTTGTGTAGGAAATAACTACTGCTTTTACCCTTCCTTGAGTACTTGAAATATTCTATAGGGTTCAAAGTACCCTAAGATTTTTGGGTCCACTTTAGTATCCTAATATTGCCTCTGTCTCGATCAGGTGCTTGCCCAGACTCTTGGAGGATAACCATGCTTGTCTCTCAAGTTAGGCCATTCAATGGGTCTTCCTTCCTTTGATCTCTTCTCTACGTTTGTCTCCGTAGTTCGTTTAGACAGGAAGAATTATGGGTCAAAGTTTTTGACTGTGGCATGGCGACCTCACCCCTCCACTTGATGCTCTGGTTTTCTACTGTAGGTCAATTTTCTATAAATTCCCTCTCCCCATTGTTGGGCATTTCATCTAATGTCCCGCTTCTTGATTCCTGAGAGCCTCTCACTTCCCCAGTCTCTAGTACACTCTAGAGAGTCCCCCACCTCCTACAACCTGAGGTTGCCTGTCCCCATTAATTCTGCTGGTCTTCATTGCTTCTCTTCTGATCCCGGCTATTACCGTGTCATGTTCCCCTTTTACCCTGTTCCTCCCCTCTCCTTCCCAGTTCCTTCCTTCCCTCAGCAGCCCATGATTGCTTACTTCTCCCTCACAAGTGGGATTGATGCATTCTCACTTGGGCCCTTCAGCTTGTTAACCTTCTTGAGTTCTGTGGATTTTGTCCTGGGTATTCTGTTTACTTTTGGCTACCCTCCACATATTAGTGAGTACATACCCTGCATCTTCTTTTGAGTGTGATTTGCCTTACTACGAATATTTTTTTTGATTCTTTTTTTTTTTTCGGTGCTGGGGACCGAACCCAGGGCCTTGCGCTTCCTAGGTAAGCGCTCTAACCACTGAGCTAAATTCCCAGCCCCCACTACGAATATTTTTTAGTCCCATCCCTTTGCCTGCAAAACTCATGATGTCCTTGTTCTTAATAACTGCATAGTATTCCATTGTTTAAATGAACCACTTTTTCTATAGTATATTTATCTCTTTTCATCTTCTACAATTAAAGCCCTCCTGATTTCCCATTGTCCACATCTTA
This sequence comes from Rattus norvegicus, assembly GCF_021556685.1. Lineage (NCBI taxonomy): Eukaryota > Metazoa > Chordata > Mammalia > Rodentia > Muridae > Rattus > Rattus norvegicus. The sequence goes on along the minus strand of NC_141534.1, from coordinate 127,022,519 downwards.
TCATTTGTAACTCCTATGTTCTGTCCACTCTGATAACAATTTAGGCAGATAAGTTACTCATCACTCCCATAACTATTGATTTTGATCTCTGAGAAGAAAATAAAGACAAATAAAGGCCACACAGCTCAATGAGGCAAATAATATCTGACTTATGAAGATGTAACTATAATGGTTTGCAAGGAGAAAATACTAGGCTTGAGGCTTGCATCAAAACTCTAATAATAAGGAGAAGAGAAGGATACACAGCCCCACAAATAATCTTTGAATTTTAGTCTTTGCATGAGCATATGTTCGATTTTTGTTCATGGCAGGGAATAAACTCAGTGATCCTGTAGGTAAGCATATCTAGTGTAGAAGGTAATAGTATGTGCTTTTAATATCAGATAAAACTGCATAACTGAGAATTTCAACTCTAATAATGCATATATAGAAATACCTTGTATACATGTGAAAACACACACACACACAGCGATAGAGGCGATAGAGGCACACATTCACACACATGTATTAAGGAATCAGAGCTTTAATTGACTTTAAAAAAGAATTATGCTACAAGTAACTATTTTAATATAGACTCAGTTGTAGACTCTTTGTACCATATTATAAATCCTTCTGCTATATTTTTTCGAGATTAAGCCTGTGTGAAAAGTATATTGCATTGATGAAAAGCTAGATGATTTTCCTGAAAAAGTAATACTTAGTAACTTAACATGTAATCATGGTCATATCATCTATCAGCAACACTATGGTGTATGAACATTTAGATACCATTGATTTAATAGATTAATGAATATAATGATTTAGAATCCATTGGTGTATAAAGAGATCCTTTAAGAAGGAAAGAAATAAGGACACAGACATCAAGCAACCCCATTTATAGAGGCAGAAATGAAGGAACTAAGCACAGAGTAACTAAAGCATTGACTTACACAAACTAGATGCTTAGAGGAACCATCAATTATGTGGACCTGTCACTGTAATCATATAGGCTCTGTTTGCACCCAGTGCTCTCTGTTGGGGAGTACATGGCCAGGAACCATGTTAACAGAAAAAGTTTTAAATCCATGAGGTTTCACTGTGTAGACAACTACTATCTACAGAGCTAGTACCCTTGTTTGGATAATGTCAAATCACTGGATACATTCCACACACGTTATTCATAGGATTAATGAATACCCTATGTTCTAAAAACCACAGAACAGTGGTGATATAAATATTAGTGATCATGATTGCAGGTAGAATATATTTCCTTTGTACATAATAATGTCCTTTTAACTGGGAATGCATGCAGGAATACATTGCTATTTTAATCGCCTTAAAGTCCAAACTGAATTTTAAAAATTTCAGAAAACCATCCTTGTATTTTAGTACAAAATCAACAGACAATTTTCAGAACTATACTTCCATGATTGTCAGTATCCACAATAGGTAACTTATGTGACCTTTATGTATTAGTGTGACATGTGCATACTTTGCTTTTAAATTTCCAGTCATAGCTGTAGCTCAATCCTTCATCGTTGATTAACTTGTAAATCTGAGATATTATAGGGACTGTACTAAGCACTTATTACAGCTATTTACTCTGTGTTACTCCCAGGCAGAAATATTTCTATATCTAGTTGAAAAGTATACAAAAGGAAATGTTGAGAGTAAGCTTTATACTTTAAAAAATGGCAAAAGAAAAGACCACTCTTATAGGAAGTTAGGCAGCTAGTGCTTAGCACATAAAAAAAACCAAACAATTCGACCCCTGATTATGAATATGAAGATAATAATTGGAAGGGTGTTCTACACAGGTGAAGGAAAGACTAGGTAATATAAAGGAACAAGATAATTCTACTCTGTAAAAAGTATGTTAATACTCTATAAGAAGTACACCATTCCATTAACCTCTTATTAATGCTTATGAGGCTTACTATAACAAACAGCCTGAATGAGTTCTTACATTAGATACTTCACAACAAAGCATGGTTAGGTAGAATGTCAGAAATGAACCACAAGTAGATGAGGAAAAGAAGGAGAATATGTCTGCAACAAGTAGGAGTTAGTTGGTCATACATGTTCAAAATTATATATTATGTGAAAATAGGACAAATCATGGTGCTAGTTTGATATCAAAATAAACAAAATAGAAAAAGTTTTGCATTTAACCAATATTTCTATGTCTACCTCATGTCCAGAATAATTACATGCTTATTTATTTATGAATTATGACCTAGGCCTTAAACTACGTTTCTTTCTGGTCTAGCCTATAACTCAACCAATTTATATTTTATTTGCCTGCACATGGCTGGTTACATCTCTATAGTTTCCTAGTCCGACTTCTGCATCTCAGTGGCTAATCTCCTATGGCTCTCTTCCTTTCTCTCTCTCTCCCTCCCTCTTTCCCTCTCCCCCCCCCTCTCTCTTTCGCTCTTGCTCTTGCTCTAGCTCTTGCTCTCACTTTCTCTCTGTCTGGATGTCACACCTTCTTCCTACATTTGCTATAGACCATCCATTTTCTAATAAAGCTATCAGAAAGTGAGAAAAGAGTGTTTATGAGATCTGATGTAGCCATGTATCTGTCCTTCAGCAAGAGACTTCTATGTATTATTCCACTACAAATTTAGAGATGACAGGGGAATAGCACAGACACTCGTGCATTTCCTAATATTTAAGTCAAGAAACTATAGTGGAAATGGAAGAAACACTTAAGACAGCATCAAGCTAGGAAGTAAGCATAGATGATTCCATACAGTAAGTAGAAGTATTACCCTCATGGTTTATTAAACTTTATCATGATTATTTAGAAAGACTGGATGAGTTAGACATCAAATGTTTGTATTGCAGATAGTATCCTGTCCAATTTATTTCTTGAATTTACATATTAATATGTAATATATATGTATATATGCATACTACATATATGTATATGCATATATGTGTGTCTGTGCATATGAATATGCATATAATGTATGTATATGAGTGTATATACACAAATATATGTCTGTGTTTCTATGTGTGTTTAAATGGAATTAATTGGATTTTCTTATAAACTGGTACTAATTCCTATTAATCCAAAAAACGCTGGCAGTGAATGAAAAGTTCAGTTATCTAGGGGTTGGTCAGTACCATAAGTCTGTGTGTCTCAACTGTTCTTCTGTATATGCTATATTCCCAAACAGGATCTAATGAGGGTTAAGGGCTGGATGTGCTAGCAAGCTGTCTTAGTTAGTGTTTTACTGCTGTGAACAGATGGATGCCATGACCAAGGGAATTCTTGAAAGGAAAACATTCAATTGGTCTACCTTACAGGTTCAGAGGTTCAGTCCATTATCTTCACGGTGGGAGATTGGCAGTGTCCAGGCACTCATGGTGAAAGAGGATCTGAGAGTTCTACATTGTCATATGAATACTGCTAGCAGAATCTGACTTCCAGGGAGCTAGGATCAGGTCTTAAAGCCTGTGCTCACAGTGTCACACTTATCCCAACAAGGCCACAGCTCTAAATTGTACCACTCCCTGAGTAAAGCATATTCAAGCCATGACACAAGTGATTCCAAGTAGGCAAAGTGCTTCCTTCTTCTGTGTTACCACATAAGCTTCCAGCAGAATGCATGATTTAGATTAAGGGCATCTCTTCTCAACTCTAGATCCAGAATAATGGTTTGTAACTTCCTACTTTCATATCTGAATTAAAGACATATATCTTCCTTCCTCAAGATCCAGATCAAATGTATGCATCCATACCTCAATAGTTCAGATTAGAAGTGGGTTCACACATTTCAAACAAAGTAGAAAGGTATTCACACGTATGCCCACCATCTCTACATTGTAGCTTTTCAATATATATGATACAATTAATTGAAAAGTAAATTGACACTATGTATAAAATAAAAAGATAAAAATTCCACTTATTCACTTTCCTTAATGAATGCCCAGAGAATGCCTTCTATGACAATGTACAAAGAAAAGAAAAACAAACAAACAGTCAAATCAAAAAATAAACAATAAAACCAACAACTGATACCCTTTAATTTTTTTATTACAGGCATAGTGAATCATTTAAAAACTATATATGCAGTATTTCCACTTAACATTATAGGAATTCATTTTTCTAAGAAATACTTGAATAATTTTCCTCAAAACAAAAGTGGTTAAAAATTCTTAGATATTTTTCCTTTGTACTTTGAGATGATCATGTATCCTGTTGGTCTTTGGTCTTTGGTTGCCTGCCCCTTTCTGAACAGGAAATTGACGGGTAGTGAAACTGGAGGAGAAGGGAATTGGCAGATGGAGCTAACAGGAGTTGAGGGAGGAGAACATGGTTTAGATGAATTGTATGCTAGAAGGACCTATTTTCACTAAAAACGAGACGATGTGGTAGATTTGTCACTCCGTGTATTCATGTAGTTCACTACATGGACTCTTTATATATGTTAAAATTAAACTAATCCTACATATAAAGGTCATATTTGCTTTATCATAATATAAAAGCATTGTATGTAAATAGTGTTTTTATCTCACACATATATATGTCACAGATATATATGTCACATATATATATATATATATATATCTTCACATGTGAATGTATTGCACCATTTTCAAATAAATATTTTCATCAGATTTTTTTCCTTTTTCAGCCTAGCTAACTCCCTGATAATACTTCCACTTTTCTGCAAAGTCCCTTTCTCCCACTCTGTCCGTGTACTCTCCCAGAACAATAAAAAAAGTAAAAAGAAAGAAGAAAAGAGATAAAGAATAAAAGGAAATAAAGAAAGAGAGGAGGAAAAATACTGTCACCACCACCACTACCTCCACCACAAAAGCAACTACTCTACTTAACAATAAAACAGTTATTCATGAACTCCAAAATAAAATAAAATTCTAACCACCACACATATACAAAAAACATGAAAGAAAATGTAGAACTTTTGTCTCTGCAAATATGTACTGCTTTGTAGTGTGGTTGTTATAACCAGTGACATTCGGAGGTTATCAACTGTATATAACTTCTTCTTAGGGATGACAAATTTGTCTAATTTCCCTCCTCAGTGCTTGTATTTCTGTCTATTTTGAACCACTTTCTTTAGATCTCATGTTTGTTGCCACAGAATCTGTGAGTACCTATACTGCTAGGAAGTTATATTTGATAAACATTTTTTTCATTGGACATATCAACCGCTTCAGGCCTTTTAAAATTTTCCTACCTCCTTTGCAATACAGATATACCAGGTTTGAGTGGAAAGGTTGGATGATCACATCACACTTAGGACTTAGTACTTTACAGTCTCATTTTCTACACACAATACACCAGGACATCTCTTTTTCTATTTCCTATCTAGTCCAAGCAGAAAACCTCTGATGAGTTTCAAGTTATGCAGTTTTATGGATAAAATAATATGTAATTAGGATTTTTATTTTTATTTTTTGTCAGAATAAGACGTTTTGATTTTTTTGTTTTTTGTTTTGTTTTTACCTAGTTATTTTACCTATTAGACTCAGGTTTGTGTCCATATTAGCACTGTGAGGTATGGCTTCTATCTCATGGAAATGGAAGCCAGCTCCTTACTTGATAGCAAGTAGAGGAACTAGACCTAACAGTGATGGAGAGAGGGAAAAGTGGATTGCAAGTATTAAGTTTTTAAGAATCAAAAGTAGTAAATTAAGTCAGACTGCATGTCTGACTCTCTGCTGGTATGCCAGAGTGCAGCCATGCGACTCAGAGAAGGTAGAACAAAGTCCAAGATAGGGGGTCCCAGCCTGTTTCTCCACGGGAGAGAAACAGAGTGTTCAGGGAGTGGTGCTCTGATTCTCAAAATCCTGTATACCCAAAAGCTGCTGGGGAACAAAGAGTTGAGAACAATGGTCAAGGTATCTCTCCTCCCATAAGCAGGCAGTAAGGAGATTGCTGACCCTAGGTCAGGGTAGAATTGTGTCTGGTTCCCATCGAGTGAATAAAGATGTGCTGACAGAGATACAGTCTTCTCAGGGAGAATTAGGTGTGGCTGTTTCTGAGGACAGGTCTCCCCACACACTCTCACCCCCACTCCTCCACAGTCATCCTTGATGAATGAGATAGCCTTGCTCATCCAATCTGCCTTATTTATGGCAAGTGTGATTGTTTATGTCTTACTTAGGGTGAATTGGGAATTAAAAACATTTTATAGGAGTGGAGGCCCAGGAAAGGAAGATCATTGAACAAACACTTGGGGCCTATCTAGATTCCTAATTAGAATGGAGAATTTAGTTCTTTAAGCTATATTGTCAGATATCATGGTCATCTCATTGATAGTCATGGTTATATGTGTCAGGATAAGGAGGGCTTGGCCAGGTGCTGATTACAAAACTTGCCATTCTCAATTATAAGTTTCCCTGGGATTTTTTTAATCTACTTCAACCTTACCGGTTCTTTTGTCTGGTGTCAGGGTCCACTTGATCAACAGATTTCTCTCATAACAAGTAAGTATGGCAACAATGTATTTTGAATACTTCTTACTAGTGGATATTGAAGACCTTTTAGATTATATTGATTTGTTTTCTCCTCTAGTAACATGCAGCTTCCCTTTCATCCATATTAAATGGAGTCAGTAGCAGTGAAGCTTCAAATCTGGTACTGGATATATTTCTTCTTTTTCATGATAAAGTCAGTAGTATCTTATACAATAGAGTCTTACAATGTGGAGATTTAACCATAGCTTTGACAATACTGGGTGATGCTTGGTTGGCAAATGATGAAACCCATTTTGTCAACAATTCATCAAAACAATTAGTTGCTTTCCCTGGAGATTTCACTTCATGATATATGATACATATTTGCGTAAATATATCTCTCCAAATATAGGGCATTTCCATTAATTTACACACACACACATACACACACACACACACAAACACAGAGAGAAAGAGAAAGAGAGTGAGGGAGAGAGAGAGAGAGAGAGAGAGAGAGAGACAGAGAGACAGAGAGACAGAGAGACAGAGAGACAGAGAGACTGAGAGACTGAGAGACAGAGACGAGAGACAGGGACAGAGATAGAGACAGAGTAGGTGCTTCTTTTATTTATGTTTGAGTTTCATACAAGAATACTCTGCACTTTACTTCCACATTTCCTTCTCCTAACATCTGCCCATTATATTTCTTTCCCATTCATTATCAAAAAGATTTCCACTTCTTATTAATGACTATGTTTCTTAAAGATATAAATGTACACAAATCAACTTCAAGCTGGGTAAAATATGTGGCTATCATATCTATGTATAATGCAGATTTATTGGGAATGAATGGCCTATCAGATATCATATCCTTGAAAAAAGAAGAATTCACTCTCTTTTAGCATATATCATTTGCCATCAGATTTTTCAGCTAAATGGGAGCTCTTGAGAAAATTTTCCATCAGATTTAGAAAAATGATTTATAGACAAATGATTTTTAAAAATCAGTTTCTTCCAGCTTTCCCTAATTTAAACACAGGCTTCAGCAGCTTCTGTCCATTTGTTTCGTCTAAACATTTGCTTTTGACTCTTTTAGCAGCTTCTTGTGTCTTTGGGAGCACTGTCATAATAGACTCATTTTTGTGAGCATATCATATCCTCAGATATAATGTCAGGCCTTGAGGCCTCTCTTTGACCTGAGTCCTAATTTGGGCCTGTTGCTGGACCCCCTTTTCCTAAAGCTCTTCTCCATTTTTTTTCCTGAAGTATTTTCAGAGAGGAACAATTCTGGGTCAGAGTTTTGACAGTAGGATGGCAATCCCATCCTTCCCATGAGGCCTAGTATTTCTACTGGAGGTTGGCTCTACTAGTTCTGTTTCCCAACTGTAGGATATTTTACCAAAGGTGACTCGCTTTGAGTCCTTAGAGTCTCTCACCTCCCAGATTTTTGGTATTCTAGAACCACCCCCCACCTCCTGTGGTTGCCTGTTTCCATTCTTTCTGATGGAATTCAGTACTTCAGTCCTGTTCTCCCCATCCAGTACCTGATCATGTTCCCCTCTTCCCTCCCTTTCCTCTTTCCCACCAAGATCCCTCACTCCCTGTCCTGGGTTTGTTTTGTTCAACCTCTCATGTGGAATTGAGGCATCTTCACTTGGGTTCTTCAGCTGTTAAACTTTTTGAGTTATATGGATTGTATTATGGGTATTCTGTACTTTTTTTGGCTAATATCTATTTTGCAGCTTGCTTATAGTATCAGATACCTATTTTACTCTGGGTCTTATAATCTATGTATGCATTTTCTGAACTGCTGTCACATTCTTGAAATAGTCATGAGTTTTTAGAATTCATGAATCAGGTTAGAAACAGCACTATCAGTTGGTCCTTGAAACTCTACAAGTCATGCAATACTGTAATGGTATTTGTGTGATTCAAACTGAAGATTTTGCTAAGGTCGATAACGAGGCTTGTTTGTGAGTGTAAGGCTAGATATTTAAAGCATATTTAATATTATGCTGTATCAGTAAATTTAGCTGTAGAAGAGTTTCTTGAAGGACTTCTCATCTCAAAAGACATGTGCAATAGCTAGATTTGCTGCATAGGGCACACATCAATTTTCTTCCTGGCCATAATATAGGTCTGTATTACTCACCAAGGATATAATGAAAAATTGATATTTTCTTTGAGCACTATGGCACTAATACTTTTGCAAGAACTCAGATTTGACAAAATTTAAGACTTGAAAACATAAGTAAAAATATGAAGTTTACATTGAAATTTTGAAGTACTTTTTTGGGGGGTAATGATAATCTTTATTTTAATATACCATTGTGGTCTGGAATAGAAAGATAACAGTATGAGTGACATTGCAAACAGTCTTAAAGACCATGGAATTATAAAATATACTTAAATAGAATTTATAGGAAAATACAATTAAAAACGTGAGGATTTTGAATAAGTCTGAGATGGAATATACAGGAGAACACAGTGTGCTACTCTTGTACCATCATATGTGTGGGGATCAAAGGGAAACAGCACAGTCACTTGCCTGTTACATAAAATTTCCATCCAGTATTTAGAAATAAGTTAAACTGGTGGAGTACAAATGACAGAATCAGAACTAGGAAAGAAGAATAATATATTGTCCCATAGCATGGACAGCAATGTGTGTTGAGAGTGAAAATCTTGGCCCATGTCCAGACAGAACACACAAAACTAACATGGTTCCACGTGTAGAGGTTTGATGAGACAAGGAGAATAGAAGAGGGGACAAGTAAGAGAACGTGGAGGGAGGTGGGGAGATGGGGAGAGGAAGAACCGGGACAAAGGGGGGGACATAAGCACAGAAGAGCAAGAGCAAGAGAAGGAGAGATCAAGACATAGAGGAAAAGGAGGGGTCAAGCAAACCCATTTATAGTCAGGGACAGCTGGCTGTTGCCAGGCAACTCTGGGGTGGAGCATAAATGGCTGTTTTCAGGTTGCTGTGGGGATGGAGTTTAGACAGAATACCAAAATTCCCCCATTTTTTTTAAAGAAAAATTAGAAAGGCAATGGTGGAGCAGGAATAGGGCAGTTGTGATCTCTATTTCCTGCTAGAAAAATGAGTATGTGATGTTTGTCCTATCTTAAGAGTTGGCTGTTTTCTTGTTGTCAAGCATCTGTGGAATGATCTGAGGTTAGGTCAGAAGGAACAGGACCAATAAGGGTGTCTGTCTCTGTGACAGGAGATTGGGACTTCTGGAGGTGGCTTCTCTGGAGATATCCTGGGTGTAGTAAACACCTGGACTTGACCAGATGCTGGAACACACACACACACACACACACACACACACACACACACACACACACATATATATATTTATAGGTGAAGAATAAAATTAAGTGTGTTTGGAAGAAAATAAATATTTTCATACATGTACATTTGAAACCCAGAGCAATCTCACCTTTTGGAATAGGTTATAAATGGGAACTTGAGGCAGATATAGTAATTTGTATATGAGAGGTAGGTCTGAGTGGGGTTCCTGTAGTTTATAACGTTACAAAAGAGATAATATAAGTTAATAACATGGATAGTCTTTAAGATAAGTTTTCTGTGAAGAAGAAGGAACAATTTGTCTTACAGAACATGTCCTGGATGTCTTAAAACAGTTAGCCATGACAAAGAGACCGAGAAAACAGAGGACGAGAAACCACGTCCTATTTTGAAAGACTTTAGCAACAAAGGGGTTCCGGATCGTCCCAGATTTGGGGCCTACTTGAGAAGCTGGTAAGGGAAGCAACATGCTCATGTTAGTAGGTTGGCTGACTAGAAGGAGCAGAGGAGCTTTTGACAAGCTTGGGTTTAGGCAAATGTGTGGAACAAAGTAAATAAAGACTCAGAACATAGCTAGAAGATCCCTTCCCAAAAAGGAGACAGGGCTTGTTGGCACTACCAGAGAGGAAAGGTTGAGAGGTACATTCCTAAAATTGTAAGTAACCAGTGGGGTTTGGTGAGGAAGGCAAGGTTGCCTCCTACCCTGACAGTGGGGGAACATGAGAGATACATGGATCTATAAAACTCCATTAGGAAAGAGTAAATGGCCCCTGTGTCCAAAAGGAAGGAGTTATGACACCCACATAGCATGAGAGTTACCCAGGGCTCCTTGGTGGTGATGGCAGTCCAGGGATCTCAGGCCCCTTCAGAGTCCATAGCCAAACCTAGGAGTTCCACTGTAGGGTTATTTGCATGTGTTGTCCCCCTGTGCTGTACAATATGAGGGTAATTGACAGCCTAATGTCCATCTTGATGGAACCTAAAACATAGCCCCTTGGCTTGCAGAAGTTAGGGCAAGCCTTTGACCAGTGACTTTGTTGACCACAATTGTAGCCGAAGCCTGGTGGTCTCTTAGTCTTAGAAGACCAGGAGTCCCACAGCAATAGCTGAGGCTGGCCAGACAGCCTTTCCTAGCATATGGTATTAGTGTGCAAGCCTTCTTATCACTCTCATGGTACACCCAAAAGGCCAACACAAAATCTTCTGTAGAGTTTGAAGCCCCCTCTCTAGCTTTTTTAAGTTTGCCTCTCATGTTGGTGTAGCTCTGGGAGAAGAAACGTTATCAGAAGTTGCTTACCTTCTGAGTTGTCAGGGTCCAAATAAATGTACTGTAATAAAGCCTTTGTAAGTCATTCTAAACTTGGGATGGGTTTTCCTGTTTTTTCTAGATGACCTCTTGCAATTTTTAAAAATGCACTGGTTTTAAGACTGTCCTGTAAAGACTGGCCAGGAGAGAGGTTGTGAAACTACCTGTGGAAGTATAATTCCTTTGGGGATCATGCTCAGTTACTACCCCAGATCCAATTGGGGGGCAGTGTGAGCATGCTGGAAAAGACAATGTGAAAGCTGTTTTTCTTGAGGCTGTGGCAGGCTAAGCACAGGAGCAAAGGCCCTGACAGTAAGATAGCTTGCTTGCACATAGGTCTTAGCAAGAAGAATTCTTATCAGATGCAAGGGACAGGACCAGACTTGCTTATCCTCCTGCTGTGATCCAGGGTCTGCAGTAGGCAGAGCATAGAAGCAAGTGTGCAAAGTGTAGGGGTTGCACATATGTGGGAATGCAGGTCTCACAGACAGAGTCCTTGGCAGACACAAAGGATGCGGCCACATCTGCTTTTCATGGGGCAACAAAGATCGCTAGACCTGTGAATGTGACTAGTATAATTAATTGCCTATGACAGTGCTGGGGCTACACTCAGAGCTGGTGCTCTTGAGCCAGAAAGCAGTTTATCCAGGCCCAGCCTGCCATTTTCATCAGAGAGAAACTGTCTCAAAAAAATGGAGGAATAATCTCACCAAAGGGAAAAGGTCCTAGAATGAGAGTCAGTGAAAGGATCCATCCCCAGGGTCAGCACAGGTAGCTCCAAGCTCAAGAACACTCCCCTGATATCACATGTACATCATGGAAAGTCAAGCTCTCAGATAAAGAAAGCACACAGAGGTCGAGTTAGTCACCACTCACCAGCATGTGCTTGAAGAAAGGGCTTTCCTTAGCAGGATTGCATGCAGGGTATCACAGTGATGGGGAGGCCTGCTGGACTGACCAGCCAGTACCCAGAGAACAGATTAACTCAGCGGGATGCCACCGGAACTGAAAAACAGAGAGGGGTTAGACCAAATGTGTATCAATGTTTCGGCATAAGGAACCTTCCATTTACCAGACTGCTAGCAGTGATTGTGAATATCCTCTAAAATTGAGGAATTTAGCATGCTATTATGTGGCCATTTTGAACCATTACCTAATGAATACTAGATCATTCTAGTATTTTGATGTCCTCAGGAGAGGTATTAGTTTTAGAGTTTTGAAATTCTCTAGAAATCAAAATCTTGAAGGGATGTTCAAAGACAATGAATAGCTCACTAGGGAAAGTTACTGAGTAATCCTGACTGGCATCCCAGGAGGATTTACTGGTGGTAACAGTAGCACTATGTGAGGCCAGGCATCTGAGTCATTACTTAGAATCCTATAGGCCATTAACGGCAGGTCCCAGACACACCAGAAAGCATTCCTCCCCAGGCCTGGGATTTTATGATCGTCTGCAAGAGTCTGGAGTAGGAGGGAAGCTAGGAACCGCTTTCAGGGGAATCTCCACCCAATGATTGAAGTCCTATCTTGTATTTTAGCTAAGGGGGTTCCCTTTACATGAGAAAGGATGGCCAAGGCATATTTTGGGAATTTGGGGTTCTCCTTGTCAACTGAAATAGATCTACCAATGTGCTAGTATTTGTGCAGAAATTGTAGCTACAGTCTGGTAGCAGGAGAAGAGGGACTGAGTGGTTGATGAGGGCTTGTCTAAGTGATGCATGTGACAAGAGCAGGCAACACGTGGTGAAACATAGAGGGCAGTGGCTAAGGCAGGAGTCTGCATGTGCACTAGCTGCAGCAGGAACTCAAGTGGTGGAAGTCCTGAGTCCCACATCAGCCAACAGGTGGTGGTGTCCAATGGTGAAGCAGACACATGAGATTTATTTCTAGAATACTCATATTAAAAAAAAAAAAACAAGCATAAACCTAGTAGCATGTAATTCCATGTCATGAGCTAGAGACACAAAAATCTTTGAGTTTTGAGGGCCAGCTAGGTTAGAATGTTTGGCAAAATCCATTCCTTGGTTAAATATTATCTCAAAATATGCACACTGACATTAAACCAGTATATGGTCAATATGTATACTCAATAGCAAGCAAGAATTTCCATCATTTGAGACTGTATGCATAATTCCTCTATTATGTACATCCAGGCAAAATCCCAGTATGCTAGAAGCAGAACTTATGAATCCCCACTGGTATAAGTCTGTCTTTTGTTATTTAATAAGATGGTGGAGGAAAAGAGGCAGAATTTTCTCAGGGATCCTTACTTGAGAGACTACAAATTTCCCAGTAGATGGTGCCATATCCATGTACAGGCAAGTGCCTTAAATGAACTCAGATTTATTAAAGAGACAGAACACATATTACCTTTGATGCAATAGGAATAGCTGTGATTGGAAATGAAATGTAGTGTAGGGAAATGGAGTGCTTTTACAATATACAATTTCATATAACAATTCCAAATAAAAATTTTTAATTGTCATCTGTATCTAAGAAAGAAAAAATGATAGAAAGACACCTGCATTCAAACCTAATGTACAATCACAGAGACAGCAGCCAGCTGCACTTCATACCCTAGAGTCATAATCAGAACAGTTCAAAAAGAAACAGAGGTTTTCTTTTTTCTAGATAGGTACACAGCATTCCAAAGTACCCCCTGGCATTATAAGCCCCCAGAGTCATTTGCTGGTATTCTATATTGTTAATTTGAGCAAGAGCTTGGGGTAAATTATGCTTTTCATTTTGTTTTGTTTTCCTGACTTCCTTTTTCACTTTCTTTGCTTCTACAGTAACACAGAGGGAAGAGGCAGAGATAAATGTATCAGCAGCTCTAATGGAGATCTCCAAGGTTACTGCAGGCTCTGCTTTGTATTCTCACACTTCAAATCTCTCTCCTGATTGGTTCTTAATCCATTCTCTATTTGTATGTACACACTCCACTAAACAGAAGCAAAGGGAGTAATAAAATAACCCACACCCTCCAGCCTGAGGGCTTTTTTTTCCTGTTAGGCTTCTGTCTAGAGTCCACTAATTGTCTGGACTCTAATTGTACCTGATCTGGCCAAAGCCTGTCTTTAAACCGTTTGATTAAAGTAGTTCCTTGCAATCACAACTATTTTCAATATCATATATTATACATTATTTGGATGTTTGTATGTCCTATGTAGTTTTATCCTCTACGTATTACCCTTCTCATGGACCACTTGAAAGGGAAAGAATTTAGGATTTTACCTGATGGCCAACTGAGATATATTAGAAAAATTCTTCAAGTATTACATACATAGAGGTATCAGAGGAAGATATTTACTTGACTCACAGAATACATTGATAGCCAATTTTGGTAAAGTTTACCGTGTGTTGTTATAAAGGTACATATAGAGATGGGTATGAGAAAAATAAAAAGAAAAAAGAAAAAATCAGGAAAGAGCAATATCTTTATTATTCAGCACAGCCTTACTCAAAGGCTTTTGTTATACAATAACTTTCAATAAAGAAATCACTATGCCCATTTTTAATATATATGAGGGACAAGGTTAGCCACAACAACTCAAAGGTTGAATCTACTGTGAACTGAATACTATGTTAAAAGGCCATGGGTTTAGTGCCTGAATCACTTTGATGAATGTGGAGTAGGTAGAGACCTTGAAATTGTCAAATGTTCAGATGTTAACATTCTGATATTGAGTATTGCTTTTCCTGGAAGATATTTCTAGGTGGAATTAAGAGAAGGTCTATCAGGAAGTTTCTGAACAGGGATTCTAGTGAATATGGGTGGGCTAAAGGAATATTGAAAAGTCTCACCAATGGTCACTCAGAAGATTTAAGGATTCATATCAATTCTCTCCTTTACTAACACTCCAAAATCTTGTTAATTTTAGTTCTCCAAGATTAATAATCTGGACATCCTAGGAAATGACCTCAGCAAATATCTAATTGACCAACACCCCATGAATTACTATCTTTAGCAATTCATATCCATAATATTAGAGAATTTATATTCCTGTTACTACTCCTAAGTGACAATTATGCAGAAAGACTTGGATGTGGTTATGGCTGTCATGCAATCATGACGGCCATGAGGGCTTTGTCTCATTGAGCAGAGAGATAGCACCATGACTAATACAGTGAAACCCCTTGTGAGTTTCTACCTCTGTATTCCACCTCTGTAAAGGTTAAGAGAGTAGGGATACTCTGCTTCATTGTTGGATATGTGTGACTTGTTATCCTGTGTAGTACCATATAAGATTTATGTAGCAGGGGTTAAAAGCACGTTCTAATCACCTTGCCTGTTTGGCAGGTAATAGCTGTGTTTTCGAGGTTACTTATCTATACATGTGATCTTTCTGTGTTGTAGGCTTTGTCTGTCCCATAATAAAGGCAAATACCTCTCCTAGCCTTGCCAATGTTACTAGGCTCACCTGATAGTAGGGGATAAGATAAGAATATGTTAAGAAAAATAACTGTAGTGACAATTTGGCTCAGTGGTAGACTGCTTTAGTGCACAGATGAAACCCTGGCTTTTCTCTGCAGTATCCAGTCAGTATTGAGGAAACATAAATTTACTTTGGCTAGTGGAGACTGAGCAGTTTTCCCAGGCTTGTGATTCTAATACTGATTTGACCAAAATTCCAAAGCTCAGTGAATTTGCAGTAGATCAGGACTGAGTGCTAGATAACTGCTACCAGTAATGACCAAAAATAAAGAGAATCTGATAGCCTGAGTGGGCTCTTGGAAAAGCTAGGTCTTCATTGAATCTTAATACTAACTTTTTCTCTATAACAATAACAAGCACTCCACATGTTGGGGTCCAAAATATCAGAATAACCCAAGCAGACACAAGAGTCCCACAAAGCAATATCTCTATTTCAGTTAGGCAACAAAAACTGTCCACTCCGGAACAACAGCAAAGATTCTGGAGGGAGCTAACTACATCTTTGGAATTTCATTTTAATACATATTTAAGATGAGATAGGCCACTGCTATTAATAAGAGAAACAGAACAGAATCAGAAGTTGAACTATGACCCTGAAGAGAAATTACACAGCCTTTTTAAAGACAAGAACGCAAAAAAGTTGGGTTGTAGTATTGTCCATTCTTATTGACACAATTGTGCAGTAATGAGTTAATTGCAGGGGAGTGGGTATTTCCTAGGTTTCAAAACATCAAATCAGAGCCTTGGGTCAGGCCTAAACATTTTGAACATAAATCAAAATGGTATGGGAGCAAATTAGTGATCCAGTTGCACATAGGTAATTACAGCACTATAGGTAATGCCTTTACAAATTATATACCTTAGTTTAGATAACAGACATCTTTTTGCTTTATATTCACGTTTAGTTTATGACCAACAGTCCAACAAGGCACATCAATTGAAAGTTGGTTCCATGGATTCAGTTTGATCCTGCGAAGAAGATGGAGTTTTCCCTGACATGGATTGTTTCAGACTATTTTCTATTATTCCCCTTTTTAAATTTCTGAGATTGAATACTCTTTTTTCTCCATGCTGCCTCTTTGATTTCTAATCATCCCTGCTATGTCTTCACATAGCACATAGCACATAGTACACCGTTTTTCATTTTCAAATTGATGTTCAGCAAAAAGCCGAGCATTTATTTATCAAGGCAATATAGGTATATGATAAAAATTATTGATTGACCCATCCATTATTTGCTTGCTTACAAATTATGAGTTTGAGGAAAAAAGCATAAAAATGAAAACATATTGCATATGTTTTCATAGTTGTTCTTACACAGGCCAGAAAATATTAGGATTTTTAAAGGTTATTGACATTATAATCAGAAATAATTTTTAAGGCGTCCAACACATAAAACAGAGAAATGAATAGATCTAGGTCTAGCCACACAGTCTACAGGGGGAAAAGAACAGGAATAGGTTAATTTATTGAGAGCTGGAATCAGACAGCTTTGTTTTGAGCACTTGCACATCTCCTTCTAAATTCTTGCTACACCAAGTTAATGAATGAGACCTAGTGTCTAACCTCACTTTCTTCCTTTTTCACACAGTGTGTTTCTACCCATGATACCATTGGTGAGCATATCTCTTGTCTTATTTTTATAACTTGGGCTTCTCCTGCATTAAGAATTCATAGTATCATAATGCTAAGCAGTATCCTTACAGATATGCACATATGCCATGGATTCTTCATTCCACATGATTCTTGAGTTCATTACATCCATCCCAAAATTTATATATGTCATCCCAGTATGACTTTAGAAGTAGTATCCTAGTTGAGTTTTCACCCTCCCTGTGACTTCTATCATTTGAGAAACTACTTTATCAAAACTTGAATACTTCATCTCATGGTTCTGTACAAAAAAATAATAAGATAGGCAGATGTTAATAGCCAATTCATTGTCTTTTAAAAATACTATTTTTATTTATTTACACTTAAACTGTTGCCCCTGTATCTCCTTTTAGAATTCTTTATATAATTCCCACATCCATTTGCCTCTAAGAAGGTGCTCCCCCAGGCATCCCCTTCCCTGGAGCATCAAGTCTCTACAGGATTAGGTGAATCCCCTTCCACTGTGGCCAGACAAGGCAGTCCTCTGCTACATAAGTGATGGGGGGGGGCATGTGCCAGCTCATGTATGCTCTTTGGTTGGTAGTTTAGTCTCTGGGTCCTCCCAGGCATCCAGCTTAGTTGATGCTGTTGTAATTTCTTTGGCGTTGTCATCCCCTTCACTTCCTTCAAGCCTTCCCCTAACTCTTCCATAGGGGTCCCCAATCTCAGTTCTATGCTTAACTATAAATATCTGCGTCTGGCTCAGTATGTTGTTGGTGCATCCTAACAGATGATAGTTATGCTAGGCTCCTGTCTGCAAGCACAACATAGCATCATTAATAGTGTCAGGGTTTGTTGTCTGCAAATGGAATAAATCCCAAGTTGGGCCAGTTATTGGATGGCTCTTTCTTCAGTCTTTGCTCCATTTTTCTTCATTTTTTTAGAAGGAACAATTCTTGCTCAAAAATGTTGAAGGTAGGTTAATGTTTCCATCCCTCTATTGGGGCTCTATCTACTGGAGGTTGTCTCTTCAGTTTTCCATTTTTCTACTGTTGGGCATTGTCAATAAGACATCCCCACTGAGTCCTGGAAGCCTTTCACATCCCAGTTCTCTCTCTGGGGCATTCTAGAGGTTCTCCCAATTCCCAACATTGCCAGCAGAATATTTCCATTCATTCTCCTGTCTCCCCAACCCCTACCCAATCCTGCCCTTTTCCCCTCCTCTATATTCTCCCAGTCAAGTCCCTCCCTTCCTCTGCAACCCATGATTATTTTTCCTGTTTCTGAGTGAGACTGAAGAATCCTTGCTTGGGTCTTAAGTCTTGTTAAACATCCTATGGTCAGTGGGTTTTATCATGGGTATTCTGACATTCTGGCTAATATACATTTACCAGGGAGTGCAAACCATGCCTGTAATTTTGGGTCTGCATTACTTCTCTCAGATTGATATTTTTAGCCCCACCCATTTGCCAACAAAATGCATCATGTCCTTGTTTTTAATAGCTGAAAACTATTATATTGCATAAATAAGCCACATTTTCTGGATCCATTCTTTTGCTGAGAGACATCTAGGTTGTTTCAAGATTCTCCTTAATATTAGGCTGCTATGAACATAGCTGGAGCATGTTTCCTTTTTGGATGATGGACTCTTTTGGGGGGTATATGCCCAGGAACACTACAACTGGGTCTTCAGTTTGAGCTATTTCCTATTTTTGAGGAACCGGCAGATTGATTTGCAGAGTGGTTGTACCAGTTTATAATCACACTCCCTGTAGAGGAGTGTTCTTCTTTCTCCACATCCTTGCCTGCAGGTGCTATAACGTGAATTTAGACATCATTTATATTTCACACAAAGAAAGTGGAATTTAAGGAGCACTTACAGTAATTGGTAGGGAATGACAAACTTGAAAATGAGTGTGAGAAAAGAATTGATATTGTCCTTGAGGTAGGAAATGTGTCATGCAGCTGAAGAAATGTTGAATGTGGAGCTGATATGGACAGGACATTTTTATATTGTTCTTTGTCTCTATTCTTTTGAGAGAGAATTTATGTTAATGCTAAGTATGTTGCGTTGTGATACCTGCCAAAAGTGGGAGGCACTGGTCATCTCTAGGAAAACTCCCAGGACAGCTGTATTTTTTTTTCGTGTACTATGCACTGCCTTTTCTTACTGAGGGATGTTTACCATCTGTCTGGGGGATCATATATATTAATATAGAAGTATCACTGATAATCTACTGAGTCATTATGGCTCCTGCTGTGTGTACTAAGCGATCATTTTCTGGGTAAGTAGAAAAACCTGGGAGATAGTACTTCTTTCTATGTTAGTAATTGTGAGAAAGTGGAGTACAGCATAGAAATTTCAGAGAAAGGATAAACTTAGGTATTTTATAATTTTTTTATTCAAGAAAAACAAAAATACAACACAGATCAAATTTGATAAATGATAAAAATCACAGCTTTGTTTCCCAAATCTTGAATCTTAGTACTCTACTATTGAGATGTTGTATATTAGTACGGGAGGAAATGACCTAGAAAAGGTAAATACTCATTGATACTCAAGTTTACACACATAAACGAATATCAATGTAGATATATATCTTAATTATGGTTAATATGCAGAGGTAAATATAATCAAAATACAAGTAAACACTCACATTTCTGGATTTATGTAAAACTTTTACCATAGCAAAAAATAATCTCTAACCGACTGGCTCTTTATATTGTGGAACATGGGGAAAGAAATGTCCAGACTGAAATCTGTGAAAGCAGAGAAACTGAAGCAAGATTTGTGCTCAGCACTGTTTTCTAAGTAAAAGGTGATAGAATGTTAATTCTGTGCTAATTGTGCTCATAGCATTATAGGAATTTTTAAAGAGGGACAAAGATTATATAGGACATCTAGGAAAATACGATATAGGTGAATATGGTTTTGAAATTCGTGCAATGTTTTTGTTCAATAAGCGACTCACTTTTTAAACATGAACTGGTGTTTAATATCTACCTTCCTCTTACATTATATTTCATACAACTTAGTTCAAAAGTTCATGGTTTGAACAGACCTGTAAATATTAAGGAGAAGAATTAAGCAATTTTTAATCAAGCGTTGTAGCTAATGGGTGGAGGAAGATGTATTAGTGTAAAGGTTAGTCTTAGATACGTCTGACATATAAGGTGTATATCACCGTATCGCTCTTAAGAGATAAAATTGTCCTTTCCAAAAATTAAAACAAAACCAATAACTATCCAACACTGAATGTACAAATGTTGAACCACTTGTTAAATTGTTTCACTAAAAGTATTTAGAGGTTTTTTTCATTTATTTGGACTGGCAAAGTCAAAGAAATTTCTATTGGTAAAATCCATATTACACTGTTCCCATACATATTTGATGTACTACGCCCTGGTATGCCTGGGAAGAAATAATCTAAAACTCAATACCTCTTCATTATTCTAGTATTACCAATATAAAAGGTTTATAATGAAAAGTTTATCAATTCTAATAAAATGAGATGCTTAGAGAAATATTGAAGGAAAAAAAGCCTGTACTCTAAATCTGAAAGAACTCAATAAAAGATATCTGTTTTTTCACAGCCCCACTATAACCCAGAAATATATCCTTTAAGGGTTCCTTTCCTATTATCTGGGATGAATAACTATTAGACTCTTCCAACTCCAATCACAAATTAAATAGAACAGTCACTGCTACATCCCATAACACTCGCTGGTGTGTTTCTCTGAGAAGAAATTAAGGACAATTAGAAGGGCATACCGAAATATAGGAAGTAATATCTGACTCCTGAAAGGCAGACTCTTGTACTTTAAAATTTGCCAGGAGAAACTGAGGGAAGACATGAGGCTGACATAAAAATCAGATTAATATGAGGAACAAAAGAACACCCAGGGGCCAAGAAAATAAATGCCAAACTTCAGTATTCTGATTTCCAAACATTCAATTATTTATCTAGTATAGGAAATGAACTTGCTAATCCTGAAGATGGTGCTGTCTAGCATAAAAATATTTCATGGTATTCTCTTTAAATTTCAGATATAATTGTATCATTAATTATATGTATGCACAACATTTTTGTGGCTATATGAACACATACACACACATAAAAACAAACACAAACACAAACACAAATACACAAGTGCATACATTTTGAAGCATCATCACATTAATATATAAAGTATACTATTGTCCTCAATTTTAATCTGTAACCTATAGATAAACATTGAGGTGTCTGTTTTGTTTCAAATCATACAATTACATTTTGCAAGGATGAACCTTAATAAAATAAATTTTACTGTTAAAAAACTGCAAATTTCAACTATAAAAAAGTCAAATAAAATTAAAATGAGTTTGTGGCCATTTTTTCCATCAACAGTGCAAAGAGTGACCATTTACACTGCATGATTTTCATAAATTATTGATTTACAATGTGTTGTAAACGGGCAAGGTCATTGGATTGCATGAGTAAAGAAATAAGGAGACAAGGAACAATTTGTCCTTTTTAGGGAACTGTGAGGGTTACTGAAAGTAGAGTCTGTACATGAGCTGGAAAACAAAATTCTGCAGATGTACAAATGGTCATCATTGTTTCAGTCTGTTCATACTCACTGCATCCTTCTGGGGAGCATATGTGCTATGTCTAGGGACAATGCTAGAAAAGCTTGGAAAGTCACTTAATTTACTCTGTGAAACATGGTCATCCATGAAGAAAGGTTCATTGGTTTAGTGGTGTCATATCATGTGCTACATCACCATACTACAGCAGTAATGAATATTCTAGATTCTAGGACCGCATATCTGTAATGATGGAAAGGAATAGTGTTACGATTGCAAACAGCTGTGTTGTGTTATTAGTTTGCACATTTGGAACACAGTGCACCATAGAAAAATACACAAAGAACATGCTAACTTAATGAACACAAAATTTAAACAGTGCTTAAAAAGTTCAGGATCCTATTATATCTTTACATTGTAGTGGGGCTGCAAAGACAATTATGATCAAAATGTTGCTATTGTGATTGCCAATCATCACAATAGGGAAAAGAAGTCAACTTTATGCTTTAGTGAGTTCTCAGTGTATAATTCTTTAAAGATATAAGACATATCTACTGTAGCTTAATCTGTATAATTAACTAAGTAATTTTATTATGCAGAATGTACTAATTATTTACTAATGCTATTCACTCTGTTGCATTACATGTAGATATTGTATTTTCCATACCCAATACTAAATGCATGGAAAGGAAGTGTTGGGAAGTTGTTTTTAACGCTATAAAAATCATCAGATAAAAACAATATAAACAATTTATTTCATCATATAAAACACATATTTGCATATCATATGTTTAACATGGAAAATTTAACGCTTTATTTTTATTGGGTATATGTTAAACTGTATAACATGAGTATATTCCTATGTACATCTCACAAAATTATGGCAAGTGGACTCTCAGAAAAGAGCTACACATCATCACAAGGAATCATAATCTGTTAGTTACAAAGAATCAGTGAGTTACACTTTCACAGAATTAAGAGAACCATATGACATATACTTGTCATGATGTGATACCATTGGCAAAAGTGATCCTGTGCTATGCAGTCTCCAAATAAGGTTTACTGAGAAAATTGTGTTTAAAGCTACCTGATAAACTATCTGTGAAGTATCACAGAAGCTGGATCCAATAATTCAGAGAAAAAACATTAAAATAATTTAAATCATTACCACATGATATGGTAAGATACCTTCACCCTTCACAGACCTAACTATACCTGAATATATATTTGATACCTAAATAAAAATATAAGCACACGATTGGGAAATATGAAATAATGAAAACTATATGTTCCATTTTTGCCAGGAAACAAAAACCTACTTTGTTTGCCAAGTATTCAAATAGAGAAGGATAGCACCATAAATGAACTGAGAACACTCTCGACTGAATGTTATTTTCTCCCTATATAACTATTAAACTAATATTTAAATAATTGTCAACCCATCATAAATAGCAAGAATTAATGAAGTCATTCACATTGTTGCCTTGATCATCTTAAAACTGTTTAAATGTACTAATCAGTATATGATTGAAAATTTCTTTCCTTTTTTCTCAATAATTTATTTTTCATTCAGTTGACATCCTGATTGCAGCCCTGTCCTCTTCTCCTGGTTAAGGAATATGGCCACTGATCAATCTCAAACATAATAGTCCAGTATCCTCCTGTCAAAAGGAAATGCAGGGAAAGAATGGAGCAGAGATGGAAGGAAAGGCCATCCAGAGGCTGCCCCACGTAGGGACCATTCCATCTGCAAAACCAAACCTAGACACTATTGCTGATGTTAAGAAGTGCTTGCTGACAGGAGCCTGATATAGATGTCTCCTGCAAGGTTCTGCCTGAGCCTTACCGACACAGATGCAGATGCTAAGCACAGGACCCCAATGGGGGAATTAGGGGAAGAACTGAAGGAGACAATGGGTTTGCAATCCCATAGGAAGAAAAACAATATCAAACAACCAGTCCCTTCCAAGGTTCCCAAGGACTAAATCACCAACCAAATTACACATATGGATGGACCCACGGCTCCATTTCCATATGTAACAGAAGATTGACTTATCTGACACTTAGTCCTTTTGTGGCTCTGTGATCTAGCAAAGGTGAATGCTAGAGCTCTCATGTAGGAGAGGGTGGTTGAGGGAGGAGGAAAGGGATATGGATTTTGTGGAGGGGAAATTGAGAAGTGGGATAAAATATAAAATAAAAAATATGTCCACTGAAACCTTATTTCTCTGAACTGCTTTGGCACTTCAATAATTGTCATCAAACAGACAATATACCATTCAAGAGACAAAAAAATTATGGATATTATTATGTCTATGATACATACAAAAACAGGTAAACAGAAAAAAATATAGCATTACCTTTTTTTGCTATCTGATATTTACATACACTTAAAAACAGAAAACTATTTTATTACTCTATGCTTGATGAAAGCGTTGCCTTCATAAGTGAAGTGAATCATCAAAATGCCACAATTTCTAAGACTAATAATTTCCACATGTATGCTTCATGTAATCCCTTGTTGCCTCCCTACTCAAAGGATTTACTGAAACTAAGCTTTATTAAATGTGTCCTATATATACTCTTAACCTTTAAATTTGTCAGTATTATTGTTCCTGCAAGAAAACAAATCCAGATCTCAGAGACCTATGAGGAATTTACTTACATAGTGAGAGACAATTTTGAGATAGTCCTCTCCTATGTGGAGGTCATAATGCATTCACAGGTCTTTGAGTTCCTGTCTCATATTTCTATTGTAAATAATTTTGTCCTTTGTCTGATTTTTTCTATTTTATTTTCCAAAAGCCTTTACAATCAATGGAAGGACTAAAAGAGGAAGAGCACAGGATCCGAATGTTGGTAATCTAAGAAGCAGAATATCTGACCAAAGCAGGAGACTATTAACTATGACTTAGAAACAAAAGAACCGTGTATGAAGCTAAATGACAGTGTTATGGAGTAGTAGATTAGATACAAGCAGCTGACAAAAGATAGTGACATGGTCCCCTGTCAATTCTACTATAGCTGAGTCTCTGAGAATAATTATTTCCACTCTGGTCTTATAAGAAAAAATTTTAAAAGACATATTATAAAAGAGTTCATAATATGCATGCCAGTGGTTAGTCTTATCTGGAACTTGGAGATATTGTGAAAAGTAGACATATGCTATCCTTGCTGTAATGGAAACTTGGTATAATAGACATTTATGAAGTCCCTGCTACAGCTGAAACTCAGTTTGGTAAGGTTAAATGGGTGGAAGTGTGTGTGTGTGTGTGTGTGTGTGTGTGTGTGTGTGTATGTGTGTGTGTGTGAAGGGAAATGTTTGAGATATAGCAGAGAAGACGATGGAAAAGGAGAGCAGGTAGAAGAGAATGACCCTAAAAATTGAATGTATTGGGAGAGAATGTTGGTTTGGTATTATCAACCTCATGAAAATGGGTGAATGGGGTAGATGGTTCCTAAATTAATGAACAGCCTTTATCTGACCATCCTCTATAAATGACTGATGAATTTGGTTTGATCATAGATATGGGAGAGCCAGCAGTGTGTAAGGTGGTCCCCTTGAGGATATCAATATAGGTTTTATAATAAAGTAAGCTATAGGAAAGATAGCATGGTCTCTACTTCAGTTCCTGCTCCCACGTGCATGTCTTGAATTGAAAGTTTGCTTCTCAAGCATGATAAATTTGAAACTTTAGTTTATACTTCTCACGTTGCTGTTGCTTAGAACTTTATGGAACATTAATAAAGCCATCGAGGACACAGAGACAGTTTCTCTACTGACTGAATAGTAGAGCTTTTTTTAGGGTGCTTACCCCTTGTATTAAACATGTGTTTTAAGTAATAACAAATTCTAGAAGTTTACACTGTAACAAAGAAGCAGATTTATATAAATTTATTCATGAAGTGTCTCGTTAAGAGAAATGACTCAAATCTTATATTGCATACATTTTTATGTGCTTATCTCAAGGCAAATATTGAAAAACCTGAACAGCTGAGTGGACATCTTCAAGGAAGTTGTAGGAGCCAGAGGTCTGCAAACAGTAAGGGATTACTGTACTGTTCTTCATGTGTCACTATTAAACTGATATTTCAATGGGTACCCACACAATGTCAGATTGCAAAATTTCACAATATTAGTCATAATTACTTTTTGTGATACCACGATAATTTTATTTAGTATACTACCACTGGATAGGAGTAAATCAGATTTCTTAATTTAATGATGTATCTATTGGCATGAAAGTAGCTGACATTTTGTACTTTTTATGTGGATTTATATATGACGTAGGATAATATTGTGTTCCACTAATGACCCTTTATTTTTTCATCAATGGTGATATATATTACCTAGACAGTAGTCTCAATGTAACTATGTTTAAATGCTCCAGTAAATATTTGTATAAAATCTTTCTATCAGATACTTTTACTTTCCAAATCCCAAGTCGCAGAGGGACTACCATAGCAGAATGTATTAGGGAGCAGTAGCTTTGCTAATGTTGCATTAGCTATTCACTCTATTTGCATGCCTAGATATTTTAATTTTTCAAATTTTATGAAAATAATAAACCATTAAGTAGCCACAGACTATTAGGTGAGTTAGCTGTCTTCACAATGGTTAAGGAGGTATAAGTCTGCAGTTTTCAGGTGATTTCTCCATATTACTGTAGGCTTTTAGATAATCCAGCTGTAATTGTGTAATACACACTTACCCATGGTTCAATAAATAATCCCTTAACTATTGCTTCACTAGCATGGACATTATGTACCCTTTATACTTTCTGATCTGACATTACATCCTATGTAGGCCAAACAGACTGTTCCTTGTGAATCTTCCAGAAAAGACAAACAGCATGAATGTATTCCCAGGCATAGTTTAATAATTATCACTTAACAGTAGTCTATGAGTATTCAAATTATATTAAGTTAAATTTTTATTGAAATTTCTTCAGCTGTCACTGAATGTCTCTGTGTTGACCAGGGAGGTTTTCATCTCAAACTCTCATACAAACCTTCTGTATCAGGATGTACTAAGTTGTAAATAGAGGATATCACCAAGCTTGACAGATAATTCTTTTAGCATATTTACATTTTAAGTTAATAGTTGTGATACCTTTTGTGTAGAAATACATCTGAATATATACTTTGATTATATGCATCAAAGCAGTATCAGGCATGCCTTATATTATAAAAAGAGGTTTGTGAGTTTCTTAGGATTTTTATATTTATGAGATTGTATCATTTTCACAAAGGTGTTCTATGACATATGTATCATTAACTAAGGTCTACAATAAGTAAAGGATTTCTTTTATTATTACTTCACCTAGTACACCTGACATTAGACTTAGAACACATATTAAATAGAAATGTGAAAGGAATTCACAACATTTTTTCCTTCAATCTTTAAAAATGGCCCTTTGCAGATAAAATGATGTGCGAGAATTTTTGTTATTAAGATTTACATATTCACTTGTCTACATATATTTCTCACTGTTTTATTTTAGATCAATTTTGAATCTGAGAATATTTTCTGTTTTCTTTAATATAACCAATTAATAAAATTTATGTGTGTAATGAACCTTTTTTTTAATATTGGGTGCATACTTGTGGCTTTCTCCTCCCAAAAGTAGTTTGGTTTAAACCTATGTAAATCTTATATGTACTGCCCCACTCTCTGTGATTGCCTACATGTACCTCTAATGTTTTATAAAGAAAACATTGGTTCCATATTGATGTTTGCCTGTGTTTATAAATATTCCTAAATGCAAAAACATATTATGTATGTCATGTGAGTTAAGAAGTTGATTTTATTTTGCTATGTACTTCTTCCCTTCTTCCTGATCTTTTGAGAAGTATTTTACCTATTTTATCTTTAAGTAAACAGTCAATAAAATGCAACCAAGTCTCAGGACTGAAATTTGATTTGGTTACTAGAGATGACCTTTTGGGACCATTTGGATCATTTGGAATACTTTCATATATGTGTATATATATATATATATATATACATATATATATATATATATATGTGTGTGTGTGTGTGTGTGTGTGTGTGTGTGTGTGTGTGTGTGTGTGTAAGTACAGGAGATTATACTGAATTAAGTTTCTATAGTACTCCTCAAATGCCCCTTAGTTTTAGTTCTCTATTTATTCCTTCAATTATTTTGCTCTCCCATCCCCATTCCAATTTATTCCTCTGTTCACAGGTTCCTTATATATCCATAACTATATAATACTTTTCTTTTCGTTTTCTAACATAATCTCTCTCTAGTATCTAGTCAATTAAATACTTATCATTTGTATTTCTCTTGGCGGTATATTAATTATGCTTGACTTTACAGATAATATCCACATATAAGTGAATATATATATATATATATATATATATATATATATATATATTCTTTCTGGATATGGCATAACTCATAGATTTATCCCATCCCATGCATCCAACAACTCCCTCATGTAGCATGTAAAAGTAGGTATTTTATTAAATACAAGGTTACTGTATGTCTGTCGATTTACGTCTGTATCTTCAACTTGATGCATTGATCAGCCTGTGTGCTCTGTTTTATGATTAAAGAGAGAGGAATAAGCCTACTTTTGACAGTCTTCCTACTGCCTATTTTCTAATTCCTGCTCATAGGTGTCTGTGATACTTTTCTTACATGACTGTCCCTTTTGAAGGCAATTCAGTTGTTTGGAAAATAAATGTGTCAATATTCAGGTTAGTTTTGGTCATAAAACTAACTAAGAAAGAAAACTATGATAGAAAATCCTAGAAATATGTCATGTAAATGAATGGAAGAAAATCATGTCATGGCTCAGAGTGTTCTGGTGTAGTGAAAGGCAGAAGATATTAATAAATATTAGTATATGGGGAGCTTAGGACCAGGTGTTGAATGTTGTCTACTTACACATAATATTGGCATTAACTGGAAGGTAGAATTTAATGTGATCTGCTAACTGCCTCTCATAAGATTATTTCTCAAAGATTGTGTGTACTCTGAGATTCCCAAAAAGAATCTATTGGAAATATGTAAGTGAGGTTACAGTGTGAAATAAAGGATACTACCTGGTCAATTAAATATTCTACATAGAATATTTGTATCCAATGCTAGTATCATCCAATACCTTTAGTAATATCTTGCTGTGGAGTTTATTCACTCCACATAACCTGAATTTATATGTGTTTGTTTTATCATACCCAGCTAATTAGAGAGAACCAGAAAAGTAGTTAAAATTATAGAAAGAGTTAATTGTGGTAGGATGAGTAGTCTGAATTTGCATATCAGGAAAAGTCATTTATGTTTCCAATATTGTTAAAATATTTCAAGGAACTACTCTTCTTGAAAAAATCCTATGTTCTTTAGAAAGCAGTTGCCTGGGTCATGTTAATCACTTATATGTCACCCTTCTTATATACCTTTACCATAAGCTCTCCTTCTCTCTCTCCTCTTTCCTCCTGTATTCATTCCTACATTCTTTCACCTTTTTTACTTCTGTATTTTTGTTTATCTGCCTGTGAAATTTAGAGTTAATGTTGTGGAATCAGAGACCTCCTTCTACCACGTGGTTCTCAAGATAGAGATCACACCATCACCAGCAGTCTTAATCTAAGCTCCAATTACTTAGAGCCACTTAATAGTTGACTTTCAATGTTATTATTTAATATTTTTTTCTCAGAGCTGAGGACTGAACCCAGGGCCTAGCACTTGCTAGGCAAGTGCTCTACCACTGAGCTAAATACCCAACCCTATTTAATAATTTTTATTTATGACATATATAGATTCACGTCTATCTATTACAATTATTAATTAAATATGATTTTAACAATGATGTTTATAATTGGCAATCCTTAACTATATAGGAACTGAATCTCTCTAATTTACTAGAAGTAATATTTTATTTTATCTTTCATACAATAATATATTAATTTTCATGCTTCTCTTTACTCTCTGCAACTATTCCTATATTTCACTTCTCTTAACTTTAAATTAATTTCATCTCTTTTTATTGTTATTACATGACTGTACATTTAGTACATACATATATTACCATTCATTTCAACAGAAGAACACAGGCCTATATTCTCAGTTACCCAAACACACACAGAAGCTTAGGGTACATGAATTGAAGCTTTATTTTAATATAGAAAACTTCGTTGTGTATGTTTATTATCACTAAGTAAGACTTTGATTGCTCTGGTGTTTATCTCACTTAAAATCACCACTAGTTAATGTTGATGGAGATAATAACAAGTAAATATCTGGTGAAACGGAAGATTCAGAACAAGAGCTTCAAATAAGACTGTATCGACTTTCCCGAAGATTACATCCCCTGCACTATATAAAGGCCACTTATACACTATTTGTTTAATACAATAGATCTGGTGGTTATTGATATACATTTAGTAAACCTTCCAGTGACAACACATAGTAATTTTAGTAAGTATGTACAACATCTATTCACATAAATTTTACTTTTAAATGTATTCAAGAAATTAAATATGATTGCAATATTTTTTTATTTCCCTGTTAAATTTAGGTTACTGAAATGGTTGCATTGGCTATGGTTGAAGTAAGAAGTCTAATGATTTTCTACATTCTCTGGAATTTCTTCTATGCAAGAAAGCTGTAGTACAGTAGTTTTATATTGGATCCCCCCCTCACACATGTCTTACTTTTCCAAGGATCAAATAGTATATTTTACTATTAGTCCATTAGTACTCTCCCCATTTAGTCCCAAATTCTCTGTTGAGATTCTTTTCATATAACATTAGCAGGCACTATTGCAAACTTCTGGTGTCATTCTAAGGAAATTGCCCTTCCTACTATACAGTTTGTGTGGTGGATTTGAGTAGTCAATCTCAAAAGTTTCTTTCAATTTGTATTTCAGTATGTCTTAAATATTGAAGAAATAGGTTTTCCTCTATATTCAGATGATTAGTTTGGAAATTGTCGTTGAATATAATTTTCCTTTTAGTTAAGATATTCTTTTGAAAACTTTACATAGTTTATTGCATATTCTGGACAGTAGATGCTCATCCATAATCATAATATGGTTTGAAAATATGTTACTCCACTGATTCATCTATATGCATACATATCATGATTTCTTACTTTCTTTCTCAAGAATAATTTTAGTCCCACAACATGGCTTCTCAGGCATGGGATATTATCCAAAGACTTTCTGGGTCTATGTACCAGCTGGAAGGCAGACAGATATTTAATACACTCTTTTAATCAGTAACATTGAAAATAATTTAATTTGTAGAAAGAAGCAACTATGTTTCAAAGTGATATCGAACTAAGGGTCATAGTGACAAATCAGATGAAGATTCAACAGAAGAATGCACTGGAGAAACGTACAGAAACAGGCTATTTAAGGACAGCACGTGGAGAGAAAGGGTATGTGCAATTTTACTTCGACAGTTTTATAGACAGGTTGCAGAGAGAACCAGCTAGACCCTGGTGAAGAGAAGTGAGAAAGAGAATGAGAATGAGACAAAAGATTAGAACATACTAACACATTTAATATGAGGTTGTATAGAACAATTCAGTCAGAAGCCCAAAGAGCCAGAGTAAATGAATCAACTTGGAGATTAGATTATATGGAGGCTACAACTTTCTAGACATAGGTCTAGGGATAGTTAGAACAGAGAACGAAATGGTGTGCGCTCAACCCAAGTCTTGTATTTGTACAGGACGGGTAGGGTTCTATTCTAATCCCTTCATCTGAGGAAATAAAAGTGACATTTACATTTTCTATTATTGTCAATGTACTTCTTGTCTTTGTGCAACTTGTGGTCATTGATATTTTTGAGGTAGGATTTTACTGGTATTCATGAGTAGGAGGATGAGGGGAAGGTATAGAAGTCACCAGAATCTTGTGAGTACACAAGGTAAAATATATATTTTTTTGATGGGGAATCTCTGCTGTGTTTGTGCACGATAGTGTCACCTATGTGATTGCTTTCTTCCATGGAATCTGTGTTGAATAAATAAATTTGGTGTAATACACATGCTTCTTACACTTGTAAGTCACATCGCAACTATATCTTTTTACCTGCTTTGCCTTGAAGCAGCTAGTGGACCAAGTGAATGAGGAAGAGACAGACATATGAATATTCAAGTTGGGGTTGAGAAGGTTATACGTCTGAAGGAGAATTGTATGCTCTTGGTATCCTAATGAGTTTATCTTAAATATCTGGTTTAAGGAAACAATATACTGTTTACAGCAGAAGAAGGATACACATTTATAAAAATCTAGAAAGGAGTACTGTTCTGGGGAACATTCTGAGGTAGAAGGTATCCTCCTAAGAGGAGGCTGTAGTTGACAGTTTTTGGAGTATACTATCAGCCCTCAAACTACTACCATTTCAAGCCTTTATTATCCTACTGTTCTTCAGCCAAGGAAAGCTTTTGAAATCTATGGGATTTGACTCAATGTAATGTTTTCCTTCATATGACATTTACTTAGTACTTTACATCTCTCCATAATTTTTAAATCTCTTTTGTTTAGTTTATTCAATATGAGTTAGTATTTCTGTTTATATCTGTAGTTTCCTATATTGTCCAGATTTGGTCACATTTCTGAATAGGGGTCTTGTGGCTAAGTGAAGTCACATGGTTTAAACTGCCAGATAGGCATAGGAATATGTGAGGTGGGCATGCTCGAATCTTAGGAATCTTAGATGATCAGAATGGAGCTACCCCTTCCCTGCTCTCCATGCCTACTCTATTATCCACAACCATGATCCCCAACTGAGAACAATATGGGAAGGCGATCATAAAATGCAGCACCTATAAAACCCCTCCACGCTAATGGTCTTAGCCTTCAGCCAGTAATTTTCCCTTCATATACATACATATATATATATATATATATATATATATTTATCTATTTATTTATCTATTTATTTATTTTTGGAGCTGAGGACAGAACCCAGGGCCTTGTGCTTGCTAGGCAAGCGCTCTACCACTGAGCTAAATCCCCCACCCCTTTCATGTATATTTCTAACACTCATCTCCAAAATTATATAATCTTAGGTTCACCAAAAACTAAGTGTGTGGATTTATAAGTACTCCCCAGTAAGGAAATATCGATAAGCTAAGATCATTGCAGAGAGCTTCTTCGTTAGAGGTTGCTACAGGGAAGGCCTTTGCCTATAAGAGCCATGGCATTATGATTCCCAAAGAAGGGCTTCTCTCATCTGTCTACAACCTCTCCACCTCTTGGCATAAATTCCCAACTGGACTGGATCCTACTCATCTCTGGCCCCATTCTACTCTTCATGTTTCCTGTGCAGCAGTACTCTCATGCAATGAAGAAAAACACAGACCATGGACCCGGTTAATGTGTGGCCCTTGGACACCTCAAGAGAAGCTGTGGGAAATATAGCTTTTGTCCCAGATGCTTCCTTCCCCTTCCATTCTGGAGTATAACAGGATTATCACCCCACAAAGTTAAAAGCCCTTTGTCTCAGATTTTGCCCTGCTGGTGTATTGGTGGTGTCCATACACCCGTGTAGGGAGTCAGAACCCAGTTCCCACAGCTAAGGGACATGTGAGCTCTCTTTCTATATTGGACTCCATATTCTTTTTTATATGATTGAATTTCTGACCAAAATTCGGTTCATTGAATGTCTAGATCAGGTATGCAATAACCCCTGAAGTAAAACTTAACTCTTTTGAATGCCAGAGTAGTCTTGGAACACTCATATGCTTCATTTTCCATCCCTGTATTCCATATGTGTTTATTTATATGTTATTCATAAGCCAATGGCAATATCAATCTCCGATTTGGAGGCTATTGCATTACCTCTAAAAAGAAATGTTTTCAATTATTGGAGACTTGTTATTTTGCATGTATGTATAAAATATTTGTATTAATTCTTTAACTCATTTTTAATAAAATTCATTTTTAATGATCAGGAATGAAAAAAGAACAAGCACATTAACTTTGCAAGACCTGTATGCTGATACTTAAATTCACTCCTCAGCCTTGTTCCTGATTCATATCTGCCTTCTTACCTAGAAGGACTGGCAGGTAATTTAAAACGTGAAGAGGAGACATGTTTATTTTTTTAATGTGCAACCTGGGAATAATAAAGGTGCTAATAAGACTTACTTAGTATGATTTATGTTTTTTATAAATAAGTGTAAATATGCTCAAACTAGAGGGGAAGTTTTAACATTAGTGCATATTAGTGATTTCACAATAGTTTTTTAACACTGACCACAGCAACTTTCATTAAAATACTATGCATACATTAGGGTTTTGTAGAAGACCAAACTGTCATAATGTATATAGTAATCAGATTCACTTATTTGTCCTCTCCATATCATTTATCCATATTTTATAGAACCTGTTTTTGTTTTTGTTTTGTTTTGTTTTTTTCAGAGCTGGGGACCGACCCCAGGGCCTTGTGCTTGCTAGGGATGCGCTCTACCACTGAGCTAAATACCCAACTCTGAACCTGTTCTTTTTTTTTTAACATATGCTAAATTACCACTCTTCCACTAATATATATCTAAAGCCCTCTCCTGCTCTAAGCCATGGAGACACCATCCAAAATATTTCCATGAGAAATAGGCTCAGTTTTAATATTTAACTACTTATTAATTTGATTGTAACCCATAGTGTCCCATAAATATTCTGTCTTTAGAAATGGTTGTGGAATCATTCACTGGTATATTGGCATCCTACGAAGAACAATCCAGACTCCAACAAATGTGACTTTCTTCCCTGTATTTATAAACTAGTCAATCAGCATTTAAAAAAAACTGTATATATACCTCCTATACCTTGCCTTCTTGGAATTTTTAACTCACTTGTTTTTTCAAAGGTTCTATCCAAGATTTCTTATACCCTTAAATATCAACAGACATGCTAAATCAAAAGGACAGTATTTCCTACCTGAATTCTAAATGTTCTTGCTTTAACATAGTTCCTATTTTAGTAATTCTACTTTCTTTCTCCTTCACTTTTGTTGATATATCTATATTTATAACCATATCTATATCTATATCTATTTATCTTTATCTCTATCTATCTATCTATCTATCTATCTATCTATCTATCTCTATCTATCTATAGCTGTATATATATATATATATATATATATGTATGTATGTATATTACATCAATGGCAGAGTGAAGCAGACATGCAAAGGCATAAGAGTATAGATAAAGCAGAAATGAACAGTGTGAAATGATCCAATTCTATTAGTGGAAAACATTTCTAGACGAAAGAAAGAGAATACCCAGGGTCAGAGTTCAAAAGAGTAGCGATATGGGAACTAGTAGATTCCAGGGTGCTTTTCAACAGCTATTCGAAAAACCATTTAGAATCTTGCATGAGATAATTATTGACGTATTGCTCATATTATTCCTTACAGTTTAAGAATTTGGAAAAATAGTTAAGGAGAACACTATTACTGAGGGATTTTTGAATGGTGGCTCTTCAATAGGCAAGGCAAGATTATGAATTATTCAAGATTACTGAGCTTGGATTAAGTAATCAATTTCATAGCATCAACTACAAGAAATCAACAGGTGTAGGAGGTGTAGATGCTAGTCATTCAGTCCTGTAGAGGCAGGAGCACTAGCGGAGTTTAAGAAATGGGGATGTAAAATCAGACTGCCCTGTACCAAACACTTGGAGTAATTCTTCTTCCAATGTCTTGTTTTCTTAAACTATGGAGTATGTATCATGTCTAGTTTTACCTCTCTTCATTTCCCCAAGAAACAATATCAATTCAGATATTATTACTTAGCAAAACTCTAGTGTGATTTGTATCAGTATTGCCACTCCAGATGTGAGAAATCAGTATTACCATCATGCTAAACAGTGCCAGTTAACAGTTATCTACACATCATGGCATAGGTCACTATCGTGTTGATCTTTCTGACTATTATCTCATTTCCCCAATTAGATTATCCTTGCCATTGTGGCTCTAGAAATCTCCTTGTGGATAATGCACGCTCTCTGGGTCTGCATCATCTGCAGGCACTTCTTGATTTTAGATTTTCTCTTGCTATCATGGTTGTGTAGTAAAATATGATATGGAAGTGGACATTAACATAGCAATCTTTTTAAAAATAATAGTCATTATCAAATTAGCAATGAGTACATATCAAGGATGTATGTGAAAGTTCACTAAATATGGAAGCATCAGTTAGCTATATATCTATTTGATGTTGGTGGTTTCTAACTCCATGGAAAGTTATAATAAGAAGGAAGAATCAGTAGCTGTTGACTCTCAGAGAGACCGTCAGCCTAGTCTTCTGGAAATCAGATAGGAATATGGTGAGCACCAAAAATACAATAATTGTGTGGGAATATCTAACCTCATCTATTAGCTGTAGTTCATAATTCGAATGATTTCCTTGGATTTCTACAAATGACTATTTTTTATACTGAACTATACCAGAACTATACTCTCAGTCATACAACTAATATCTTGGTTAGGGTAGATGTTACAGCTTGTAAAAGATTATCCAAGCATGGTTTCATAACTGTTTCTGTTCCCACAAAAAAACCAAGAGACACTTAGATGGGTATCCAGGCTCTCACATACAACTGTTACATACAGCTTTTTCCTAAATTAACATGTCCTCAGAGAGATGAAGCATAATTATAACGACTAATAGAGAAAAGATACATATATGTAGATATGTTACTATACAACTATGGATCCTGATTTTGATACATTCCTGTAATGTAGAAGGAGCATTGTGAAAGGGGTAGTGAGGGGAAAGGTATGCCTGCAAACCTTTGATACATATATGTAGGTGTTACTATACTATTGATTCTGATTTTGATACATTTCTGTAATGTAGAAGGAGCATTGTGAAAGGGCTAGTGAGTAGAAAGGTATGCCAGGGAAATGTACTTTAAAGCGAAAAAAAAGTCTGAAGAAAGTGAAGAAAGGGTGCTTTGGCAACTAGCTGATCTTGAACCTTATATTTAACCCACTTGAAAATCTTTTTTTTTTTTATCTTTATTAACTTGAGTATCTCTTATTTACATTTTGATTGTTGTTCCTCTCCCTCCCCCTCCCCTACTATATGCGCTTCCCCTCCCCATCATCTCCCCATTACCACCCTCCCCCCAACAATGGCGTTCACTGGGGGTTTAGTCTTGGCAGGACCAAGGGCTTCCCCTTCCACTGGTGCTCTTACTAGGCTATTCATTGATACCTATGAGGTTGGAGCCCAGGGTCAGTCCATGTATAGTCTTTTGGTAGTGGCTTAGCCCCTGGAAGCTCTGGTTGGTTGGCATTGTTTTTCATATGGAGTCTCGAGCCCATAAACCTCTTCCCGTCCTTTCTATGATTCCCCTTGAAAGGCTTTTTAAAATTATCAGGGGACTTGGTGCCACCTATAGTAACTTGCAGTTTAATAGAATGCTGTCATAAATGTAAGAAGAGTATTAATCTTTCAGCTCAAATGGTTTAGTAAGACAAAATTCCACTAAAACAAATTTTAGGGAATCCACCATACTCAGACAATATTGCTGATGTGAAGAAGTGCATGCTAACTGGAGCCTGAGATAGCTGCCTCCTGAGAGGCTCTACCAGAGCATGACAAATAAAAAAGCAAATTCTCACAGCCAACCATTGCACTGAGAATGGAGTCCTTTTTGGGAGAGTTAGAGAAAGGATTGAAGGGGCAGAAGGGGTTTGCAACCTCATAAGCATAATAATACCAACAAACTAGATCTCCCAGGGACTAAACCCCCATCTGAAGAGTACACATGGACAGGGTCATGGCTCCAGCTGCATATGTCTTGTTCCACACTAATGGGAGGAGAAGCCCTTGGTCCTGCCAAGGCTTGACACCCCCCCATTGTAAGGGAATGTCAGGGCAGAGAGACAGAAAGGGGTTGGTGTATGTGTGTGGGAGCACCTTCAAAGAAGAATGGAGAGGGGGCATGGGACAAAGTGTTTATGGAAGGGAAAGCAGAAAAGGGGATAACATTTGAAATGGAAATAAAAATATCCAATAAAATATAATGAAAAGATTGAATAACATCTGTCCAACATGGTGCTCATCCTCCATAACATCACATGATCCTGAATGGAGACCATATATGCCTCCAAGTAGACAACCTTTGCATACCTCAGTCTGCATTCCTGAATAGGTACAAGTAAATGATGCAAGGGTTAAGTTTTTGAAATCCAGTATTGCTTTTAACTACATTAATATATTATAAAACTAAAAAAGGTAATTGCATGTGTTTGAGTGAGACTAGATAGAAAGGGAGTAATTTGAAGGGTGAGAGAGAGGGTTAGAAATTATGTAAATAAGTAGCTCATGAATATATTTGTAATAAAATAAATGAAAAATATCAAAAAGCCTTCAGGAAACTATAAATGCACATTTCAGTATACATTGTAAAATAGGATCCTAAGATTTATTTATTGTTCCATTGAAATATATTCACAGCATATTTCTTCTCCTTTTAGATGCATATTCTGCATTTCCTACTGTCTCAGGACTAGAGGTATATAGAGTCTATAATGAAAAATTCAAGTCTAGTGCCTTTGTACTTATCACTATATGACTTGACCACATATTTTTAAATATAATGTTTTGTGAAGCCACTAATTAGATTATAAAATCATTTTACTATATAATTCTGTGTTCAAGGTGAGGTAGATTACATAGTCTATGATCTATACATTGTGAAGCACTTGTGTTTACAATCCTTGACTCTGCATACAAAGAAACAATAACGCAGTCTCATATGGGCTACTCATCTATACTTACGGAGGCTCTATGATATTAATTATATAGTTATCTCAAAAAGCTTGGGATCTGCTGAAGAATATATGTGAAATTTCCATCACAACCTTACATGTCTGTGCAGCTGCCACATCTCCACATATACATGAACAACTACATGGATATCTACCTCTGCACATATGAAATGGAATAAGTCTCCCCATTTTTAAGGATAGGAGGACCTAATAGTGCAGGCTTGATTTGTTAGACACTTCCAATTTATAAAAGTTTTGCTTCAAATTGACATACATCTACCTGAGTCTGTCTCCATTATGCAAACATTACAGAAACACACCACTAAGCCTGGTTAACTGCTCATTTAAGAAAACTAATTTTTTTCATCCATGTATACTTTAACATACAATGGTAAGAGTATATATTTGCTAAAACTAATTGAATACAAAATTATGTGCCAAAATCTTAATCTTCATTATTATATTCTGGTTGTTGGGGTCTCTTGTATATTTTACATGGGATTGACCATGAGAGAACAGAAAAAATATTGATGCTTTGGATGTGAATTGTTCTAATATCTAATGCTTTGGGGAACTTGTGGTTCTTCATATTAACAAGATTCACATAAATGAATCAGAAAATGTATGAATGTGTTATTATTAGTTTAAAAATATCTGTGGCTACTCAAAGACTATACAGGGACTGACCATGGGCTCCAACCTCATAGGTAGCAATGAATAGCCTAGTAGGAGCACCAGTGTAAGGGGAAGTCCTTGGTCCTGCCAAGACTGAACCCCCAGTGAACATGATTGTTGGGGAGAGCGCGGTAAGGGGGGAGGATGGGGAGGGCAACACCCATATAGAAGTGGAGGGGAAGGGTTATTGGGATGTTGGCCCGGAAAAGAGGAAAGGGAATAACAATCGAAATGTAAATAAGAAATACTCAAGTTAATAAAAAAAACACAAAAAAATCTGTGGCTATTCTGCAGACAAGTTCCTGTAATTTACATTTTAACAATTTCTTATACTTTTAAAGTGTACACATTGAAAAATATGTGAATAATATTACATTAAATTTTGTTTGTTTACAATGCTCATGCTTTAGATGGTGGTAAAATGTTAATTAATTATAGAGCTTTCAATAATTGGAATGGATTGCAGTTTTAGGGCAGTGTTTGTTGCCAGCAATATCCAAGAGTTTTTTCTCCTGCAGTCACACAAAATGAAACCTCCTAAAGAAGCACAACAAACATGACACAGTACAGGAAAAGTTTATTGGGAGGCGTGTGTTCAAAATTTTCTTTATGATGACAGGAGTAAGAATATACTCAGGACCGGAAGTCCCACACCCGCGGATCCCGGCCCGCAGCAGCTCTCTGCTCCCAGACCCCGTGAGAGAGAGAGAGACCCAACCGCCTGGTCAGGTGGGCACTCCTGAGGCTGCAGAGCAGAAGAGACCACCAACACTGCTCACCCCTGCCCACATCCCTGGCCCAAGAGCAAACTGTATAAGGCCTCTGGGCTCCCGTGGGGGAGGGCCCAGGAGCGGCAGGACCCCTGCCTGAGACACTGCCAGAACCTGAAGGAAACTGACCGGATAAACAGCTCTCTGCACCCAAATCCCATGGGAGGGAGAGCTAAACCTTCAGAGAGGCAGACAAGCCTGGGAAACCAGAAGAGACTGCTCTCTGCACAAACATCTCAGACGCCAGAGGAAAAAGCCAAAGACCATCTGGAACCCTGGTGCACTGAAGCTCCCGGAAACGGCGGCACAGGTCTTCCTTGGTGCTGCCGCTGCAGAGAGCCCCTGGGCAGCACCCCACGAGCGAACTTGAGCCTCGGGACCACAGGTAAGACCAAATTTTCTGCTGCAAGAAAGCTGCATGGTGAACTCAAGACACAGGCCCACAGGAACAGCTGAAGACCTGTAGAGAGGAAAAACTACACGCCAGAAAGCAGAACACTCTGTCCCCATAACTGACTGAAAGAGAGGAAAACAGGTCTACAGCACTCCTGACACACAGGCTTATAGGACAGTCTAGCCACTGTCAGAAATAGCAGAACAAAGTAACACTAGAGATAATCTGATGGTGAGAGGCAAGCGCAGGAACCCAAGCAACAGAAACCAAGACTACCTGGCACCATCGGAGCCCAATTCTCCCATTAAAACAAACATGGAATATCCAAACACACCAGAAAAGCAAGATCTAGTTTCAAAATCATTTTTGATCATGATGCTGGAGGACTTCAAGAAAGACGTGAAGAACTCCCTTAGAGAACAAGTAGAAGCCTACAGAGAGAAATCGCAAAAATGCCGGAAAGAATTCCAGGAAAACATAAATAAACAAGTAGA
Organism: Rattus norvegicus; assembly: GCF_021556685.1. Lineage (NCBI taxonomy): Eukaryota > Metazoa > Chordata > Mammalia > Rodentia > Muridae > Rattus > Rattus norvegicus. Next base: position 126,981,789 of record NC_141534.1, on the reverse strand, counting down.
AGCCCATAGAGAGGAGACACAAAAATCCTTGAAAGAATTCCAGGAAACCACAAGCAAACAGTTGAGGGAATTAAAAATGGAAATAGAAGCAATCAAGAAAGAACACATGGAAACAACCCTGGATATAGAAAACCAAAAGAAGAGACAAGGAGCTGTAGATACAAGCTTCACCAACAGAATACAAGAGATGGAAGAGAGAATCTCAGGAGCAGAAGACTCCATAGAAATCATTGACTCAACTGTCAAAGATAATGTAAAGCGGAAAAAGCTACTGGTCCAAAACATACAGGAAATTCAGGACTCAATGAGAAGATCAAACCTAAGGATAATAGGTATAGAAGAGAGTGAAGACTCCCAGCTCAAAGGACCAGTAAATATCTTCAACAAAATCATAGAAGAAAACTTCCCTAACCTAAAAAAAGAGATACCCATAGACATACAAGAAGCCTACAGAACTCCAAATAGATTGGACCAGAAAAGAAACACCTCCTGTCACATAATAGTCAAAACGCCAAACGCACAAAATAAAGAAAGAATATTAAAAGCAGTAAGGGAAAAAGGTCAAGTAACATATAAAGGCAGACCTATCAGAATCACACCAGACTTCTCGCCAGAAACTATGAAGGCCAGAAGATCCTGGACTGATGTCATACAGACCCTAAGAGAACACAAATGCCAGCCCAGGTTACTGTATCCTGCAAAACTCTCATTAACATTGATGGAGAAACCAAGATATTCCATGACATAACCAAATTTACACAATATCTTTCTACAAATCCAGTACTACAAAGGATAATAAATGGTAAAGCCCAACATAAGGAGGCAAGCTATACCCTAGAAGAAGCAAGAAACTAATCGTCTTGGCAACAAAACAAAGAGAATGAAAGCACACAAACATAACCTCACATCCAAATATGAATATAACGGGAAGCAATAATCACTATTCCTTAATATCTCAATATATCAATGGTCTCAACTCCCCAATAAAAAGACATAGATTAACAAACTGGATACGCAACGAGGACCCTGCATTCTGCTGCCTACAGGAAACACACCTCAGAGACAAAGACAGACACTACCTCAGAGTGAAAGGCTGGAAAACAACTTTCCAAGCAAATGGTCAGAAGAAGCAAGCTGGAGTAGCCATTCTAATATCAAATAAAATCAATTTCCAACTAAAAGTCATCAAAAAAGATAAGGAAGGACACTTCATATTCATCAAAGGAAAAATCCACCAAGATGAACTCTCAATCCTAAATATCTATGCCCCAAATACAAGGGCACCTACATACGTAAAAGAAACCTTACTAAAGCTCAAAACACACATTGCACCTCACACAATAATAGTGGGAGATTTCAACACCCCACTCTCATCAATGGACAGATCATGGAAACAGAAATTAAACAGTGATGTCGACAGACTAAGAGAAGTCATGAGCCAAATGGACTTAACAGATATTTATAGAACATTCTATCCTAAAGCAAAAGGATATACCTTCTTCTCAGCTCCTCATGGTACTTTCTCCAAAATTGACCATATAATTGGTCAAAAAACGGGCCTCAACAGGTACAGAAAGATAGAAATAATCCCATGCGTGCTATCGGACCACCACGGCCTAAAAGTGGTCTTCAATAACAATAAGGGAAGAATGCCCACATATACGTGGAAATTGAACAATGCTCTACTCAATGATAACCTGGTCAAGGAAGAAATAAAGAAAGAAATTAAAAACTTTTTAGAATTTAATGAAAATGAAGGTACAACATACCCAAACTTATGGGACACAATGAAAGCTGTGCTAAGAGGAAAACTCATAGCGCTGAGTGCCTGCAGAAAGAAACAGGAAAGAGCATATGTCAGCAGCTTGACAGCACACCTAAAGCTCTAGAAGAAAAAGAAGCAAATACACCCAGGAGGAGTAGAAGGCAGGAAATAATCAAACTCAGAGCTGAAATCAACCAAGTAGAAACAAAAAGGACCATAGAAAGAATCAACAGAACCAAAAGTTGGTTCTTTGAGAAAATCAACAAGATAGATAAACCCTTAGCCAGACTAACGAGAGGACACAGAGAGTGCGTCCAAATGAACAAAGTCAGAAATGAAAAGAGAGACATAACTACAGATTCAGAGGAAATTCAAAAAATCATCAGATCTTACTATAAAAACCTATATTCAACAAAACATGAAAATCTTCAGGAAATGGACAATTTCCTAGACAGATACCAGGTATCGAGGTTAAATCAGGAACAGATAAACCAGTTAAACAACCCCATAACTCCTAAGGAAATAGAAGCAGTCATTAAAGGTCTCCCAACCAAAAAGAGCCCAGGTCCAGACGGGTTTAGTGCAGAATTCTATCAAACCTTCATAGAAGACCTCATACCAATATTATCCAAACTATTCCACAAAATTGAAACAGATGGAGCCCTACCGAATTCCTTCTATGAAGCCACAATTACTCTTATACCTAAACCACACAAAGACCCAACAAAGAAAGAGAACTTCAGACCAATTACCCTTATGAATATCGACACAAAAATACTCAATAAAATTCTGGCAAACCGAATTCAAGAGCACATCAAAACAATCATCCACCATGATCAAGTAGGCTTCATCCCAGGCATGCAGGGATGGTTTAATATACGGAAAACCATCAACGTGATCCATCATATAAACAAACTGAAAGAACAGAACCACATGATCATTTCATTAGTTGCTGAGAAAGCATTTGACAAAATTCAACACCCCTTCATGATAAAAGTCCTGGAAAGAATAGGAATTCAAGGCCCATACCTAAACATAGTAAAAGCCATATACAGCAAACCAGTTGCTAACATTAAACTAAATGGAGAGAAACTTGAAGCAATCCCACTAAAATCAGGGACTAGACAAGGCTGCCCACTCTCTCCCTACTTATTCAATATAGTTCTTGAAGTTCTAGGCAGAGCAATCAGACAACAAAAGGAGATCTAGGGGATACAGAACGGAAAAGAAGAGGTCAAAATATCACTATTTGCAGACGACATGATAGTATATTTAAGTGATCCCAAAAGTTCCACCAGAGAACTACTAAAGCTGATAAACAACTTCAGCAAAGTGGCTGGGTATAAAATTAACTCAAATAAATCAGTTGCCTTCCTCTATACAAAAGAGAAACAAGCCGAGAAAGAAATTAGGGAAACGACACCCTTCATAATAGACCCAAATAATATAAAGTACCTCGGTGTGACTTTAACCAAGCAAGTAAAAGATCTGTACAATAAGAACTTCAAGACACTGAAGAAAGAAATTGAAGAAGACCTCAGAAGATGGAAAGATCTCCCATGCTCATGGATTGGCAGGATTAATATAGTAAAAATGGCCATTTTACCAAAAGCAATCTACAGATTCAATGCAATCCCCATCAAAATACCAATCCAATTCTTCAAAGAGTTAGACAGAACAATTTTCAAATTCATCTGGAATAACAAAAAACCCAGGATAGCTAAAGCTATCCTCAACAATAAAAGGACTTCAGGGGGAATCACTATCCCTGAACTCAAGCAGTATTACAGAGCAATAGTGATAAAAACTTCATGGTATTGGTACAGAGACCGACAGATAGACCAATGGAATAGAATTGAAGACACAGAAATGAACCCACACACCTATGGTCACTTGATTTTTGACAAAGGAGCCAAAACCATCAAATGGAAAAAAGATAGCATTTTCAGCAAATGGTGCTGGTTCAACTAGAGGGCAACATGTAGAAGAATGCAGATCGATCCATCCTTATCACCCTGTACAAAGCTTAAGTCCAAGTGGATCAAGGACCTCCACATCAAACCAGACACACTCAAACTAATAGAAGAAAAACTATGGAAACATCTGGAACACATGGGCACTGGAAAAAATTTCCTGAACAAAACACCAATGGCTTATGCTCTAAGATCAAGAATCGACAAATGGGATCTCATAAAACTGCAAAGCTTCTGTAAGGCAAAGCACACTGTGGTTAGGACAAAACGGCAACCAATAGATTGGGAAAAGATCTTTACCAATCCTACAACAGATAGAGGCCTTATATCCAAAATATACAAAGAACTCAAGAAGTTAGACCGCAGGGAAACAAATAACCCTATTAAAAAATGGGGTTCAGAGCTAAACAAAGAATTCACAGCTGAGGAATGCCGAATGGCTGAGAAACACCTAAAGAAATGTTCAACATCTTTAGTCATAAGGGAAATGCAAATCAAAACAACCCTGAGATTTCACCTCACACCAGTGAGAATGGCTAAGATCAAAAACTCAGGTGACAGCAGATGCTGGGGAGGATGGGGAGAAAGAGGAACACTCCTCTATTGTTGGTGGGATTGCAGACTGGTAAAACCACTCTGGAAATCAGTCTGGAGGTTCCTCAGAAAATTGGACATTGAACTGCCTGAGGATCCAGCTATACCTCTCTTGGGCATACACCCAAAAGATGCCTCAACATATAAAAGAGACACGTGCTCCAATATGTTCATCGCAGCCTTATTTATAATAGCCAGAAACTGGAAAGAACCCAGATCCCCTACAACAGAGGAATGGATACAGAAAATGTGGTACATCTACACAATGGAATATTACTCAGCCATCAAAAAAACGAGTTTATGAAATTCGTAGGCAAATGGTTGGAACTGGAAAACATCATCCTGAGTGAGCTAACCCAATCACAGAAAGAAATACATGGTATGCACTCATTGATAAGTGGCTATTAGCCCAAATGCTTGAATTACCCTAGATCCCTAGAGCAAAGGAAACTCAAGACGGATGATCAAAATGTGAATGCTTCACTCCTTCTTTAAATGAGGAAAAAGAATACCCTTGGCAGGGAAGGGAGAGGCAAAGATTAAAACAGAGACTGAAGGAACACCCATTCAGAGCCTGCCCCACATGTGGCCCATACATATACAGCCACCCAATTAGACAAGATGGATGAAGCAAAGAAGTGCAGACAGACAGGAGCCGGATGTAGATCGCTCCTGAGAGACACAGCCAGAATACAGCAAATACAGAGGCGAATGCCAGCAGCAAACCACTGAACTGAGAATAGGTCCCCCATTGAAGGAATCAGAGAAAGAACTGGAAGAGCTTGAAGGTGCTCAAGACCCCAAAAGTACAACAATGTCAAGCAACCAGAGCTTCCAGGGACTAAGCCACTACCTAAAGACTATACATGGACTGACCCTGGACTCTGACCCCATAGGTAGCAATGAATATCCTAGTAAGAGCACCAGTGGAAGGGGAAGCCCTGGGTCCTGCTAAGACTGAACCCCCAGTGAACTAGACTATGTGGGGAGGGCGGCAATGGGGGGAGGGTTGGGAGGGGAACACCCATAAGGAAGGGGAGGGGGGAGGGAGATGTTTGTCCGGAAACCGGGAAAGGGAATAACACTTGAAATGTATATAAGAAATACTCAAGTTAATAAAAAAAAGGAATACACTCAGAAATTGGGCTGCTTGTTGTTATTAAACCATAACTTTCTATAGGCTTATGGTATACATGTGTAGGACTGTAGGACAGCTTTGGCAATGACTTGATAAGAAGCCTATGTGAAATATGATTTCTACCTTGGACATTGTCCCACCAAATATTTGATGAATTCATGCACATTTTTTTCACACCCCCCCACACATGTATGTGTGTGTGTGTATATATATATATATATATATATATATATATATATATATATATAATTTATTTAACGACCACTTGGGTTAAAGTTGACACTCTAAGTATCATTACCACTTTTTAATGAATATTATTGTTACTCATAGATACAAATGTACATGTAACTACATATTGTTATATAAATTAGATACTGTTATAAATTTTCTGTTGTATTTCTGCAATGTTCTTTGACTTTTGGCTATATGGTAAATTGTTAGACTCATCAATTAAGTTGAGTAGGACCTATTATTTTTGGTTAAGCTTTGTGTTTTGATCTTTACATTGTGGAGTTATTTAATGGTTTCTCTCTATTGAAAAATGAAGCTTGTTTCCTGAAGGTGACAGGTAAACTCATCTGCGATTAAAATGAACATATTTAGAAAACAGTTCAAAGTTGAGCTGTTTCAGGATATTGTCAAGTAATGTTCTCCAGGGTCCATGATTATGCCAATCATGGGTAGTTGGCCAGGCTTAGATATCTAGAAAACAATCTTTGTGATAGATTTTTTTATTACTCCTCCAGAGATATGATAAACATGTGTAATTTTGTGATCTCAAACCACTATTATGATAATAATGGCTAAGATATGGAAAAGTATGACATGAGATAGTTCATAACATCATAAAAATTTTGTAGGAACTTTGTAGCACTTTTCTTTGCAATATTATCATCAATATACCATAGTAATAAGGAGTTGACCAAACACAAATTTGAATAAAATGGGAGATTCTCTCTACTTGGCCAATTCCAGTTGAGAGAGAAACCCATATCCAGTTGAGACGGAGATTTTGGGCATCTATATCAAAAATATTTATTTGATGGCTATATCATTACAGTTGTATGTGAAAACTGGTTTTTTGGATATTTTTTTTAATTTACATTTAAAATGTTATCCTCTTTCCTTGTTTCCCCTCAGATACCAACTATCTCATTCTTCGTCCCCCTGCTTCTACGAGGGTGCTCCCCCCCATACCCACCCACTCTAGCCTCTCTGCCCTAGCATTTCCCTACACTGGGGCATCAAACCATCCCAGGACCAGAGGCTTCTTCTTCCATTCATGTCCAACTAGGCCATCTTCTGCTATGTATGGTACTGGAGCCATGGGCCCCTCCATGTGTACTCTTTGGTTGGTGGTTTAGTCCCTGGGAGTTCTGGGGGCAGTTCTTGTTGGTTGATATTGTTGTTTTCCCTATGTGTTGCAAACCCCTTAAGCTCCTTCAGTTCTTTCTCTAATTCCTTCACTGCTCAATCCAGTGGTTGGCTGGGATTTTCTGCCTCTGTATTTGTCAGGCTCTGCCATAGCTTCTCAATGAGACAACTATATTAGGCTCCTGATACAAGCACTTTTTGTCATCTGCAGTAGTGTCTGGGCTTGGTGTCTGTATATGGGATGCATCCCCACATGGGGCAGTCTCTGAATGGCCTTTCCTTCAATCTCTGTTCCACACTTTGTCTCTGTATTTTCTCCTGTGAGTATTTTGTTCCCCATTCTAAGAAGGACTGAAGCATCCGTGCGTTGGTCTTTCTTCTTCTTGAGCTTCATGTGGTTTGTAAATTGTAACTTTTGTATTCTGAGCCTTAACAGCTGAGCTGAAGTTGTGCGCACGATTTTTATTACATTTCAAGACAGCTAATATTACTAAGCAACTGGAGGCAGGACTCCTGAATCATTCTCATTATCTGAGTAGCTATTGGGTTTTGATGAGGTGATAGAGAATGGAGGGTCAGGTTACTTCAGGGATTCATTCTGATTCTACTCTAGTTCTATTAGACCATTCTATATCCATTCATAGACAAATGTTTTAAACAAACATGATTAGCTTTAAAGAGATAGAATATCCAAGAAACTGGGAGGAGCACAGCTAGTTCAGATAGGGGATCAATTCTAACATCGGGAATGCAGTATATATTTTTTTTAAATTCACAATATTCATTAGAATTTTGAGAATATGTACATTTATTTTAACCATTTACATTCTAAAATGCGTGTCTCTTAAATTTCCTTTGTCATTTTGACACAGTAATGCACAGTATGCTCTTGGATTTGTTTGAAGAGTGATCAGACCCTTCATTTCTTTATATAATTAGAATAGCATGTGTAATGGATTATAACATTTGAAAATATCATATCTAGAATGATGGCTCAAACTTATAGTGTTAGACACAGTGAGATCTGCCACAGTCAGATCAAAAATATAAGCAGGATGCTCTACATGCTTTGCTTGGAAACATGAAATCACACTCAGAAGAGCCCAATCAGCAATAACAGTGTTCTTGCAGATAGTAAGCTTCATGTCCAGGCAGACAGATACATTTTGACAGTGCCTATGCTCTCCTGGCTGTATTTGCCTATTGTGTGTTGGAGGCAGAGGTCAGCGTACATTACATTTTCCCATTTTCTCTTTTCAATTTTCTATTTCTACCAAAATGTAAATGGCAATGTGTGATTTGGATGAAGTAACAGCTCTAATAAAAATCTGGAAGGTTCGGGTTGGGGATTTAGCTCAGTAGTAGAGCGCTTGCCTAACAAGCACAAGGCCCTGGGTTCGGTCACCAGCTCTGGAAAAAATCTGAAAGGTTATTTTAATTTTGATTTTTCATTTCTAAGTTTGAGATCTATTTCATGACTTATTCTAATCTACTCTTTATTTTATTTCCCATACATTCATGCTGAGTTAGCTGCTCCTATTTCTTGTGCAGAAGATTTTTTTCTGCCTATGAAACTAATGCTTCTGTTTTAAGATCTGTCATTCCTGTCTCAGTCTTTTGTTGCTATTGTTTATGTAATTATATCCCAAATTCTGCCCCCTCTAGGTTTCCTCTCCCAGAGTTCTTCCCCAAATCCTGCCTCCTTTTGTGTATGAGAGGGTACCACCCTGCGGGTATTTCCCACACTGGAGCATGAAGTTTTAACTTTAGCACTACCTGCCTCAGTCTTAGAGTCATGCATTAATCTGAAAAGAAGATGATTCACTTCAGGAATCAGCATCTGAAATATGTCATTTAGTTTTGATTTTTACACTGTCTTTGGGATCAACTGTAAATAATACTTTTAGCAATGTTAGTTTTCATATGGTATGCTGAGACTCTCTGAGAACCTAACGCTGAAACATTTGAAGACACTGTCCTACATGGGACTCAAGGCCCTTTGATGACAAAGATCTAACACTGCCAGACTGAATTCTTATGATCTTGTTCCTGAGTACCAGAAGTTTAACTTTCATTTTCATTTTTAACAGTCAGAGTGAAATTGATATTGTGCTTTGGCAAATAATAGTTTTTTTATAGTTTCTACTCTCTTTCTTCTCTGCACATTCCTTCTATGAAGTCAAACAAATTATGATCACTTCTAGTCAACTATCTATTGATATTTTCAGGATGGTATTATATCTATCTAAAGAAATCTACACAAAATATCTACTTGTCTCTCTTTGAGATTAAACTTCTACTGAGTGACCAAGGCCTTTTCATCAGCACTCTTTCCAACAATCACTGCTGTGTGGTTTGTTATTTATATTTCTAAAATTTTACTGCTTTGCCTGACATGGTGAATACAATGAGAAATCATTTTCAATTGTATACTTTAGATATTACCTAGAGTTCTAGGTCCATTCCTTGAGATTCTTGTTTCTTCATAGAACATATGAGAGTAAACAAATGTATGGTCAGAACTGATGTTCAGTTAAGATAGAATAGAGAAAAATGAGTCAATCACAGCAGCAATGCAAATATTGCATTACTGAGAAACATCAGAGGAGAAGTTTTGTGATAGTTATAATGATGTATCAAGAGTAAAAGCTGATAATATTGAGTGTACAATGGTATAGACATAGATATCAAGCTGAAAGTGACAAGTAGAGAGAAGGCAAATGAGAAAACTAAGGAGTTGATGGTTGTACCATGTACGGTGAGTACAGACAGCATTAATCAAAGTCTTAGTAATTTCATAATAGCCTTGACAAATAGAGCACATGAAAATAAATAAATTAATGGCTCATAATAATGTTTCAGCCTGTTAATAATCTACCTGCTTTAAAGAGTGTGGTTTAAAATATTAATATTCCATACTGCACTCATAAAATATTTACCTGAGTTAAAATATTAGTATACTGAAGACAGATATTGTACAGATAGGGTATGATGATGATGGTATTTTGCTCAGGGCAATAAATAAGAGGTGAGGTAAAGGTTACTAGGAGTCCAGTAGATAAGGCCATGAATCATGGTCATGTGTTTAACTAGGAGGGCAAACAACCAGCATTGTTGAAAGAAGCCAGGCAGAATATTATTCCACAGCTGATGTGCAATTATGAAAACCCAGATTATTCTCAATGCATATGGGCAAATATCTTTAATGTTCCTGCCACTATTATAATAATATTCCTTTAGGACCCAATGACCATTGGGAAAACAGCCCTTGACATCCTGAAATAGTAATATTTTCTGACCATTTTAGGAAGGGCTATTGGTTAGAAGTTGAGGTTCTTTGAATTTTAGACATCCATATCCTCTCTCTCTCTCTCTCTCTCTCTCTCTCTCTCTCTCTCTCTCTCTCTCTCTCTCTCTCACTCTTTCTCTCTTTCTCTCCTATCTATCTATCATCTATCTATCTATCATTTATCTATATGTATGAAGATAGAGCATGTTTAGATATAAAATATTTATGGATCACTCATGAAGTTGCAGTGGTTGTCATCATTGAAAATAAAGCATCAGTTTAATTACTTTGATTCATATATAACCAAACAGGCTATAGCTAGTGTGCATTCTTGTATATGAATGCATGGAAATATAATACCTTGTTTTAAGACAGCATTTTAAATGCTATCTCTTTAACCTGAATTCAGTGACCAGAAAGAGCAGGGTATAAATTCTGACCTCTGGCCATCGAAACAGCAATAGCAAGCAGTATTTGCTTACAAGTGGATGGTGCCTGGCAGAGGAGAAAAAAACAAGAACAAAACCAATAAACACAAGATACAGGAACCTCACAGACTCAAAGAAGCCCAGTCAAAAACAAAATAATTGGTGCCTACCAGCATTCATACATTCAACTATCCTCACTGCTTTCCATCTAGACACCCAAGTATAGAAAGGAACCTATGGATAGACCTGATACCATGGAGTCATCTGCACATAGAAGACAGAAAATCTATTCCAAACAATTAAATTCAAGAAGCAGGTTGTCTTGCCCTTTAACATAATGGGGATGGACATATTTTATTAAATAAGTGGTGGAATGATGGTGGGTTAGGGGCTGGGGCAGATTTTGGGTGTTCTATATCCAGTGATCCACTGGGAAATTTCATAAGAAAAAAAAAGGTGTGGTTTGGAGGAAAAGGAAGAAGGTGATGATCTGCCATGCTGGAGTCAAGTGCATTTGGGGAGAGAAAGAAATAGGGATTACTATTTTAGCTAGAGTATCCCTTCCTATAAATTGTACAGGACAGTTTAATTCTACTAGAAATAGGTTGAATAAGAGGATATCCCTAAAACAACTGATAAGTGGTGGAGTCTGATGAAATTGTTACTACTATTTCCTTATGTTAACAATAAAAAAATCTAGAGGAGAATTGAATCTCCAAAACTTTTATCAGGACTGAAAATGTGGTGACAGTATGTAGAAGGAAGGAGCTGGATCACTCTAATGCTGTGATTACTACCTGAGGCTTCCTCTCAGAGATGATGTCGGTTAGGACAGGAGAACCTGAGCAACCTCAGTCATCTATGGCCAGACCTAGAAGGTTAGCTAGAAAGTGATCTGGTCTTGATGTCCTCATGCTGAGGAGGACAGGAGGACAATAGGGAAGGGTTGGACACAACCAAAAGTGCCACAAATGACCAGAGAAATGGTGGGATTATAGGCACATTGAATAGAAGGCAAAAGAACAGAGTGGGAAGGCGCACAAAAGTCCTGTTAGATTAAGAAACTACAGGATTTCAGCTCCCATGGTGGGAGGCTGAATGGAGTCAAGTGAAGAGAGGGCCAGCATAAACTTGAAGTCCATGTCTAGAGATATTTTCACATCCAAAAGTACCAGAGGTGTGCTGGACCCTCACCAGTCATTTCCTTGGACTCAGGAATATATTATCACTGAGGAAAGAGGAAACTTACCTAATTTCCACCACTGGATGGTGGTCTAAGTGACTGATGGATTGGAAGTTATGTTTGTTGCAGGTAGCCTGCAGTCAACAACTCCAGTGCAGAATGGACCCTGAAGAGGAATTCAAGCACCAACAGAGCCTATGCAACCACATCTTGTATGTAAGTGTTACAGCTCTGAAGGCAAAAGTAAACTGGTTTGGAAGTCAAGGCATACCTCAATGTAACAACACATACTAACATGCACATACATCATAGGGGTAGTTAGAGAAATACAGGAACATGTATACTATTGCTTGGGTCAGAAGCTGTAGTAATCTAAGCAGAAAACAGCTTTATATAGGATTTCATGAGGATGCGGCAGAGCTCTCTAGGGTAGAGTTTTCTGATGTGTTGATTGGTGAGGTTTCAATTCCAGAGTTTTGTGTGAGTCCAGGTATTGTTTAGATTCCAAGTTCTGAGGTTAGACTTGTATGCTGGAAGTTGAGGAGTGGGAACAGTCTTTAGATAAGTGAGGATATTATATGGGTGGAACTAGGCAGGATGGAGGGCCGGAGAATTCTGAACCTTAAGGAAGGCCTAATTTTTTTTTTTACATATCAGGATCAGGGAAATGGTTTTCTGAGTACAGATGAACAAGGGGCTTTGTTTATGGTATATTGAAGGATGAAAAATAAGTCATTTGTTATAAATTATAGTAAGTTAATATAATGACAAGTTAATGTAGGAAGGAGATACCTGTAGAGAAACATCCGTAGGTTGCAATTATCCTGGGTAAAGAAGCTGTGGTTGATGGACACTACATATACAAACAACTCATAAACTCATAGCACTGTAAGTTTTAGTAATCCCACTGAGAAAGCTTTGCAAATCCTATGGGCTTGAGCTTTTAGTTGTATTGACATGGTTGTGCTTATGAGAAACATGTACACTCAGGACTTTACTATCTCACTTTAATTTAAAATTTCTTTTTTTCTTTATTTTGTGAGGTATGAATCAATGTTTTCTTGTATACTTATAGTTATGCACATTATGACATTTAATGGACTTTTGAAAACTAGAGTCTAGAGGTTAAAATCTATGTCACCTGTCTACCTGTAGTTTTCTTCATATTAATTTTGTGAGACTGAGTTCTCTTAGTATAATTAAGATAATTATTTTGGGTAGATTAATAGTGTAATAAATTAAAAGAAACTGAAATTTCTGCAAATGCTAGAATAAGTCTGGGCTACCCCCGTTTTTACCTTTTTCCTGTATAGCACATTTATGATTGTGTAACATTTTATTCATATACCTATGGAGAAATAAATTTCTCTTCAGTTATTTGACACATTTATTACCAAAACCCTTCTAGAAATATTGTCTAATATTATTTTATTCCTTTGTTTATTGTAAAAAAATTGTTGTAATCCTCTAAATATTTCACGTATTAACCAGATAATTCATCTGCATGGTCACAAATAGAAAGTGAAGATCAACCACAATGACTTCAAATGGGACTCTATTCTGCAGATGCTTATCTTCAGATCTCAGCCTGGACATGATTTGCAATAGTGCAGACAAAGACTGTGAGTAGTTGCCATATGTGTTTAAGATCAAAGCAAATTTGTAAAATTGGTAGGTACAATGTGGTGTATGTCTTATCATCTATAGAACCAATCTACATAAAATGATGAGACCAGTGGAAAATTGATAAAATTAGCAGATACTGTGATTTTATTTTAAAAGTTTTGAAAGAATGAGCATGGCTGTTTATACAAATACACTGTGTCATAGTCAGGGTTCTCTAGTGGGAGAGAATTAATGGAATGTGTGTGTGCCATAATTATATCTCCTTGTGATGTTATATCTAAATAATGTTTTTATGTTTAAATGGAACCCATTTTCATGTATATACTAAGGCACTAGTCCTCCATAAATCTATATCTGCTACCAACCTCATATTACTTCCTCAAATTTTAACTCAATTAATTAGCTAATTAGTTAATTCCAAACCCACTGAGACCAGTTAATGTTCTTCACATGCACAGGTGTGTGAGTGGACTAACTTGGAATTGTAAGTATAAAAGCAGTGGTTCCAAGAACTGTGACTCTCATTCCACTGCATGTATTCATTGGAAAAATCCCCTCAACATGTAATGGAAACCCCATATACTATTTCCATTCTTCCTGAATATTTTAACTTATTGAATTCTGTATAATCCTTAAGCAGATTTCTCAGTGACTTTACTGTGCAATAGACATGGCAATACTAGAAGAGAAATTTCCTACTTCCTCGAATTTTGAAGCCTTTATATTCTTCCCATGTTTCTTCTCTGACTCTTTTTCCATCTCTTCCATTGATTCATATAGATATTTAAACAATTTTAGAGTTATGGAGGTTTGCTGTGACGTATGGAGGTTGATAAAGCAGAACTGAGTTCCCTGACCTGGGTGATACTTCTTTCTGAAAGAAATTTCTAAGAAAAAAATGGAGAAAAGAACCTGGGTAAGTATCTAAAAAAGAAGCAATATGTCAAACGAAAGGATCCAAGGTGGTTTTGAAACATCTAATCCAAAGATCATTTAGCAGAAAACTAAATTGGGGCCATTCCATCCCTGGTTATTGCTAGAAAACCTTGTAATTCTGTTTTTCAAGTTCCATTTCCTGTCATTACCAGAACATCAGCTGAGGGTTTACAGAGATAACACACTATATCACATTACTTGTTTTAAGGGCCCTATATATAGTGTTCTAGAAGACCATTCCTCATGCTAAATTCCGGAAAGAAAAAAATTGGTCAAATACTGGATGTGCCTATTATTCTTATGCATTCCACAGTGTCCGACACCCTCAGAGTGAGCAGAATGATAGCATTATGGCTATTAAAGTTGGAAACCCCAGTATGTTTCCAATTCCAGGTATAGACACATAGAGTAGGAGGATTATATCCCATGGAAATATCCATTTTGATATTGTATGTCGGTGTGGACGTTTCCCTTCATAAAACTGGGAAGAGGGGTATGGCTAGAAGGAGAATCTGTGGAAGTAAAACATTTCCTGAATAATGTAACAGATAGTAAATTTCTCCTCCATACACCTGTGAATGGTATATCACTCCTCTGCTCAACCCCTTCTTGTCATACACTTAGATCCTGAGCCCTTGACCTTTCAATAGATGAGGACAAGTTGTTTCGCAAATATGCACATTTTTGGGGTCCTAAAAATTAGAAGAATTTCACCAGTCATAGAAGTTCAGCAAACCAAAGTCTTTATTTGAATTAGGCAGCAAAACCTGACCATCCAGAGACAACAGCTCAGACTCTAGGGTTGACTATGTCTTTGTTTATCTTAGTAAGTATTTAAGCAGATGATTAATTTTTATTTTACTCAAACTACTGCTGATTAATCTGGGCCTCAGGTCAGAGTCAGAATTTGAACTGTGAAAAATAGGAAAGTATGCAATGCTTTTTAAAGAGGATAATACAAATTGAAGAGGAGTGAGATTGGTTGTGGTGTTGATCAATTATATTTTGACAGAAGAATTTGAGCAACGGTGTATCAGTGACTGGGTCTTATATGGGCCACTTGATTTCAAGGTCTTCCACCCAGAGCTTTGGTGATCAGATCTTATACTGGATATTTGGCCTGTTACTCAATCAATATAATGCAGGAACATAGGAATGGGCCAAGTGCATGGTGTTAATTAAGGCATTATAGCTAATACTTTTACAATTGTGTACCTCAGTTTAGGTATTAAGTAACATTTTCTTTTACCTTCTTTTGTGAAATACTGGTTAACAAACAAGAAAGACTAGACATATGAGTTGCTACTCTATACTTATTTCCAGCATGATAGAGATGCTGGGAGACCACTGTCTTTTTACACACCCTATACACAATCTTCATGTACCTGAATCAAATCTTTGATGGTAATTCTCCTGGCCCTTAAATAAACTTGCAGCATTAATGTGATATTGACCAAAACATAAAAAATGTTTATCATGGAAGTGCCATAAATCTTAACCAGGAAAAACAAAACTTGTTTTTTGGTATGTGAATTCGCATTATAGGTAGCCATTTTCCTCTTATGGTAGAGCATTTCCTTTTGACTTAGTATTTCAGCCTATTAGGTAAGAAAATGTTTGCTGTATTCTCATCTTTAACTACTTCCAACTGACTTTAGGACATTACTATTAGGGCTCTGGATGACTGAAAGTGTAATCAAAGGCTATTGATGGGGAATTTATCAGAAGCAATCACATATTTTGTAATAGTTTAAATCAGCTTTTAGCAATTCCAGTGCTTAAGAGCTTTCAGTGATTGTCAGTCAAGAAGATACTGAGACAAATATGGATTATGGACAGAAGTTAAAATTTTCCAGCAATTGGGAAAGGTGAGGAATACTAAGACCAAATGGACAATCCCATTTTCAGGAACAGACAAGTGTATCTAAAGTCTCTTTGATGTGTGACAGGTAGATCAAGTCTTATGATTTCCTGAACCATGTGCAAATATTAGTTTACAAAAGGAGGTATATTAGTATTATGATTGTATTTACATCTCTATTTAAAAATAGTGAACAGATATCTGTCAGACATCAAGTATAGATTCATGCCTTTGCGACCTAGAAAAAGCTATAGCTATGGTTTAAAAGCCTGATGAGAAGCACTGTTAAGTTTATATTCAGAAGACAACTCAAGGGGGTTTAAAAACTTGAGCTTGTGACTAGAAAATAAGCACCCAGTACTCTACAATGTTATCAGAATGCCATTGATCAATGATAACATTCTGATCTTTGGAAATCTTAGTATAATGATATCATAGAAAGCGGTATTAATATGAATCATTTCTCATTTTTCTTATAACTTATATCACTGTCTTGCACCTCTGCTGCCTGATGCTAATTGCTCTTGTGAGTTGGAGATGAGGAGACACAGAATCAATGGCACAGATCCTGGAATGGATTGGAACATCCCAGCAGCCTTATATGAATACTGCTACAAGCTCATTTAATTAGTCACAGAAGGGTGCTCTTTATAAAGTGCACCTGCATTTTATTGGTCAATGCAAGCTTCTCTTCTAAGCATAATTCCCAACAACCTGGATGATCTGCATCAGCAATCCTTAGTCTTTCTGGCAGTCTCCAAGTAGGTCCTTCTGCAGGGGTTGCCTTTGTCTCTTTGCTCTGTGCTACAACATTTATGGAGAGGCAGCCACTTCCATTTCTTCTACATTTCCACACATTTGTTTTTAGACTTTGACAGCCTAGTGCAAGCCAGGGTGCCATTTCCTCCACATTGTTGTCTCCACGTTGGAGTGTTCCCAGTATACTAGACTGTGACTGTCTCTAATTTTCCTGTCTTCCAGGATCTTACCCATCATTGAATATCAGCCCTCAAAGTGACATCACTACCGAGGCATGTAACACAAGGGAGAGATGAGAAAGAGCCTATGGTGGTCTCACCCATCTCAGACATCCAGGCTTTGCTCACTTCCTTAGGGGTTGCACAATCAGGATTTTAAGCACTTTCAGGATTTTTAAGAACCATCAGCAACTGGAGGGTCATCTTATTTGTGGAGTATTGCCTGGAAATATGATGTGTGAGGTACTTAAAATAATTATCAGTAGGACAATTCTTCCCATCATAGCATAAATGGCTATTCATGAGGGGACAAACACCCTCTTAAAATTGTCCTACACTTTTCTCAAGAATATGACATCTAGGAAAAGCAAAGAGAACATGATTAGTTTGGATATGTTCTTCTTTAGCAGCACATAGTAGCTAAGGGGTTTGTTTGACTAGGTGCCTTAAATATATTGAACCACATGTGGTTGAGCTTCAGTAACATTATGTACCTGGAAAATGGTTAGGAATATTTAGTGAGACCTGGAATCACAGGTCAATATAGAAATGTTAGTAACAATGCCAACTCTGCTGTCATTAAGTCAATCTGTTATAAAATGTGAATGGCTTCATAAAGTTGATGATCTATTACCTCCTGTGCCTGTAGTGCTTCAGATGACTTAGAGATTATGACATTGACATTCTCTGCCATAATGTCCGTCTGAGTCAATGCAATAATATCTGGTGTCAACCATGCAGTGCCTGCAGTGATGGCTGGTCCATTGTTGAATACCACATCCAGCAAGTTGTCAGGAGAAGTTTTCATTAAAACAGTTAAGACTGATCTGATAATAATGACCATAAATAAAAAAGGGAGGTCAGACACAGACTACTGTGATTTTTCAGCCAACCTGGCTGCCAGGAGTCACATTCACAAGGGTTGTCCATTTTATGCTTAAGACAATCACTTTATATGGAAATATATCCCATTAACAAGATGGCCACATTTTAGGAGAGCAAGGGGGCATAAATCAAGACTGTTAGAGGGGTCACATAAATACCAATAGTTATAATGGACTCATGTCAGAATTGAATAGAATCCCTGTTAACAAAGGGAATAATATTGGAAGGATCATGTGAGGTAAACATTCACATGAAATGTTTGAGGTTAGATGACAGTATCAGGTAGTCCCTGGTAAATCTTACACCTAGTGCAGCTTGGCAGTGCTCCAAAAAGATAGGAAGTCACACAAAAAATAGGCATTTGAGGAATCCTTGCACAGTGAGGTGAACATAATGTGCTTGGGGAAACTTTTGGTATTTGTAATCAATACGGGGAAACGTGAAGTTTCATACCTAACATGATGCTATAGGTTAGCTTACCATGAAAGTTCCCCATGGTTACATTATACAGTTAAATACAAGAGCCAATGGTTGAGAAATTGATGGTAAAGCAGAAAGTTTCCTCTGTGGGATGCTTGCCTTTTAATCACCATTTTGTAGTGACTACATCCACAAAGGGCAAACTGAAATTCACATTGCAAGAAAAAACAACAAGGTAGTGCTGGAAATTAACTGCAGTCAGCAAAATAATTGGCCACTGGTCCACCCAGATATCAGTTTCAGATAGCCAGGACAATTTTACAGGGTCAGGTACCTTGATGTCGATTGGCACTGGGTGGGCAGTGGCCATTATAATTGGGGTTGATCCACAATTTTTGATCCACTTGGTCATGTTGTATTATGTCTTCAAAAAAGCCAAGTATTTGTAGTAAGGACATCACTCATGTCTTCTAGAATATCTCTTGCCCAGATGTTGCAGGGAATATCAGCCATAACAGGTGTAAAAGACCCCTATTTGCAATCTAAGTCCTGCCAAGAAACAGGGTCGTAGTCACTCTTGTGACTTGTTGGGCTCCCACTCCTGTAATGGAGGGAACAGGCTGCAATCTCCAATGTGGTAACCTCAATGAATCATTTTATGTTATTATTGTGACATCTGCCCCTGTGTGAAGCAATCTTTTAACAATCTAAATGTATACTCATCATTTTGAAATGAGCAAACACAGGCAAGGTCCAAATACTCCTGGACAAGAAGGGTTCCCTCTTACTGGCAGGGCTAAAGAGTGTCCCCTTTGAAATTTACATTGTCTTCCTGCTTTTGAGAACAGCAATCCTTAGCCCATTGGAAATCTTTTTTACACCTGAGACAACTGGTCTTGGACCTAGTTGAAGAACAATACTGTCTGAGTTGACAAGGCTTGCCACAACCTCAACAGGTGCAATCAGGTGGCCTTTCAGGAGGAAGGTTTCTTTTCTGTACACACTCCATGACCAAAGCAGCAATGGAAGCAGTCAGTACTGTAATGGGGCCTGCACCAGGGTCCAAATCATGAGGGTGAACAACCTTTATATGGATAACATCATTGCTTCAGTCTGCCATAGCATTTCCAGTAGCAATGTTAAGGCCCTGCCATTCAAGCTGCTTGATGATCATGTCTCTGGGGACATCACTGACCATCCTTTTCTCTGCCTCAGTCACACAGGCCAGAAGACTCTGAAGGACTCCCAAGACTGCTGGTTAATTCTAGCCTGATTCTCAGCAAAGTCACAATATTCAGACTTCCAATTAAGAAACATGGGTGGTTTTAACACCACCTTCTGAAGATTATACCTATATAACATGTCTGCAGGTACATGGCCCATTGCTTCAGTACCTGTTCAAGTTATGTTGAGTCTGGGTCAGAATCATTGGCACCTTTTCTGACTAATGACAAGTCTGCCATAGGAGTGGGAATTCAGGTTCTAGTCACTCCATCAGGGCCAAGATTGACAGGGAAATCTCATGATATACCTGAAGAAAAGGAGGTTCCTGGGAGAGGCAATCCGGCATGAAGAATTGGCATAATAGGTGTGACCTCAATAGGAGTGACCACCGGAAGGAAAGTTCCCCCTAAATCACACCAGGGGTAAAATGGGGATATGAGTAGAAGGAATTGTGAGTGAGGAACCTGACACAACAGGGCTATAAGACAGTTTGTAGCCTGATGGCTGGAAGGCTGGAGGCCTAGAGGGCTGGCACAGAGGCCCCTCCTCCTAATCACTGAGATCATTCTGTTTGCCAGGGAAGGCTGAATTTTGTTAGTAGTGGAAAGGTGAATATTAGTCTGATCCTGTGATCCTAGTGATTGTTATGGGGGGGGCACCACAGCCTCTTGGGAAGAATGCCAAAGATTGGCAATGACTACAGGGAGGACAAAGAACCAGGGACAGGTGATCCCAGACCTCTTGCTTGCAGGTAAGGGAGAGAGCACCCATCCAGAGGTCAGGGTCCTATATGTACTCCAGGGAAATCCAGGAGGCTAAAATAGCAGCCTATTCTCGAATTCCAGATCATGGACTTTGACATTGAGACCATGTAGAACCAGAACTGTTTTCAGTCCTCTATCTAGGATGCCTTGATGGTTGAGGGAAGGGAATCCATAGGGATGAGTACAAAGGAAACAAACAATAAACACAAGGCAGAAGTGTTGAAATTCCTCTACTTCTGCGGGGATTCGCTCGGGGATACTTCAAAGGCTGTAGCCTCCAAGCTGTTCCTAGGATGGAAAAGGAATTCAGGAGCCTATACTACCAAAACTTTCTTTGAAGAAGTTTAAATCTTTCAATTTTTCTTTGTAATATCAAAATAAAACACAGTTTTGAAGAGTGCAGACACAGAGCCCAATTACGTTCTTTCAGAAGCCAAAATACAATTTCAACATTATAAAAAGTTAGTGTTTCTATAATCAATAATAATTAGGTTATTTTTATATTACAATGATTGGCTGTCAGGAAGAAACGTTTTGTATGGAAATACATGGAGGTACAGCTTTGATACCTCATTAAATAAATGACTTTTAAATTCTAGTCTGACTTTTAAGACAGGGCAGGTATTACATAAAAACTTTTTTCCAATTTTAAACTATTTCTAAAACCTCATGTCGTGTTTTGTCTACAATGGGTCCCATCCTGAGTTACTTATTTTAAGC
The DNA here is from genome assembly GCF_021556685.1 of Rattus norvegicus. Classification (NCBI taxonomy): domain Eukaryota; kingdom Metazoa; phylum Chordata; class Mammalia; order Rodentia; family Muridae; genus Rattus; species Rattus norvegicus. The sequence goes on along the minus strand of NC_141534.1, from coordinate 126,960,632 downwards.
TAACTTTTTATAACAGACGATACAAATTTTTAGTCAGCCCCTATAATTTATAAGCCAATAATTGATAACAAAGATGTACAGAATGTAGTAAATATATACATTTAAGATCAGTCAAAAGTTAATATGTAGTGGCCGCATTTTAATATATACATTTCAGGGAAAGAATATTTTCCTTACTTCCTCGATCCATAATTTCAAGAGAGGAAACTCTTGCTACCTACTGAATTTATTTCTCATGGGCATGGCAGTTCTGTAGCTGTACTAGTCACCAGCTTACTTACTAGTGAAAGCTGAGAACCTGCTGCCCCCTTTAAGAGCACTTGTACAGATCAGGCAGCCTCAGGACTGCTGTCAGCCTGGTTCAGGTAGGAGGTAGGCTTTTCCAGCAGTGCTCAGCTCCTAGCTGTGTGTGCAGGGCTCAAAGAGCAGCACCGGATTACCAGTTCTTGTAGTCTTGATTTAGCTGTTTTTGTTTATTTGTTTGTTTCCTTGTTTTGTTTTTGATTCTAAAAATCCTTGAGATGGGTTAAGATTAAAGTAAGGGTCAACTGGCCTCTAGGTTAATTTTGGCCAGTTTTCTGAATATGAAACACAAAGCAATATTCAAACTAAAGGAAACTATAGACACAAAGTGACAGAAAGGAACAGTTTAACTTGCTCAGAAATACAAATAGAAGTTCCTCCATGTGGAAATCATTGTCCCCTGGGGCATCTCAGCACAACTCTGATCCCAGGAGCAATACTGTATCCAGGTTCTTCTTTTTTAACACAACAATCAATGAACAGAATACAAGTCTGTCTACAGAAGTCAAGATGACTGAAAAACAGTCTTGGGTCCTGCTAAGTTAGCATTGGAATTCAAATTCTTGGGTGATTCATTCCCATACAAAGCACCAATGTTGAGCTTCATAAAACCAAACCACCCGAGCAGTTAGAAAGAGTCCAGCAAAGCAAGATCTTGATTTGAATTAGGCAGCAATTCTGACGAGTTGGGAACAAGAGCATAGATTTGGTAGGTGAGAGTGTCTTTGAAAGTTTATATTAGTAAATATTTAAGCATTTGACAAATTTTTATTGTACTCAGGTCTTTATTGATATATCAGAGTCACTGAATGGATTTGGGAGAACTCTGACTCTAAAAAGAAATTGTTCAGCACGTTTTAAAGGATGAGACCACGAAGTGAGGAGGAGTAAGTTGGGCTAAAGTGTTGTTCAATCATATTTTGAACAACAAGGTTGAGCAAAGGAGGAAACTTTGGTGACTGGGTCTTATACGGAACACCTGATTTCATGTTCTTCAACTTTCAACCTTGATGTTCAGGACTCATCCTAGAAATTTGGTCTGTAACTCAAAATGACAATGAAAGAGAGGTGTGGGGCAATTGCATTAATAATTAAGGCATTATAAGAAATAATTTTACAACTTGTGTATCTTTGATTAAATAATAAATAACTTCTTTCTTTACATTCTAATTCTCTGGTTAGCAGACAAGAGGAAATAGTGGCAGAACCAAGAGAGGAGTTGTTTCCCTGAACTTGTTTTACCTGCCCGCTAGATGGAGAAATTATTCCTGAGATGTCTAGATTCAGACAACTCTTGGGCTGAAGTATGCCTAAGGTTTTCTGACATATTGACTATAAATATTATGAAGAGTATTTTGAATACAAATTCAGCAGTGCCCGCAATTATAGAGAAAGTGTAGAAAATAACTTCAGTGTGTAAGAAGGGAAGGTTCTGTAGATGGCATTTGTTGTGGGCATGGTGATTTGACTTTTCTGGAACAATAACAGATACTGGTACAAGTTAATCATTTTTCTCCCATAGAGACCTCAGAAAGATAAACATGAATATGCTGCCTCAAATCTTTTCACCACAGTGCTGATGTGTAGATGAAGATCTGGGTTTTAATTTTCTGTCAGCTTCATCTGGGATAAAAAAATATGACATCCAAGGTAGGAAATGGTAATCAAACCGGGATCTGAGGGGTTGGACTGTCTGGCAGATAACAGCTGTATAGATGCACTTACAATTCATTTGCTATTGCAATCTTCCTACTTCAGTTTCATGTGGGAGAAGAACTTGGCTGTCCTTGGGAAGGATAATAGATAATAGTTCCCCATGCTGATCTGGGAGAATGAAATCACAAGAAAGAAAAGCTTTAAGGCAGAAGGATGGTGTTTCATTGTAGAAAAGTTACTGGATACATTAAGATTCATGTTCTCTACACAGTACAACAAGAGTCTGTCCATAGGAAAAAAATGAATGTACTTTTTCTATAGGAGATTTTCAATTTGCCCAGGCTTTTGCCTGTAGCTCTGAGATGACTATAACTAGTAAATTCATGTTATCTGGAGTAGTCTAGGGGAAAGTGCTATACAAACCAATCATATTAACAACCAGAGGAAAAGAAACATCAGTCTTATGCAGTGGGAAATGCAAAAGTTAGGGACTCTCTGGGTCTTATTATTTGTCTGCTTTCTAATAACTCCAATAACTATATCTTTTTTTTTTATTAACTTGAGTATTTCTTATATACATTTCGAGTGTTATTCCCTTTCCCGGTTTCCGGGCAAACATCCCCCTCCCCCCTCCCCTTCCTTATGGGTGTTCCCCTCCCAACCCTCCCACCATTGCCGCCCTCCCCCCATAGACTAGTTCACTGGGGGTTCAGTCTTAGCAGGACCCAGGGCTTCCCCTTCCACTGGTGCTCTTACTAGGATATTCATTGCTACCTATGGGGTCAGAGTCCAGGGTCAGTCCATGTATAGTCTTTAGGTAGTGGCTTAGTTCCTGGAAGCTCTGGTTGCTTGGCATTGTTGTACTTTTGGGGTCTCGAGCCCCTTCAAGCTCTTCCAGTTCTTTCTCTGATTCCTTCAATAGGGGACCTATTCTCAGTTCAGTGGTTTGCTGCTGGCATTCGCCTCTGTATTTGCTGTATTCTGGCTGTGTCTCTCAGGAGCGATCTACATCCGGCTCCTGTCGGTCTGCACTTCTTTGCTTCATCCATCTAGTCCAATTGGGTGGCTGTATATGTATGGGCCAAATGTGGGACAGGCTCTGAATGGGTGTTCCTTCAGTCTCTGTTTTAATCTTTGCCTCTCCCTTCCCTGCCAAGGGTATTCTTTTTCCTCATTTAAAGAAGGAGTGAAGCATTCACATTTTGATCATCCGTCTTGAGTTTCGTTTGTTCTAGGGATCTAGGGTAATTCAAGCATTTGGGCTAATAGCCACTTATCAATGAGTGCATACCATGTATGTCTTTCTGTGATTGGGTTAGCTCACTCAGGATGATATTTTCCAGTTCCAACCAATTGCCTACGAATTTCATAAACTCGTTGTTTTTGATAGCTGAGTAATATTCCATTGTGTAGATGTACCACATTTTCTGTATCCATTCCTCTGTTGAAGGGCATCTGGGTTCTTTCCAGCTTCTGGCTATTATAAATAAGGCTGCGATGAACATAGTGGAGCACGTGTCTCTTTTATATGTTGAGGCATCTTTTGGGTATATGCCCAAGAGAGGTATAGCTGGATCCTCAGGCAGTTCAATGTCCAATTTTCTGAGGAACCTCCAGACTGATTTCCAGAATGGTTTTACCAGTCTGCAATCCCACCAACAATGGAGGAGTGTTCCTCTTTCTCCACAACCTCGCCAGCATCTGCTGTCACCTGAGTTTTTGATCTTAGCCAATCGCACTGGTGTGAGGTGAAATCTCAGGGTTGTTTTGATTTGCATTTCCCTTATGACTAAAGATGTTGAACATTTCTTTAGGTGTTTCTCAGCCATTCGGCATTCCTCAGCTGTGAATTCTTTGTTTAGCTCTGAACCCCATTTTTTAATAGGGTTATTTGTTTCCCTGCGGTCTAACTTCTTGAGTTCTTTGTATATTTTGGATATAAGGCCTCTATCTGTTGTAGGGTTGGTAAAGATCTTTTCCCAATCTGTTGGTTGCCGTTTTGTCCTAACCACAGTGTCCTTTGCCTTACAGAAGCTTTGCAGTTTTATGAGATCCCATTTGTCAATTCTTGATCTTAGAGCATAAGCCATTGGTGTTTTGTTCAGGAAATTTTTTCCAGTGCCCATGTGTTCCAGATGCTTCCCTAGTTTTTCTTCTATTAGTTTGAGTGTGTCTGGTTTGATGTGGAGGTCCTTGATCCACTTGGACTTAAGCTTTGTACAGGGTGATAAGCATGGATCGATCTGCATTCTTCTACATGTTGCCCTCCAGTTGAACCAGCACCATTTGCTGAAAATGCTATCTTTTTTCCATTGGATGGTTTTGGCTCCTTTGTCAAAAATCAAGTGACCATAGGTGTGTGGGTTCATTTCTGTGTCTTCAATTCTATTCCATTGGTCTATCTGTCTGTCTCTGTACCAATACCATGCAGTTTTTATCACTATTGCTCTGTAATACTGCTTGAGTTCAGGGATAGTGATTCCCCCTGAAGTCCTTTTATTGTTGAGGATAGCTTTAGCTATCCTGGGTTTTTTGTTATTCCAGATGAATTTGCAAATTGTTCTGTCTAACTCTTTGAAGAATTGGATTGGTATTTTGATGGGGATTGCATTGAATCTGTAGATTGCTTTTGGTAAAATGGCCATTTTTACTATATTAATCCTGCCAATCCATGAGCATGGGAGATCTTTCCATCTTCTGAGGTCTTCTTCAATTTCTTTCTTCAGTGTCTTGAAGTTCTTATTGTACAGATCTTTTACTTGCTTGGTTAAAGTCACACCGAGGTACTTTATATTATTTGGGTCTATTATGAAGGGTGTCGTTTCCCTAATTTCTTTCTCGGCTTGTTTCTCTTTTGTATAGAGGAAGGCAACTGATTTATTTGAGTTAATTTTATACCCAGCCACTTTGCTGAAGTTGTTTATCAGCTTTAGTAGTTCTCTGGTGGAACTTTTGGGATCACTTAAATATACTATAATATCATCTGCAAATAGTGATATTTTGACCTCTTCTTTTCCGATCTGTATCCATTTGATCTCCTTTTGTTGTCTGATTGCTCTGGCTAGAACTTCAAGAACTATATTGAATAAGTAGGGAGAGAGTGGGCAGCCTTGTCTAGTCCCTGATTTTAGTGGGATTGCTTCAAGTTTCTCTCCATTTAGTTTAATGTTAGCAACTGGTTTGCTGTATATGGCTTTTACTATGTTTAGGTATGGGCCTTGAATTCCTATTCTTTCCAGGACTTTTATCATGAAGGGGTGTTGAATTTTGTCAAATGCTTTCTCAGCATCTAATGAAATGATCATGTGGTTCTGTTCTTTCAGTTTGTTTATATAATGGATCACGTTGATGGTTTTCCGTATATTAAACCATCCCTGCATGCCTGGGATGAAGCCTACTTGATCATGGTGGATGATTGTTTTGATGTGCTCTTGAATTCGGTTTGCCAGAATTTTATTGAGTATTTTTGCGTCGATATTCATAAGGGAAATTGGTCTGAAGTTCTCTTTCTTTGTTGTGTCTTTGTGTGGTTTAGGTATAAGAGTAATTGTAGATTCGTAGAAGGAATTCGGTAGGGCTCCATCTGTTTCAATTTTGTGGAATAGTTTGGATAATATTGGTATGAGGTCTTCAATGAAGGTTTGATAGAATTCTGCACTAAACCCATCTGGACCTGGGCTCTTTTTGGTTGGGAGACCTTTAATGACTGCTTCTATTTCCTTAGGAGTTATGGGGTTGTTTAACTGGTTTATCTGTTCCTGATTTAACTTTGATACCTGGTATCTGTCTAGGAAATTGTCCATTTCCTGAAGATTTTCAAATTTTGTTGAATATAGGCTTTTATAGTAAGATCTGATGATTTTTTGAATTTCCTCTGAATCTGTAGTTATGTCTCCCTTTTCATTTCTGATTTTGTTAATTTGGACGCACTCTCTGTGTCCTCTCGTTAGTCTGGCTAAGGGTTTATCTATCTTGTTGATTTTCTCAAAGAACCAACTTTTGGTCCTGTTGATTCTTTCTATGGTCCTTTTTGTTTCTACTTGGTTGATTTCAGCTCTGAGTTTGATTATTTCCTGCCTTCTACTCCTCCTGGGTGTATTTGCTTCTTTTTGTTCTAGAGCTTTTAGGTGTGCTGTCAAGCTGCTGACATATGCTCTTTCCTGTTTCTTTCTGCAGGCACTCAGCGCTATGAGTTTTCCTCTTAGCACAGCTTTCATTGTGTCCCATAAGTTTGAGTATGTTGTATCTTCATTTTCATTAAATTTTAAAAAGTTTTTAATTTCTTTCTTTATTTCTTCCTTGACCAGGTTATCATTGAGTAGAGCATTGTTCAATTTCCACGTATATGTGGGCATTCTTCCCTTATTGTTATTGAAGACCACTTTTAGGCCGTGGTGGTCCGATAGCACGCATGGGATTATTTCTATCTTTCTGTACCTGTTGAGGCCCGTTTTTTGACCAATTATATGGTCAATTTTGGAGAAAGTACCATGAGGAGCTGAGAAGAAGGTATATCCTTTTGCTTTAGGATAGAATGTTCTATAAATATCCGTTAAGACCATTTGGCTCATGACTTCTCTTAGTCTGTCGACATCACTGTTTAATTTCTGTTTCCATGATCTGTCCATTGATGAGAGTGGGGTGTTGAAATCTCCCACTATTATTGTGTGAGGTGCAATGTGTGTTTTGAGCTTTAGTAAGGTTTCTTTTACGTATGTAGGTGCCCTTGTATTTGGGGCATAGATATTTAGGATTGAGAGTTCATCTTGGTGGATTTTTCCTTTGATGAATATGAAGTGTCCTTCCTTATCTTTTTTGATGACTTTTAGTTGGAAATTGATTTTATTTGATATTAGAATGGCTACTCCAGCTTGCTTCTTCTGACCATTTGCTTGGAAAGTTGTTTTCCAGCCTTTCACTCTGAGGTTGTGTCTGTCTTTGTCTCTGAGGTGTGTTTCCTGTAGGCAGCAGAATGCAGGGTCCTCGTTGCGTATCCAGTTTGTTAATCTATGTCTTTTTATTGGGGAGTTGAGGCCATTGATATTGAGAGGTATTAAGGAATAGTGATTATTGTTTCCCTTTATATTCATATTTGGATGTGAGGTTATGTTTGTGTGCTTTCATTCTCTTTGTTTTGTTGCCAAGACGATTAGTTTCTTGCTTCTTCTAGGGTATAGCTTGCCTCCTTATGTTGGGCTTTACCATTTATTATCCTTTGTAGTGCTGGATTTGTAGAAAGATATTGTGTAAATTTGGTTTTGTCATGGAATATCTTGGTTTCTCCATCAATGTTAATTGAGAGTTTTGCTGGATACAGTAACCTGGGCTGGCATTTGTGTTCTCTTAGGGTCTGTATGACATCAGTCCAGGATCTTCTGGCCTTCATAGTTTCTGGCGAGAAGTCTGGTGTGATTCTGATAGGTCTCCCTTTATATGTTACTTGACCTTTTTCCCTTACTGCTTTTAATATTCTTTCTTTATTTTGTGCGTTTGGTGTTTTGACAATTATGTGACGGGAGGTGTTTCTTTTCTGGTCCAATCTATTTGGAGTTCTGTAGGCTTCTTGTATGCCTATGGGTATCTCCTTTTTTTAGGTTAGGGAAGTTTTCTTCTATGATTTTGTTGAAGATATTTACTGGTCCTTTGAGCTGGGAGTCTTCACTCTCTTCTATACCTATTATCCTTAGGTTTGATCTTCTCATTGAGTCCTGGATTTCCTGTATGTTTTGGACCAGTAGCTTTTTCCGCTTTACATTATCTTTGACAGTTGAGTCAATGATTTCTATGGAATCTTCTGCTCCTGAGATTCTCTCTTCCATCTCTTGTATTCTGTTGGTGAAGCTTGTATCTACAGCTCCTTGTCTCTTCTTTTGGTTTTCTATATCCAGGGTTGTTTCCATGTGTTCTTTCTTGATTGCTTCTATTTCCATTTTTAATTCCTTCATCTGTTTGATTGTGTTTTCCTGGAATTCTTTCAGGGATTTTTGCCATTCCTCTCTGTAGGCCTCTACTTGTTTATTAATGATTTCCTGTGTTTCCCTAAGTGTGTTCATGTCTTTCTTGAAGTCCTCCAGCATCATGATCAAATATGATTTTGAAACTAGATCTTGCTTTTCTGGTGTGTTTGGATATTCCATGTTTGTTTTGGCGGGAGAATTGGGCTCCGATGATGGCATGCAGTCTTGGTTTCTGTTGCTTGGGTTCCTGCGCTTGCCTCTCGCCATCAGATTATCTCTAGTGTTACTTTGTTCTGCTATTTCTGACAGTGGCTAGACTGACCTATAAGCCTGTGTGTCAGGAGTGCTGTAGACCTGTTTTCCTCTCTTTCAGTCAGTTATGGGGACAGTGTGTTCTGCTTTCCGGCGTGTAGTTTTTCCTCTCTACAGGTCTTCAGCTGTTCCTGTGGGCCTGTGTCTTGAGTTCACCAGGCAGCTTTCTTGCAGCAGAAAATTTGGTCTTACCTGTGGTCCCGAGGCTCAGGTTCGCTCGTGGGGTGCTGCCCAGGGGCTCTCTGCAGCGGCAGCAACCAGGAAGACCTGTGCCGCCCCTTCCGGAAGCTTCAGTGCACCAGGGTTCCAGATGGTCTTTGGCTTTTTCCTCTGGCGTCCGAGATGTGTGTGCAGGGAGCAGTCTCTTCTGGTTTCCCAGGCTTGTCTGCCTCTCTGAAGGTTTAGCTCTCCCTCCCACGGGATTTGGGTGCAGAGAACTGTTTATCCGGTCTGTTTCTTTCAGGTTCCGGCGGTGTCTCAGGTGCAGAAGTCCTGCCGCTCCTGGGCCCTCCCCCACGGGAGCCCAGAGGCCTTATACAGTTTCCTCTTGGGCCAGGGATGTGGGCAGGGGTGAGCAGTGTTGGTGGTCTCTTCCGCTCTGCAGCCTCAGGAGTGCCCACCTGACCAGGCGGTTGGGTCTCTCTCTCACCGGGTCTGGGAGCATAGAGCTGCTGCGGGCCGGGATCCGCGGGTGTGGGACTTCCGGTAAACACAGACCGTGCCTCCTAGAGAAATTCTGCTTCCGTGTCCCAAGCTCACCAGGCAGCTTTCTTGCAGCAGAAAATTTGGTCTTACCTGTGGTCCCGAGGCTCAGGTTCGCTCGTGGGGTGCTGCCCAGGGGCTCTCTGCAGCGGCAGCAACCAGGAAGACCTGTCTATATCTTTTTTATAAAATGTAAAGATTTCCTGCTTTGCTTTCGGAGCGATCTTGCACCAAATTTTCCACTTTTGTTTATATTTTCAATTTGCCACAACAAAAAAGTAGCTAGACATGCCCCAGTAAGGCTTCTATTGAAAACTGAGGTAAATGAGGTGACTTTCGAGACATTGCTTATATTCTTCCTTACAGAATATGAATTTGAAAGAAAAGCAAATGTCCTCTCCAAAGAAACACTTACTCCATGCTTTTTTTAATGTTAGATGATCTACCGGCAAGACAACTTTGTCAATTATTTATTTATGATTAATAGAATTGTATGAAAGGAAGCATTTTCAGAGGATCCCTTTCATATAATAGAGGGATGCACTAGGAATAACCATGTGGTCATACATGGTCAGGAAAATAAGAAGATGTTAAATGCTGTGACTCTAAATATGTACTGCTCTGGTAAACACCTGGGGAATTTCTGCTCTTTAATTCTTAATTTTCATTTTTAAGGGCGATGGGTACATAGTTTTGCTAGTCACCTGTAATTATCACTGCATTTCTAACATAGATAACATCTTTTAACATACCCCTAGTGTGGTCTCTACAGGCATAGCTTCTCCAGTAGTTAGAATTCACTGTTATACCAATGGTGATAAGAATTCTTGCCAATATAACCATGCTATGGCTCCTTTAATTCTAATGATCTTTGGGAGAATCACCAATTTCCCTCAGAATTAGAACACCTACCACCCCGACTATATCTCTCCTTGTTGAAGTGCCCCAACCCCTCTCTGTGAATGCTTCATGTCCATCATTTGACTCAACCTTGAATACTCATTGTTTTTTTAACTTTAATTTTATTGGATATTTTATGTATATATATTTCAAATGTTATCCCCTTTCAATCCCTCTATAACCCCCTACCCGCTGCTTCTATGAGGATGTTCCCACATTCACAATTCAGTGCATTCACCCTAAATTGAGGAAATGATCCTTCACAGAACCAAGTGCATCTCCTCCCATTGATGCCCCACAGGCCCGTTCTTTGCTACATATGTGGCTTGACCCATGGGTCCCTCCATGTGTACTCCTTGGTTGGTGGTTCAGTCTCTTGGAGATCTTAGGTGTCCGCTTGGTTGGTATTGTTGTTATTCCTGTGGGGTTGTAGACTCCTTCAGCTTCTTCATTACTTTAACTCCTCCTTTGTAGAAATCGTTCTCAGACCAATTGTTGGCCACAAGAATCTGCCTCTGTATTTGTAAGGCTCCAGCAAAGCCTCTCAGGAAAAAGCTGAATCCGGCTCCTGGCTGTATGCCCTTCTTGGCATCCCCAATAGTTTCTGGCTTTGGTAACTTTATATGGGATTGATCCCCATGTGGGGCAGTCTAACAATGGCCATTCCTTCAGGCTCTGCTCCACACTTTGTCTGTGTATTTCCTTCTGTGAGTATTCTGTTCCCTCTTCTAAGAAGGACTGAAGCATCCACACTTTGGCCTTCCTTCTTCTTGAGCTTTATGTGCTCTGTGAATTGTATCATGGGTACACTGAGCGCTTGGGCTAATATTTACTTATCAGTGTGTTCATACCATATGTGTTCTTTTGCATTACCTCATTTAGGGTTATATTTTCTAATTTTATCCATTTACCTAAGAATTTCATATAGTTCTTATTAGCTGAGTAGTACTCCATTGTGTAAATGTGCAACAATTTCTTTATCCATTCTTCTGTTGAAGGACATCTTGGTTGTTTCTAGCTTCTGGCTATTAGTAATAAGGTGCTGTGAACGTAGTGGAGCATGTGTCCTTGTTATATCTTGGAGAATCTTTTGGGTACATGCCCAGGAGTGGTATATCTGGGTCTTTTGGTAGTACTATGTCCAATTTTCTGAGGAACATCCAAACTGATTTCCATAGTGGTTGTACCAGCTTGCAATCCCACCAAAAATGGAGGAGTGTGCCTATTTCTCCACATTCTCACCAGCATCTGCTTTCACCAGAGTTTTTTATCTTAGCCTTTCTGACTGATGTGAGGTGGAATATTAGGGTTGTTTTGATTTACATTTTCCTGATGACTAAGGATGTTCAACGTTTCTTTAGGAAATTCTCAGCCATTAAATATGCCTCAGCTCAGAATTCTTTGTTTTGCTCTGTACTGCATTTTTAACAGGATTAATTGACTCTCTGGAATCCAACTTCTTGATTTATTTGTATATATTAGATATTAGCTCTCTATTGGATGTAGGATTGATAAAGTCCTTTTCCTAATCCATTGGTTGATGTTTTGTCCTTTGAGACTGTCCTTTGCCTTAAAGAACCTTTGCAATTTTATGAGGTTCCATTTGGTGATTTTTGATCTTAGAAAATAAACTACTATTGTTCTCTTCAGGAAAAATTTACCTGCACCTATGTCTTCGAGGTTCTTCCCCAATTTCTTTTCTATACTCATGTGTAAAGGTAGGTGTAGTAAAGGATAGTAGAGGGTGCAGGTGTTAATTCGAATTTGCTTTGAAACCTGGGAACTTGTGGACAAATTGCAGTCACCCAAATGCACATCATTTCTGTGATACCTTGCTATTTAAATTTGAAGAAACCACTGAGCTGCATGTAAATAGTTTCCCTTGTCTAGTACCACAGCTCAGGCTAGGATACAGGTGTGAAGTTTGAAATATTAGCTGTTGTCTTCCATAAAGACCTCCAACTTGCTCACCTGGGGATAAGATAAAAATGTGATGAGCACTAAATTCAAACTAGTGCATGAAGAACAGCACTAACTCTCAGCTATGTCTTTGAATTTTATTTTAAAGGAATATCTGAAAATGACTCTCTCTAAAGAATTCAACTTACATCATGAGATCTGTAGTTTGAGCAACTTGTAAATATCTTAGTATATCTTGGTCCTTATTATTGTTTTTCTTCCGAAAGAGTAGAGCAAGTAGAGCCAAGATGACCTTACCTGAGTATCCAGCCTCTCCCTCCAACCTGCTATATGCAATTCTATTTTAAATTAACATGTACTCTGAGAGGTGTTATATATGAATATGATGTATGATGTATATGTATATGTGTATATGTATGAATGTGTGTGTGTGTGTGTGCGTGTGTGCGTGTGTGTGTGTGTGTGTAGAATAGCAGAGGATGGCTCCATATATGCAGATATTAGAAAGCCACTATTTCTGCTGAGACATTCCAGTGAAACGTTTTTGATTGAGCTCCCATTGTGTAGTAAATAGCTGATCACTTATGGTTTGCAAACCTGGAATTGTCATTTACTCCTCCAAGAAAAATTTGGTGGAACCATCTGTTAGTTTGCTAATAGTGACTTAAATGAAGTTTCAACATTATTTACTTTACTCAGTAAGGTAATGGCTTTTAGCAACACTTGGGGTGATTGGGAGGTTGATAAAGCATAGCATGAGTTTGGGAAGAAACCACTGAACAATTATTGAGGAGAAATCTCCATACGGCCATAGAAAAACAAGTCACATAGTTCCAGGAACCACAATCCTTTTCCTCTTTACTTCTCCCAGAAGTGGAAACCTAATGTGGATTCCAACTATATTAGCCATGGTGTTGTCAGGTCCCTTGCTCAGAGTGGGCCTTTGAGCACTCATGTCAGTAATGCCCACATCCATATTTTTGCCACGATTGACACTGAGATTTATTAATTCGAACAGAGATCTTTCAAAACCATGGATGAAGAAGTCTTAAAAAAATAAATTTGAGGGACTATAGTCATCTGAATAAAACCTGATGTTAAAAGCTGTCTGTCAGATGTGGAGTTGGACAACTAAAACAATGTTGAATTAGGGCATAGGGTTTCTAATAAAACCATTTGCATTTTCCCTGTATTTTTTTTTTGGGAATAGTGCAGGGGCATTGTTAATATGATGGATAATGACAGATGTTGATACTTTGAAGCCACCAAGCCAGGATATATGATATTTCTCCATAGAAAATCACGGGATGGCAGTCTTTTTCCATGTTGTATGTAGCCATATTCCTTCCTGAAGTGTAGATAATTTCAATTTTCTAAGAGAGTCACACTTTAGAGAAGGGACATGTGGTTTATATTCTCTGAACTAAGAGATTTGTCATTGGTTAAGATGACAGTCCTGGGAGAGACTGCTGTTTTAAGTTGGAAATTGCATGAGAAACTAAAACTATGCTGAGATCTTTCATATTGGCCTCTGGCATAAGTGGGTAAATTGGATAAAATGTGGGAAATGGAGATTTGGGGTATTTATTAATTTATTTTTTAACCTTATGGTAGACAAAAATAGAGGAAAACCAGATGAAACTAATAATGAAGAATACAAATTGGTACCCAAATCATGGAACTCTAGGTAGGTGTTTCATACCAGCAAAGAAGACAATGAAGAGAAAGATAGGGATAGAAATAGAGAGACAGAGACAGAAACACAGAGAGAGACAGAGACAGACAGAAAGAGGAAAAGACAGAAGAAAAGACAGACAGAGCAACAGAGAGACATAGAGAATCAGTGAAGCCACCATGTAGATTCTATTCTTAATTTTGGTCAGATTCCAAAGATAACTGTAATAAATGAAAAGTAAACATTGTATTTGCTGGAAACTCAGAAATGTTTTAACCAATAGAGAATCTTTTACAGACTTTTTGCTTTGGATGCAGGACATGGGAGAAGAAAGAAACAGTCAAAAATCTACAGAAATTGTTAAAATGAGCAATATGACCACAGTACTCAGCTTGAGACAAATGCTGTACAAGCTGAAATAGTACAAGGGAAATTAGTCCATTATGAACTGTTTCACACGTGCCATTAATATGTTTGGGATTCACCAGAGAAGGCTCTGTTGGGTGGCTGAGTCTAGATAAGAGTAAAGATGAAATTGGTAAAACTGAGAAAACCAGGAATGAGGAAATCAATACATGAAGCCAAGATCACTCAGAAACAAATATTTAAAAACAAATGAGATTCATCCTGTATCTTAAGACTATCATGGAAATCAAATTGACATTTATAAAAATATTTTGTTAGAACTGACAAAGACAGCCAAACAAAACGTGTGTGTCAATTCATATTGTAATCTGTGCAAGAACAAACACAGGAAGAGGTGTATGTTTGGTAATATAATTAAATGTGTCAACATTTGTATTGAATCTGTTTCTAAGTGAAAATGAATAAATTCTGAATTCTTCCATGTATATAGAAGCCTCATATGATAAAGCAATATTAGCAAAGACAGGTAAACGCTCAGTCAGGAACATTTTCACTTAGAAATAAAAGAATCTGGGATTTATTTGTATAAAGTACATAGCAAAAGCCAGACATATAGGTACTAGGATGCAATGTTAGGAAATGATGGAGGGTTGATGAACATAAAGATTTATGGATTTTTAGTGACCAGTGAACTAGAAGCTTTGGAAAGTTCCATTCCTGAAAGAAACAATATTTTAAGTTAGCCAGTGGTAAAATCCAACTGAGTTGAAACAGTATTTGATGGATATTTAAGTACAGCTGCACAAATGAATCCCATCAACTAAAATTGCACCCACAATTTTTGTACTATATCAAACCAACAAAATTCTCAGCAAGTGCTCATTTTAATTGATGAAGGAACAGGAACAAATTTTATCAGCAATGCTTGCCCTTAGTGGCTATACATGTTCGAAGAGAGTCCCATATCTATGTACACATAGTTGTACTAAAAGTACTCATTTGCTGTTAAAGGGAGAGTGAGAATATGAACTTCAGGTGTGTTTTATATATACATTAAATTGATATCTGCTGTTTGAATGCAGATGGAAGATATATCAAAAAGAATCTCCCACTAATGACTTGCTATCAAATTATTTGTCTCAAAATTTTCCTTGAAGCCTTCTTTTCTCTGTAAGGCTTCCAAATGTGAATCTCAAAGAGGAAGCCATCAGGTGGTACAACTTTCAAATATTTATGAAATTGTGAATATTATTACGTCTATTAAATACACAAAATCAAGTAACAGGAAAATCTGCTACCACGTTCTTTGTAGTTCTGCTACTTACATTAAATTAAAATCAAAAGAAATGTTAAATAACTCTATGTTTTATGAATACATTGCTTTTGTTTTTGTGGCAGAAAATGTCACAATTTTAAAGATTTTACTAAGATTCCCTGTGGTGTACCTTTCAGGAGATCCCTTTTTATTTTCCTATTTAATGACTGTGTTGAATTTTTTCTCTATTAAATGTGTCCTCTAAATATATTTTACACTTTAACATTTATCTATCATTGTCTCTTCAAGCAATCAAACCCAGATCTCATAGTTCTTTAAGGAATTTGCTTGTGTTTATTTAGAAGAATTCTTCTTTGCCTTAGTAGATGTCATAATACATTGTTGGAATTTGAAATGGTGTCTATGTATTTATCTTGTTAAATATTGTGGATCTTTTCTCATGATCATCCATTTTTTTGTTTTCATCAAATTTAATTGTTAAAGAGAGCACAGAGAAAGTGGAACACAGAATCAGAGTGTTGGTAATATAGGCAGGGAAATAACAACTCATCAAGGAAGCAGTATTTTAAATACTTTATTAGTAAGATACATTGAAGTCACATGTGAAACAACGATGATAGATCTATGGAATAAGGTCATGATAGAAGAGTTGACAAAGAATACTCTTTACCTGATTATAAAAGAGTGGAGATGTGTGTGTGTGTGTGTGTGTGTGTGTGTGTGTGTGTGTGTGTGTGTGTGTGTGTGTGTGTGTGTGTTTATAGAAATATCAGAGTTATGGGGGAGAGGGTAATTGAAAGTGAGAGATGGAAGAGAGGAAGGATTACAGCAATGATTGGGCATGCTTCTTAGGTTTTATCAATTTTATATAAAATGGAGTAAACAGGATAGTGACTTATTTAGTGGGTTGTTTTTATCTGATTGTCCTGTAGAAATGACTGGTGGATTTCTGGATTTATGATTGGTGTGGGTTGGCTAATCTTGTGTGGGCGATGCTAGTATTGAAGAAGTGGTTGTTATGGACTCTGCTTTTGTTCCTCCCTTCAGGTATTTGCCTTTAGAACAAGCATTGATTTTTGTTGATGTTGGAATCTAGATTGTAAGAAGAATTTAATGTCTATTTTTCAGAACACAAGCCAGGGCAGAGAGGAAAAAATAGGAAAAGAATGTGTGTGCAGTAGCTAAGCACCAAATTGATGAGGTCTTATAGCACTTCTTTGTAGACATGTGCTTGAAGGAAGAGAAAAGTTTAAGAGATCACACTATAACTAAGAAAATGATGGTTTTGTGTATATTACTTCATGGATGGGTGTGATTAGGAGAAAAACTCAATTGTTTCATTTTATAGTGCTTATTTGGGACAATTATTGAATAATCTGAGTAGCTGTATGAGTGCCTTTGTAAATGTTGCAGGAGATAGAGACCTGTAAATAGTCAGGAGTGACTCCACTATCCTTATTTTAACACAGTTAAAATTCATATTAAAATGGATATTCATTTAATACAAAATGGCAAGAATTCCTTATGACATTCACATTTTTATTGTGATTCCCTAATAATTATTTTATCGTAACAATAACTTCATAAGGAATAGGTCAATTTTATTTCATATTTTTAAAAAATGCTAGCTGCAAACCACCGAGGTGAGAATAGAACCCCCTTGGGGGAAATTAGAGGGAGTATTTAAAGAGGTGAAGGAGCTTGCAACCCCATAAAAGCAACAATGCCAACCAACCAGAGCTTCCAGAGACTAAACCACTATGAAAAAACTATACATGGACTGACCCAGGGCTCCAAGAGCATATGTAGCAGAGAATAGCCTTGTTGGGGCAACAGGGGAAGGAGAAGCCCTTCGTCCTGCCAACGTTGGACCCCCAGTGAAGGGGAATATTGGGGAGGGATAAGGGGGATGTGTAGGGGGAATACCTGTATGGGGGAGGGGGAGGGGGAGGGGAGGGGATGGGGGCTTATGGACCGAAAACAGGGAAGGGCAATAACGTTTGAAATGTAAGTAAAAAGTATATCTAATAAAAAATTAAAAAAATGTTATTTGACAAGCTAATAGCTGAAGATACTTAGTTTTTCATTTGAAATTGGATACCACAGAAAAATTTTATTCCACTAATGACAAAATATTTTCTGTCAATAGTAATGATAAATTGTACAAATAGTAATTATTGTGTAACTACATTTAATTACTTCAACACATCCTTGCTTAAAATACTTTCATCAGACCCATAGAGAGATACTATCCTTATTGAAATTGGCAGGGGATCTGTTATAGCTTAGAAATTATATTCCTAAATATTATGTACTATTCTTTATTATTGGTTACTTAATTTCTTTATTTACATTTCAAAATAGTACCTTCCTTCCAATTTTCCTCTTTGCAAACCCCCAAACTGTCCTCTTACCCCCAACTTTTCTGAGGTTGCTTCACCCACTTACCCACTGACTCCTGACTCACAGCCCTGAACATTCCCCTACTGAGGCATTGAGCTTCCATTTGTCTAAAGGCTTCCTCTCATATTGATACCATATAAGGAAATCATTTTTAGAGAAATACTTTGCTTCTACATCATTATACATTCACAATGACATTGTGCTAAATTTATGGACAGTAGTTTAGGAAAACCTTTTACAGAGGTGAAACTGATGGGAATAAAATTACCATACATAACCTGATAATTGTGTGCATTAATCATTAAGTACTATCAAAAGTATTACTATAGTTAACTATAATTATACTATATCTTTCTAGAAATGAAAGTGATACATGGAGACATTGATCAGCTGTTGAGAACATGTGTTGCTGTCCAAGAGGATGTGCTTTATATGTACATCATACTTTAAGCAAACTACTGTGTATTATTAGCATCATTTATCTGATGCCTTCTTTTTTTTCCCTTTTATTTTTCTCAGAATCAATTTTTATTATGACTTACAAGCACATCGGTGCACCACAGTTTTTAAATTAAATAAAAATCTGTTTTTCACTTTAAATTTGATAAGCAGTAGTCCTACATCTGAGCGATGTCTGAAAGGAAGGCAGGGACTTTTTAAGTATTCTTTGAATAAATGCCTCGAATAAAAATATGGATAACAGAATAACCTCTCCTGTAAAGAATGGCTTCTGGTTGAAACCAGTTTAAGATGTGTTCTGAAGGGAGACAGTTCAGGGACGCAGTGAGAAACATGGACACTGGTGAAGCTCACCTTCTTACTCTTCTGTCCGCCAGTGAGCATGCAGGATGCTCCAAATCTGAAATATTGCAAAAAACACTAGCATTTTCTTGGGTGCCCAAATGTCTCTTCTAGGATCTGTTTTCAAATATCTTTCATCCATTTCCAAAACTGGGCTCAGCGGATCACCTGGTAATTCCATTTTTGAGGAATCTCAATGCCATTTCCTGGATCACCTGGTATATTTTACACTTCCAAGAATGATGATTGGGATTCAAGAATTCTCTATACTGCATTCTCAGACACACTTGTTTTCTGACGTTGATCATGAACACTTAAACAGGTGCTTAGTCCCGTGCCTTTGCAATGATGTTGGGACACTTCTGAGAGTGTCCCCAGCACATGCCTAGAGCCTAGTACAAGTTAGATGCTCAGCAAAGTTCTGATGCCTTCATAAGGCCTTCTTGAGCACCAGGCATAAACATAGAACATAAAGATGTACATGTTTCCAAAGAACTCATGCACATAGCATAAAATTATGGAGTGCATTAAAATGTAAGAAATATAAATTGTAAGTAAGTTTAATACTATACTGTGAAAGTGTCTGTTATTTTTCATAAGATCTAAAGATTACCTAATTGATGTATATGAAATATAGCTTAGAAGATCAGTGTATTAGAGAAAATTAACTTTAGTAAAGCCACACTAATTGGTTAACTGTGCATTTGTATAATTACATATTTCTTTCTCACAATATTTCAGGGATTCATAAAGGACAGATTCTTTAGGAGTGTTAACTTTACAATGACTATGGGGCTGCACCATTGCAGTTTTCAGGAATTTTCTCTCATTCTATTTTTGAAGTTTTGGTACTACAGCTGCTGTTGTGTCACATATGCACACTCATTGTATGAAAGACAGCCAAACACATGACTTCTCCTTTCTCCAGACTGAATTTAATGGGAACATTTTTTTATGTTTTTTCCATATTTTATGTACTTACATTTCAAATGCTCTTTTGCCCCCTCTCCCATTTCCCCTCCACCTGCTTCTATGAAGATGCTCTCATTCCCATCCATGCACTCTCGTCACAACACTCTGGCATTGCCCTATGCTGAGGAAATGAGCCAAGGGCTTCTTCTCCTATTGATGCCAGACAATGCTATCCTCTGCTACACATGAAGGTTGGAAAAATGGGACCCTCCATGTGTATTCATTGGTTGGTGACTTAGTCCCTGGGAGCTATGGGGAGATCTGGTTGGTTGATATTTTTGTTCTTCTTATGGGTTTGCAACTTCTGCAGCTCCTTAAGTCCTTTCTCTAACTCCTCTATTACAGTACCAGTGCTCTGTCTGATGGTTAGTTGCAAGCATCCTCATCTATATCAGTAAGTCTCTGACAGAGCCTCTCAGGGGACATCAATATCAGGCTCATACCAGAAAGTACTCTTTGGCATCAGCAATAGTAACTGGATTAGTGACTGAATATGGGATAGATCCCAGGTGGGGAATCTCTGGATGATCTTTTCTTTACTTCCTGATCCACTCTTTTTCCAGGTATTCCCTCCCATGAGCATTTTGTTCCTTCTTCTCAGAAGGATGGAAGCATCCACATTTTGGTCTTACATCTTCTTGACCTTCATATAGTCTCTGAATTGTTTCTTGGGTATTCTGAGCTTTTGGGCAAATATCCACTTATCAGTGAGTGCATACCATGTGTGATTTTTGTGTTTGGGTTATCTCACTTAGGTTGATATTTTCTAGTTCCATCCATTTTCCTATGAATTTCATGTAGTCATTGTTTTTAATAGCTGAGTAGTACTCCATTGTGTAAATGAACCACACTTTCTGTATCCACTTATCTGTTGAAGGACATCTGGATGCTTTCTAGATTGGGCCAATTATAAATAATGGTGTTATGAACTTAGTGGAGCATGTGTCGTTCTTATATCTTGGAGCATATTTGTGTGTATTCCCCGAAGTGCTATAGCTGGATCCTCAGGACCCAGCTATGCCCAATTTTCTGTGGAACCACCAGACTTATTTCCACAGTAGTTGTACCAATTTGCAATCCCACCAAAAATGAAAAAAAATGTTATTTATCCACCTCATCAGCAGCATCTGCTGTCACCTGAGTTTTTATCTTAGCCATTCTGACTGCTGTGAGGCAGAATCTTAGAGTTGCTTTGATTTGAATTTGCCTGCTGACTAAGAATGTTAAACTTATGTTTCGGTGCTTCTCATCCATTTGGTATTTCTCAATAGAGAAACCTTTGTTTAGCTCTGTACCGCATTTATAATAGGATTATTTGACTCACTGCAGTCTAACTTCTTGAGTTCTTGGGAGGTAGGGGGTGGGGGGACCCTCCTAGGAGGTGAGAGAAACTCAGAACTCAAAGGGAGGGTCCTGAGATGAAACTTTCTATAATGGGAGAAGAAATTTGTAGCATCCACCTCCAGCAGAAAGACCAGGTATCAAATGAGAGGTAGGATTGCCATCTCACAGTCAGAATTCTGACCCGTCATTGTTTGTGTGTGAAAGAACTACAAGGACAAAAAGTGGAAAAGAGCCTGAGGAAAAGGAGGTCCAGCAAAAGGCCCAAAATGGTATCCAGCTCAAGGGGAGGCCCCAAGGTCTGACAATATTACTGAGGCCAGGGAGTGCTCCCAAAAAGGATCTATCAAGACTGCCCTCCGAAATATCCAACAAGCAGCCAAAAAGTCAGATGCAGAGATTTACACCCAACTAATGAACAGAAGATAATGACCCCTCTGGTTGAATTAGGAAAAAGCTGGAAGAAGCTGAGGAGGAGGGCAACCCTGAAGAAGGACCAGCAGTCTCAGTTAACCTAGTTCTCTGAGAGCTCCCAGACATTGGACTACCAATCAGGCAGCATACATGAGCTAATATGATGCCCGCACACATATAGAACAGAGGACTGCTAGATCTGGGTACAGACCCAGAAGAGGCACCTAACCCTCAAGAGACCACAGGCCCCAGGGAGTGGGGAGGTTTGGTGGGGTGGGGACTGGGGGTTGTGGGTTGTGGGGTTAGGGTGGGGGGGTGGAGACGGGTAGTTGTGGGATGTGGAACAGTCATAGGGTGGAACAGGAGGCAGATAAAATCTGAAGTGTAAAAAAAGATTATTAAATTTAAAAATAAATAAATAAATAAATAAATAAATAAATAAATAAATAAATAAATCTCAAGTGAATATTTGTTGCTTTCTCTTCTCAGTGCTAGTATTTTTGTCTGGTTTTAGTCTAAACAGCTCAGCTTGTGTGTTATACCGTTAATGTTGGATGAGGAAAATACAGTGTTTTTGGAGGCATACAACACCTCAAACTCTTTACATGCTTTCTGGCATTTTTTTTTCACAATGACTCATGAAAATTGACAGAACTGGATTGATGAAGAAATGTCAGGCCCAGTGTTCCAAAGTTTTTCTGTGTCTATATACAGCCCATTGAATATTTCTCCATTATTTTCCATCTAGTGAAGAAAAAAAAATCATGGAAAAGTGTTGAATAATTCACTGACATGAATATAGCAGTATTTTTATTGGAAGTCATTTAATTATGTATTCCTTACCAAAATAATAGTAGCTTTTTTTCTTTCCTGTCATGTGACTTTCTAGTCTCAGATTCTTGGTAACTAGAGCAGTGTGAGTTATAGATTCTGTCACATGGGGTGGGTAATAAATCCAAGGAAAATATAGTTGATTACTCCCATAGTATTTGTGACACTCTGGCACCAATATATCTTGAAGAAAGGTCATTATTTCAAATTGGAGAGTTTATACATGCTAATCTGGATGTTGCTTTTTTGTCTAGTAACATGAAGCATAATAAGTTTTAGCCATATGAATATAGTCGGTATTGGTCAATCTTCTATTCAGCTTTCATCTTTTATGGCATAAGCAAGGACTATTACAAGTAATGGGACATTAAATCAGGATTTTGAAGTTCAACTATACCTTTGGAAATGATCTGTAATGTTTGAGTCAGGGACTATGGAGTCACTTTATCAGACCATTAAAAAGTAACATATTCCTATAACCAGACAGATTACATAGATGGGGCAATATCTCTCCAAATGTATAGTCACTATATTTCAATTCCTTCAATATGTAGGGGTATATGTGTATCTTTTTATACATATATATGCAAGCTTTTTACTCATTTTTTGAAAATTTTTACAGTCATATTGTATTACATTTTTAGCTTTCTTTCTCCTACATCCAGCATATACATGTTAGCTCTATTCACCACTAGAACGATTATCATTTCTCACTAATTATTATGTATATGAATAACTACTCAGTGCTGTGTACACTCGTTATTGAATATATACATATATAGATCGATGTTTACTGATATGAATAGATATAGATACAGATACTGACACTGACACAGATATAGATACCAATATAGGCACACGTATATTTGGGGAGTAGTGTGTATGCAAATGTGTATTTGCATAGGACTGACATCTTGGTATTACATAGCCTACTAAGGTTCTTGTCTATACAATAGTGATCTTGACTCCCCTAGTATCACTTAATTTTGTATAGCTTTTTTTTAAGTTTGGGATTTCCTAGAAATTTCCACTTTGTACTGACATAACAACTGTGTGATAATTGTTCCAATTTTATTTAGATATCTGTGCCATTGACATTTCATATATCCATATTCCCTATTGTATATGGAAGACATTTTAGTCATAGCAGACATTCTGAAAGTATGTTGGCTACATATGAGCCAGGAGTGGGGGTGGGGTAGGTTGCTCCAGGCAATGTTTCCATTTTGGTTGGTGGCTTAGTCTCAGAGAGATTCGAGGGGTGTAGGATAGTTTACTCCGTTGGTCATCCTGTGAAAGGTAAAGGGAATTTCTAGGATGCATTTCAGACCAGGGATGGGCAAGGCTCCCATGGATCAATGCAGGTCACCTTGGACATGATGCCTAATATTAAGGAAATGGAACCAAAGGAGGCCAACTCCTGTAGCCAGGTAAGTGCCCCAGTAGAAAGATAAGGGTACAAACCTACCCACAAATTTTTAAACACAAAATTTGTCCTGTCTAAGAAAAATTCAGGGAAAAAATGGAGCAGAAACGGAAGGGACCATTAAGTTGCCCAAATTGAGGCCCATCCCATGGGCAAGCTACAATCTCTGACACTATTAATGATAAGTCCTTATCCTTGAAGACAGTAGTTCAGCATAACTGACCTCTGAGAGGCTTTACTCAGCTGCCGACTGAAAGAAATGCAGATATCAGTGTGGTTTTGCATACTCTTGTCATTCATTCGTTGTATTTTGACAAGTGTGGAATTCTGTCATGTTCTCTGTCACTGTAAAATTAAGCTTCTCTCCTGGGGAGGGGGCGCAGGTAAAAATGTCTATTTTATAGGCATTGGCATTTATAGCATAGTTAGAAATCGTACTGTTTCAGGAGATTAGCAGAAATAGATTCTTCTCTGGGGTCTATGGATTCACAAACCATGGGTAGGTGTCTACATTTACATTAGCTGACATGAAGTCCCTCATAAATCATGAGATAGGTCTACAATACTGATCACAAATGTTGTGAAAAGTTAAGGTGTGCTTTCAAGCATACAAACAACTCATAACCTTGTAAGGGTTAAGATTTTGAAAATTGTAACACTTCAAATAATAGGAAAACTCATGAAGTTTACCTAGAACCTTTGAGTCTGTTAGCTGCAATTTTTACAACAATATACTATAGTGCTATGGCAAAGAACTAATACTGACTTGAATAACTCAGTTGACTGAATAACTCTTAGTATTGTGATAAATTCTAAAACCAACTTTACTGGAAAATAGATCAGCATGTTTAAACAGCAGCCTGGATGGAATATATTGGTGAGTCCTCTGGATCGTGTTGTTCTTGAATTTGTGTGGAACCAAAGTGGAATAGCACAGATATTTGCCAGTTTTCAAGGAAATCCTTCCAATATTCCAAAACAATAGTTGTGACTTGAATGCTGCAGAAGATGTCATCAGAACAAAGAAGAATAGATGGTTCTTTAGAGTGAGCAGTAGTTGCTTCAGTGTACTACTTTTGGTATTGATGTCATCATATTCTTGAGAAGAGAGAAGGCTCAGAAAGCAACTTGCTTGCTTGGGAATATGAGCATCTCAGAATTTTCTAGGATATAAGTATTAAGAATAAGGGATATTGGTGTTAGAATACAGTCCCATGTATGGTGACAGGTGGGTGAAAGAAATATCTTTTGTGTTTTTCTGTCTAGACAGCAAAGGATTTGAACAATTTCACTACTGTGAGAAACACAATACCAAATGAGACAGAGGTAAAATACATCTGCATCAAACTAGTTTTTGATGGATTTTTAATGTGCATTTGTACTCTTGAGTTCCAAACATTTGAAATTTAATGGTCAATTCTTAGACCAGATTAAGTCAGATAAAAATCCAAGTATGGCTTTGGCAGGATTAATGAAAAACAGTTATTGGCACTTAAGTAGTTTGGAGGAAACAGAGTAAGATTTATTCTGAGATGCATGCTCTAAGATGTATATTCCAGTAGATGGTGCAATAGACATGCACACACAGAGATGATGTGAATGATGTCAGTTGTTAGAAAGAACATAAAAAGAATGCATGTAGAATTGATAGTGGTGTTAGAAAAATTCTAGTACAAAGAATACAGTATTAAAATATTGGTGTAGGGGAGTTAGCTCAGTGGTTGAGCACTTGCCTAGCAAGCACAAGGCCCTGGGTTTGGTCCTAGCTCTGAAAAAATATTATTGTATTGAATACAATGTTTAATGATTATCAATTATACCTGATGGAGAGGAATAGAAAATATGGTAAAGTGGCCATGTTTATACAACACCACATAAGAAAGTGTATATATACAAACAGTGCTGAGAATATTTATACTTTAAATATTTGATTTCTCAAGTAAACACCTCCTTAATTATTTCTATATCATTATGATATTATGAAATACACTATGCCAACGAATATTTCTGGAATAAGGCTTGAATACATAATTTCTTTTTACAATTGAGATGCCTTATAATGGCACTCAAATAGACATAATTATATTATGCAAAGTTAGAATTAGTTTATATTAGGATGTGGGATAAAATAAATGACACAGGACATGTTTGGAGAAAACTGGAATGGGCAGCCTAGTGTCAGTAGGTCCCAGATAGAAATGGAGTTTCGTGGACATATCCAGTGTCTAAGTCCAAGCATCTAGATAGATGCTATGCCCACAGTACCACTGTCTCATTTAGTCTGTTGTAAACCAGAACTAGTGTCAGAATGTTAGATTTTCCTGTTTTTTTTTCTCCTTTTTCTTTCACTAGTTTTGCTGCAATAGATTGGAAGCAAAGAGAAATAGATGAATACAAAACAAAACAGCAAAACTGCAAGACCACCAAAAATAAAAACAAACATCAATGACAGCAACAAAAACAGAAAAACAGAAAAACAAAATCAACTCAGTCCTGATTAATATCTCCCAGGTAGCAATAGTCTTTTGACTCCTACTTTTAGGTTTGAGATTTCTCTACTAATTAGTCCTCAATCCATTCTCTCTCTCTTTATTTTTTTTTGATGCAGACAGAGATAACAAGAGCTAGTTAAATTACCTGCACATAGGTTTCTACCACTCAGGCTCCTGGCTGGAATCCAGCTCTCAGCTGATTCCAGGCTCTAGCCATGGATTAACTATAAGCTTCTCAGCCCAGAATGAAGGCTTTCTTTCAAACATGATGATAAAGAAGAAACCCAGCATATGCAGGACCTTTTTGGCCTTCTCCATGATAGTACTGACTCACCTGCTCCTGTAATCTCTGCAAAACATGTTCTTGTATCTGAAAACACTGATTATACTTAGAATTCTATCATTCATGCCTCAGTCTTGAAGTCCTCCATCATCTGCCTGGAGTGTCATTCACCTGGGGCTTCACTCTCTGACAATGACCAGAAAGGTGCTGTTAGGGAAAATTTCTAGCATCAACAGTTGGAATTCAGATTCTTCATTATTGTACAAGATACAGGAATCTCATAAATTTGCTCTTCTGAAGTGTCTTCAAACTCTTGCTTTGTTTCCAAAAGTATTAAATTTGTATTGGGTACAATGTGACTGTATATATTCTTTTACTGATATCCTCTCCTAGATGTCTTCTCTTCGTGACAGTCTAGGAAAAGACACACAGCAAAAAAGCCTGTCTAGTTTCATATGAAATTTCTACTTGCTATCTTTGTATACAAGTTGCATTTTACCATCATTACCTTGTTGAACTGGAATTGAGACCCAAATTTCTATTTTTTTTTAGAGTCTTATGTCTGCCAAGTATTTATGCAGCCCAAACAACCTCCGGTAGCTCTCTTATTTTCAGATACTTAATACAGTAGTCCTCCTCTTTTCTCTCCTATATTGCCTGTATCCTTGGGAAATTCAATTTATCAAGCATGAGACTCAGCTGATGATAACAAGCAAGTGAGATAAAGGAAAAAGAATCTAGTTCTTAGGACTACTGGCTAAATTACTACTGATAGTGGCTAGTTGAACTACTACTGATGGTGACTGTCCATTAAAGAAAAAAATGGAGAAAAAAATCACACACACACACACACACACACACACACACACACACACACACACACAATTTGGTGGATGGAGAAAACTCCAACCAAGTATTTCCAACAATTTTAGTTTTTCCTTTAGTTTGTTTCTATGCCCTAAGACAAAGTTCTATGTGTAAGCAGAAGAATTATCTCATTCAAGAACAGATAAACTATTACACAAGAGAGTGTTGCAGCATGGTTTCCATGCTGTAATAAGTCACCATGGCCAAGGCAATTCTTATGAAGGACAACGTTTAATTGGGGCTGGCTCACAGCATCTGACGTTCAGTCCATTATCATCTGGCAGGAAGCATGGCACCATCCAGGCAGGCATGTTGCTGAAGGAGCTGAGAGTTCTATATCTTTATCCAAAGGCAAACAGGAGATGACTGCCTTCCAGGCAGCTGGGAGGAGAGGATCGAAGCCCAACCTGAAAGTGACATATTTCTTCCAACAAGGCCACACTTCCTAATAGTGCCACTTACTCCCTGGGCCATGCGTATCCAACCCACTGAAAACAGCATTGTTAATTATAAGTTCAAAGCTGATCTTTTTCTACCTTTCATTCCATAAACTGCTTAGAAGTTCAAACCAATAATTTTATCTATATTTTCTTTCATATATTTATTTTAGATTTTTAAGTAATAGATATTTGTGTTCATGGTCTTACTTTTCATGATGTGCAGCTCTGGCCTCATTCTTGGGCCTGAATTAGAGGAATGTTTTTTCTTAGTCATTTATTTGTTTCAAGCCTATTTTTCTTCCTAGTGCTACTTAGGTCTTGTAGTGTATGAAAACTCACTCTACTATTTTATGAAGTATTTGCTTACTATTCTATGAGGAGTAGTACATTCTATTCTTGATGTAACTTTTTATATTTTTGGCAAAGCAAGTTAAATCATTTCCTTATATTATCTATCAAATATTTTAATCAGAACTTCTTAAAATTATTTGAATCAAATCAGGAATTCTATAAAATCATCAAACTAGGTTATTTAATGAAAATTCATATTCATTTTAATCTGCAGGAAATTTGCCCAGTAGGATAGGCTAGCGCACAATAATCAATAATAAAAGACTATAGGTAAAACGGTTTTCTTTGGCCAAGCACACAATATCAGAAAAATGAGTAATACTACAATGGCAATGAGAAAGCACACCAGAAGCAAGAAACAGTTCTGGGATATAGGTTGGAACTATGCTGTCCCAGGATTCAACCATCTGAGCCATGCAACCTACTGGGTCATCTCAGGAAGCTCACTATCCCACTACGGCTCCTCATGTATAGTGCCTTCCAGTTTAAAATCAGAAATCCCACAGAAACAATTAGCCTGAAGGTATGATATGTACACTAAGGACCTCATGCTGACTCATCTAAGCACTGTACATGCTGCCTTTGTCTCTGTGAGTTCCTATGTACTTGTATCATTTGGATTTAGAGGACCTACCTTACTTGGTTCCCTCCCTCCATTCTTGTTTTATAATGTTTTTATATTTTCTTCCACCATGTTTCTCAACCCTGAGGAAATGGAGAAGTCAGACTTCCCTGAGTATTCATTGTCTTCATAATGTCTAGCTATGGGTCTCTGTGTTTGTTGCTCTCTCCTGTAGGAGGAAACTTCTCTAAAAATGGCTGAGCTAAGCACTTATATATGCAGGTAGGAGAATATCATTAGAAGTTATTTTATTTGTGTGTGTGTGTGTGTGTGTGTGTGTGTGTGTGTGTGTTTCTATTTATAATTTCAGAATAGTACTAGACCTACACCATCTAGTCTCAGGATTTTGGTTGCATAAGCCATGTTGACTGTGAATACCATCTCAGAGGGTGTACCTTAAGTCAAAACAGATATTGGTTGGTTACTTCCACAATAATACTAACACTGTTCCACCATGACACTAGCATATCTTGCAAGCAAGACACCACTATAGATCAATGGCTGGCTTGGTATATTATATATCTTTGGTAGAATGAAAAGAACATTTTTGTACCTAAGACATTTAGTTACAGGCTCTATGTAGTCACCAGCTCCACATCTTCACCTTCATTTGGCCTTATACATATTTTCTTAAAAAATTGGGCCTTGTTGTACTTTTGGGAAGAGAGTGTTATATTCTTGGAAACATCATAGATTGTTTGGGCATGGGCATGGGACTCTTTTGGACAACTAATTAAGATAAACCCAACCCTGTTACTAGAAACTGCCAGTTGAAAAGACATGACCATTTGTGACTCTGTCTCCTCAATTTTATGGCAATTTTATTTTTATTACCAATATGTATGAATATGTGTTAGAAAACTTATTCTGTATTTGTTTCCCTTGCTTTCCCACAAATGGCCCAGAATTTTAGCTGTCTCTTCCCATATTCATTCACTCATCTACATCTTCCTTCCCATTCCTCACTTCATCTTCCATTTTGTGATCCCTTTGCTCATCCAAAGCTATCTACCATTTCTCTCATTTCTAAGGGGTTTTAGCTCTACCATCTAATCCTTTAGCTTATATCTATCCTCTGCAGCTTAAAGTACTGTATCTTTATAATCATTGACTGAAGAATAATAGTCACATGTAAATATATATCATAATTCTTTTCTGGGTCTGGGACACACCATTGTGATCATGTTTTTGTAGTTCCATCTAAGCAGATGCAAATTTATGATCTTATTGCTTTTAATAGTTTAATAATATGATGTTGGCCAAATTTACCACATTTATTTGTCTCTTCTTCTAGTCATATACATATACATTGATTTATTTATTTTTTACTCTCAAATAGAGCAGAAATTACCATGGTTGAGCAAGTGTCCTTATGGTAGTATGAATTATCCTATGACTAAACCATCAAAAGTGGTAGAGCTGTATTTTGAGGTAGACTGATCTTCTTGACAAAACAAAAACAAAAAGAAGAGAAGCAACTGGGTTTATACTTGCTTTACAGGACTGCTCTTCTATGACCAATGGATGACTGGTTCTCCCTTTCTTCCAACTGTCATTAAGATGAGCTGTTACTAGTGATATTTAGCCATGATAGCATGTATATGATGAAATCTCAATTTGTTTTGATTTGTATGTACCTTATGTCTAAGGATGTTGGACATTTCTTTCAATATTTCTTATTCATTTGATGACCTGTACTGATATTTCTGTTTGGTTATGGTTGCTATCATAAAAATATGTTATTTTTTGTTCTTGGTGTATAGTGTTTATTTGAGTTCTTCATATACTCAGTATATTTGTCCTCTATTTGATGTATAGATGGTCAACCTCTTCACCCATTCTGTATTGTGTCACTTTTCCTGAAATAAGGTGGCCTTTACTGTGTAGAAACTTTTTGGTTTCATGAGGTTCTATTGGTCTAAGTCTCTGTGTTACTGGTGTTCTCTCTGGAAATTCTTTTTTTTTTGTGTCAGTGAGTTTAAGGCTCTTTCTCACATTATAGTCCAATAAGTTCAGTGTATTTATCTTTAATGCTGTGGTCTTTGATATATTTAGAGTTGCATTTTCAACACAATCATGAGCATGAGTATATTGAGGAATTTTTTAAAATTAGATATGGTATCTTTGTCCAGTGACTATATCTATCAATGTTTCTTCTTAAGTAACCAGGTGACCTTGGTTGTCTGGATTTGTATGGGCTTTCAATTGGATTCTATTGTTCAATGTGTCGGTTATGATTACTTGCTATTGATATGGGATAACCCATACAACATTTTTCATCTTCGCTCTGAGCAAATAGACTCGATTAGTTTAAAAAGAAAGATACTCAGCCAGTGTTGCTTGCAAAGTTGTAAATAGCAGTGATACATATAGCCGATGCTTTAGTTACTGTCTGCAGGTCATGGCCACAACTTTCTG
Organism: Rattus norvegicus; assembly: GCF_021556685.1. Lineage (NCBI taxonomy): Eukaryota > Metazoa > Chordata > Mammalia > Rodentia > Muridae > Rattus > Rattus norvegicus. Next base: position 126,929,904 of record NC_141534.1, on the reverse strand, counting down.
TAGCAACTTCTTTCTTTAAATTACTATAAGTGTTAAGATGAAATTAACCCTTTAGCCCTCACAGTGCTTTTGGTCACAAAAAGGGAAAGCAGAATAATGGAGATAGAACAGAATATTGTCTTACAATGGTATATAATGTCAACGGAAAAATATCATCATAGGGTAATCTTGTTACTGGCAAAATGTATTCTGCTGTAAGAGAGAAAAAATGGTACTAAGAAGTTGGAGATCAGGACCAGATACTGGTTATCCTATTTCTACACACAACAGTGTGATAAATTGGACAGTAGGAATCAAGAAATGTCCCTGTCACATTGCTTCTTGAATGCTGACTGTCCATGAGAATTACAAAAACAAAGGTATTGCAAACATTACTATGAAACTACAGTGTTAGGCAGAAATAAACACAATGCCATTTTACAAGTATAAATAGATTATGTTTTCTAGAGTAAGCAAGAGCCAAATATTTTAATAGGACTTTACTGTTTATTTTATACACTCATCCCAGTTTGAATTAATATTTTGCATTTGTTGTCATACCCAGATTGTTAGCATGAGTCACAGACAAAGTTGAAGGTTAAAAACAGTTGATGGTTGAATGCTGAAATTTATAGAAAGCTCAGAAGTACTGAGCTGAATAGTGTAAATGAACCATATTTTCTGTATCCATTCTTCAGTTGAGGGACATCTGGGTTGCATCCATTTTCTGACTATTATAACTAAGATTCGTGCTAACATAGTGGAGTACATGTTATTATCGTATGGTGGGATATCTTATGGATATATGCTAAGAAGTAATATAGTTGGATCTTCAGGTAAAAGTGTTTCCAATATTATGAGGAACCAACAGATTATTTTGAGAGTGATCATATCAGTTTGCAGTCCCATCAGCTATGGGAGAGTATTCCCATTGCTCCACATACATGCCAACCTGTGCTATATCACTTAAGGTTTTGACATTGGCTATTCTGATTGGTATAAGGTGGAATCTTGTGTGACAGTGAAAAACCCTGGTTCCAGGTTGAGGACGATTGAAAACCCAGTGATCATGAGGGAGGGAAGGAGTTTCATCTGACTCCCAGGAAACTAGACCCAAGCCCTCCATAGATTTGTGACCACCAGTTCAGTAAGGACCATGACCCAAACACCTTCACTGATAGAGGACACAACCGCAGGTCATGTAGTCTCAAGACTGATGAGGAACCTAAAGTCATGGAGGCTTAGCCAATGCATTTCTGTTGCCAGACACTCCTCCCTGCAAAAGCTATTTAATCTCAGGCCCACTCTGAGAAATGGGGTACAGTTTTACTCATTCAATTTCCACCATGACAATAAATGACTTGAAGCCATGGACTGCCTCTTTTATCAGGATCCTCCATGAAGAGCCACCAAGAAAGTCTTCACCTACAGAGCTTCCTTCTACACCCTCATGGAAGGATTCCCTGTGCTCCTAGTAGCACCCACCACTAAACTCAAGCCTACCACCATCCAGAAAGGACTCGCCCAGTGGGACCAGCTGGAGCTCCACCCCATCCCCCATCCCCGGCCTAGATCCAGCCTCTGAGCCTCCATTTCATTCTCAGCTCTTCTGAGGCATTCCAGGGGTGACTGGATGCCCAAGAGCCTGAGAACCAGATGGCTCCGGCGTCTTTGCAGACTTGGGACCTGACCTGAGAGCCAGCTCGGGCTGTTTCCAGTACTCAGACTATGCTTCCCCACCCCAGAGGGGTGTCCCACAGCTTTCCACAGCTCAACACCGGCCTGGTGACAGCATGGAGTAGTGTGATCAAACTTCCTGCATCCAGCCTTCCAGAGACTAATCCTACAGCATCTCAGTTGTTTGATTTTCATTTCCCTGATGATTAAGCATGTTGAACATTTCTTTAAGTGCTTCTTGGATATTCAAGATTACTCAGTTGAAAATTTTCTGTTTAATTTTGTAACATTTTTTTAAATTCGATTATTTGTTGTTTTGGTGTCTAACCTTTTGATTCTTTATATATATTTGATATTAGCCCTTTGTCAGATAGCGATTTGGTGAAGATCTTTTCTCATGTTTAGGCTACTGTTTTGTCTTCTTTAGAGTATCTATTGCCTTACAGAAGCTTTCAGTTTTATGAAGTTATGATTATCAACTATCAATGTTAGAGCCCTAGCCATTGTTCTCTTCAATAAAATTTCTCCTATGCCAATGTGTTGAAGGATTTTCTCACTTTTTTCTATTAAATTCAGCATGCTTAGCTGCATGTAGAATTCCTAGATCCACTTGGACATTAGCTTTGTGGAGGATAATAAATATGATTTATTTATTTATGAGTTTTTCTATATGCAGACTCAAAAGGACATGAATATGTTATCACTGATAAGTGGATATTAGACAAAAAACTACAGAATACATATTATACACCAAACAGTGCCAAAGAAGTTAAACAAAAAAGAAGATTCAAGTGAGGACGCTTGAATCCCACATAAAAAGGGAAACAAAATAGTCTGGTAGGCAGAGGAAGTCAGGAACCTGGGTGTGAAGGGAAATGTAGGGACAGGATCAGGTATTTGGAGAGAGGCCCAGAGAAGGAATGAAAGAAATGAATGAAAATATGCAGCTTATGGGGATAGGAGTACTATCTGGAAAGTCACAGAAACATGGGTTGGGGGAGACTTCAATTAGTCAATGTGAGTAACCATATCCAAAATGCACAAGAGTTGGGATATGGAACTTGGAGAGATCACCACCAGCAGCCAAATAAGACCCCTAATAGAGGGATGGAACAGCAACCCACCTACAAAACTTTAAACTCAAAATTGGTTCTGTTTTACAAAAAAGGTATGGATAGGGATGACGTAATGAAGACTGGAAGAATGACCAAACAGTGACTGGCCCAACTTGAGACTCATCTCAGGGACATGTCTCATTGATCCCATTGGTCCCACGGTACCAATCCTTGATTCTGTAAGTGATAATATGTTGTGCTTGTAGACATAGCACATCTGTCCTCTGAGAGCCTCTACCCTGCAGCTGACTGAGGCAGATGAAGATATCCAGAACCATACATTGGATGGAGGTTAGGGCACTTTATAGAAGAGTTACACGACAGGATTTAAGACCCTGGAGATGATGATAACCCCAGAGAAAGACCAATATTGTCAACTAACCTGATCACCTGGTAACTTCCAGATTGTGAGCCACCAACAAAAGCATACATGGGTTGCTCAGAAACTGGGACACCTATGTAACAGACAGCCATTTTGTCTGGCCTCACTGAGAGATGATGTGCCTAATCATTTAGAGACTTGATGCACCAGGGTGTGGGAATACCCAGGGAAGGGCTGTAAGATAATGTCATTATGCAGCAGGCAGGTACAGGACAAACTATCATTGGATGTGAAGGAAGGGTAGGCAGAGAAAGTCTAGGAAGGAGGAGGAAAGAGGAAGGGGTGGAAGATGGAGACAGAGAAAGAGGATGATTCTGATCTAGGTGGTTTAGGTAAAATTTATCTTGTCTAAGTGGAAAATTTCAATCTTTATTTACTGGCAGTGAATATATTTTGGATGTATTGTGGATTGAGTATTTAACATAGAAATCGATTGTTGGGTTACAGTACTTTGAGTCTTGATATTACCAGGTAGTTGGAACCAGAGGTCATGGCTGGCCACGGTTGGCCAGGGCAACCAGCAATGGGAATGGAGTGACTGCAGGGGTGAGAAGATAGCTAGGCTAATGTGGCGTGGTGCCACACTGGAACCAGCTGCTGCTGAGATAAATTAATGTTAATTCTATATGGCCTTATGGTGCCATAGCTAATGCCACGGAGCAACCACCTGGGTCAAAGAGAGGATGGAGTGGTGACATGCTTGACCCAGTTGCGTCTATGTTTTTATTTGTACCCCAATAAGTGGAAAATAACATTTTAGGCAAGAATCTACTAAAATTTCAAGGGTTTCTGCCTGAGAAAGCTTTATTTACTAAGTGAAAGAGGGTCTCAGCATCATGTTGATTCATGTGATAGCCCAAGGGCAGGACTCTTAAACAAAGGAACAGAGGAGGAGTTTGCTCATAGACTATAGGTCTCCTGCTTCCTTAGCTGATGTTGATTAGGATATGATTTATTTAAAAGGCTAGTTTATTTACTTTTAGAATGCTTATATACAGAATTTGCCTAAATCATATGGGGAATTTGAATTTGCCCAAATCATATGGGGAATTTCACCCATGATTCAAAATTAGTTAGATATAGATAAAAGTCTGTAGTACCAGGCAGAGTACATAACAGATGTATATTATAGACATTGCTAATGAGTGAAGGTCTAAGGCTCCAAGTAGAGAGCTTTAGAGAGAGATGGTATAAAGATTTAATACTCTAATAAATCTTACAGAATACTCAAACAATTTCTAACATGGGATCCATGGGAATTTTGGGTGAGAATCCTGGTTTGACAAGGTGCCTGCTTATTAATGACAGGTATTAATGGAAATGTGATTACATTTGTTTTTAGAGTTAGAAAGATCTCCATCACATGAAGATTTTCACCTGTATTTCAGAACTTAAATAGGGAAAATTAATCCCTAAGTTTAAGCAGAGATGTTTACACTCTAGGTAGAGCATTCTCAACAGATGTATTTTGGGCTAAAGTCTCAGTTTGACAAGTTGCTAGCTTATTTGAATTGATATTAATAAAAAGGGACCAAATTGTTTTATGAACTACCCCACTAAGGCCATATGCCTCAATGATGCTGACTACTGAATGGTTTGTGGTTATTTTTGATATTGACCACAACAGGAAGCTCATCTTTTTTAATATGGGCTCCACAGAAATTTTGGGTTAATTTCCCAGCATGGCAGACTAGAAGAGCTTAAACTGAGAGACACAGCCAGAATACAGCAAATACATAGGCGAATGTCAATATCAAACCACTGAACTGAGAACGGGACCCCTGTTGAAGAATCAGAGAAAGGACTGAAAGAGATGAAGGGGCTTGAGACCCCATATGAACAACAATGCCAACCAACCAGATCTTCCAGGGACTAAGCCACTATCCAAAGACTATACATGGACGTCCTTGGGCTCCAACTGCATAGGTAGCAATGAATAGCCTAGTAAGGGCACCAGTGGAATGGAAAGACCTTGGTCCTGCCAAGGCTGGACCCCCAGTGAACGTAATTGTTGGGGGGAGGGTGGTAGTGAGGGGAGGATGTGGAGGGAAACACCCATATACAAGTGGAGGGGGAAGTTTAGGGGGATGTTGGCCTGGAAACCAGGAAAGGGAACAGCATTTGAAATATAAATAAGAAATACCAATTTAATAAAGATGGAGAAAAAAGAAAAGAAAGAACAGCTTAAACAGGCTCATATACCTTTATCCTATTTCTTATTAAAATTGTTTTAATTTTCATAATTTGTGTGGTTTTGAGTTTTATGGTTATATTATTCCTCTGTGAGAGAATACAAGATATAAGCTTGTCTGGCTACAGACTAAAAACATGTTATTTTGGGAGAAAAGTTTTGTCTTTGTGCTTCTTAAAAGGGTGATTAGGCTCTGGACACCTTCCAGAGTTATACTGATTAGATTTGGTAAAGATAGACCTCCTGAAAAAACAAATTCAAAAGAATGAAACAAAAAGTTATCTAGATACTAAAACATTTTTGTCTTGAGAAATATATTGCAGAGTGTACCTGCTTGAAATCCTGATCTCAAAAACTTTCAGCTGAGTCCAGTCAAGATAGACATCAGGCTCTTGCATTTCTTCAATTTTCCCTACCCACCCCTTCCCAGGATATCTCAACACCCATGTACAGCTTGAAAAATCTATTGAAGAGTATTCAACCTGATTACCTGGATTTGAGGGGAGGGGTTAAGGTTATTATTTTAACATTGTTTTTCTTAGGACTTAAAAAATAGTATTAACAAAATATATACATAGTAAATAATAATAATAATATATTAATGTTACTATCATAGCAATTCTCTTGGAGTTCACATTAAAAGAACATGAGCTTCCTGTTGTAGTAAATATCATAATTAACCAGAAACACTCAACAGCCAACATCATCAAGCCATATGGCCTTAATTGGGTAGTTCATAAAAACAATTTGGTCACCTTTCTATTAATATCAATTCTCATAAGTAAACAACTTGTCAAACTGAGAATTTAGCCCGAAATACATTTTACTATGTATATTTTATACCTTTAAATTACAAAATGATAATAGTTGTGTTGAAAGTCTTTGAAATCAGCAATCCAAGCAGGTACACTCTGCAATATATAATTCTCAAGACAAAAAATGTTTTTGTATCTAGATAACTTTTTGTTTGAGTCTCTTGAATTTAGTTTTTCAGGAGGTCTACCTTTGTCAAATCTAATCAGTATAACTCTGAAAGGTATCCAGAGTCTAATAGGATGATTGTGCAAGTAGAAGATTGTCTCTATAAACTGTCTCAGTTCTAGAACCCATGGTAGGCTTTCGATATTTACAGATATATTGGTCATTCCCAGATTTCTGATGGGGTTGAAGACTGATTATAAACTCACAGCCTATCAGGCTGTTTAACTTTGAGAATATTATGCTAGCCAGGATATAATGTAGGTTTTAAGCCTTTCTTAAGCTAAAATAGACAACTAAATATTCTGTTTAACTGATAAATGTTGGACTGTATGTTAGGTACATTTTATACTTTTAAATTACAAAATGATAAAAATTGTGCTCATCTTATATTTGAGGAAAAAGGTTTCTTTTAAAATTATACAAAAAGGTTGATGTGTATGATGATGTCATTATGCAGCAAGGCAAGTCCAGGATAAAGCAAAACCTATCATTGGATGAGGAGGAAGGATAGGCAGAGAAAGTCTAGGAAGGAGGAGGAGGAGAGAGGGGAGGAAGATGGAGAGAGAAGGAGGAGGTTGATTCTATCTACGTCAATTTTATCTTGTCTAGGTGGGCAGTTTCTATCTTTATTAATTGGCAGTGAATTTATTCTGTGTATGTACTTAACATATAAATTGATGTATAAATTTGATTATTGGGTAACAGTTTGTTGAGTGTTGATATTACCAGGTAGCTGGAACTAGAGTTCCTGATTGGCCAGGGCTAGCCAGGGGTGGCCAGGGTGAATAGCAATGGGAGTGGAGAGATTGCTGGAGCTAGAAGATAGCTGGGCTAACATGGCATTGTTCCACACTGGAACAAGCTACTGCTGAGATAAGTTAATGGTAGTTCTATATGGCCTTGTGGTGCCATCCCTAATGCCAGAGAGCAACTTTCTGGGTCCAAGAGAGCATGGAACAGTGACAGGCAGGAACCAGTCGTGGCTATTATTTTTGTACCAGGCCACCCTCTCAGATCTGAAATGGAGGGGGCTGAGAGAAGAACTCTTCAAGTGGAAATTGGAAGTGCAGGTAAACTTTCAGATGTAAGTATATAAATAAATTAATTAAAAGGTGACATTAAAGCTAAAAGGTTAAGGGGTTGGGGATTTAGCTCAGTGGTAGAGCACTTGCCTAGGAAGCGCAAGGCCCTGGGTTCGGTCCCCAGCTCCAAAAAAAATAAAAAATAAAAAAGAATCAAAAAAAAGCTAAAAGGTTAAATTAGCAGACATCGTTGTTTCAGAATCAGTTGTCTACTGCAATTTTCAAAATACACTGTGTGTATTCATTATTATTCTCTATAGCAATAGAATTGACAAAATGTTTATTATATTCAGATCCACCTCGATGTCCTCTACAAAACTATGTTTTTCTTTAATTCATTGATAGAGCCTGTTGCTTTATATATGTAGTGTACAAGTCTTTCATAAATTTTACATAAATGCATATATCCAACCATCCGCAATAAATTAAGGAAACACCAATATATTGTTTTCTTAGACTTCAAGCTGATATTTGTTTGTTTATCTTTTAAACCCAGATACATAAAGTAGGGCTGCTCATATAAGTAGGTGTTATATTACATACAATAGTATAGGCACCAAAATATGACTCTATAATATATATATATATATATATATATATATATATATATATATATATATTCACTGTATAAGTTTCCCTAACATGTAACAAGAACTCCATATACCTCACCATACTTGCTGGAAAATTTTAACATTGGATTTTGTGATGGTCATATGTAGGTTTTTTCTGAATGTTTAATGTACAATAGCCATTCCAAGCCTGAAAGCCAGTACCTCCTTTGTCTTCAACACATTTTCTTCTTCTTGCATCTTCACTAATTTCTAATTATACTTTCTTTCTCCATCTCATTTTCTGGTTGAGATAGATACAGAGAAACAGAAGTGATCCATGGATACGGCAATAGGACAGGGCAGGGTGTTTATTCCTAAAAAAAAAAGTTTCTAGAAAAAAATCAAGAGAAGACTAAGGAACAGATACATTTAGAGGAACATGGAAAGTGGGAGGACCTGGGATCCTTTAGACACATCTAATTCATGCTTTCCTTAGCAGTACTTTATATTTGGGGTGATTCCATCCCTAACTAATAATGGAAAATGATTTTGATTCTATTTTCTCCCACATTTTGTCTTCTATCATTCTGGAACAAAAATCCATCCATGAGTTAGTTTCTGAAAATCTCATTTCAGGTTAGAGAGCACTACTACTCTAGTTAATAAACAAGATAGACAACTCTGTAGAAAGACTTGGATGCGACCATGGCTATTTTGCAGTTTCAAGTGCTCCTTCTGAATGAGTGGACTAAATCCACCATGGGTAGTAGAGTTGAAACCCTAGTAATTTAGCATCAGTAAAGAGAGTAGGGTGATTCTGACCCCATGGAGTTGGGAGGTTTGATCAGGTATTGATATTTGGAGATTTTTTCAAGCCTAGATATTAGATCTATTTCCTGATTGATTCTTATTTAGTTCTTTTTTTTGTTTGTTTTTCTTATTTAGTTCTTTATGAAAATGCATATATTCCTATAATCAGAAATAATGGAAAAAAGAAATAATGGGACCTAATAAAATTGCCTGAAGCAAAGGATTTTATGTTCAGGGTATTGTCTATATAAACTAGGAATCACCTGGTCCTCTGTATACCCAAAGCCTGACTATAAGCTGTCACAGAGAAAGAAGATTGCTCATGTGGTCAACAAGAGACAGAAGGTTGCAAAGGCATGGATTGTTTGATTCAAGTTATTCCTGCTCTAAGTCACCTGCATCTAATTCCTGTGAAGTAAAATGTAATATTGCCTCAAAAGTTACTCTTTCTATTTTAAGATGTGTCATTCTTACGTCAGTCTTGAAGTGCTTCTTCAATGGAAGTCTAAAATACTATTCATCTGATATATCTATGTGATAAATAATTGGATTGCTACTTTGCTTTGTTGATAGATCTCAACTCTATCTTAAGTTACCATCAGGTAGCACCCTAAACTGTTTCATTCACAAATGCTCCCAAGCAAAGAAAACATTTAGAGAACTCAAATATCCTACGGCACAAAAGACGAGCAAGTACAAGAACTATAATTTGCCAAGGAGCAATGGAAACATAAATCATGATTAAAAATTGAACCTCTGAGAATTTCAGTGTCAACAAGTTGAAAGCAATATTATCTCTGTAGACAGTTTCTACACTGATATCATTTATATCATTGTCCACAGAGAACTTTGAGTAACATAGTGCCTCCATATGTTGCAACTTGAAACTTTTATGGAATCTAAAGCTAACAGTTGAGAACTGTCATTGCCATATTAGTTCCCACAGTCATTCTCCCAAAGAGAAAGGCTTTCTTTACTTTTTTTTTGTATTTAGTGATAAGATTGATTTTGGAATATTTATATGTATATTATTTTTGTGTTAATAGTATAATGTACATATGTACATTTATTTCATTGTTTCTCTAAGGTTTGTCCTGTTCTTTTCCAAGATAGTCTCACTGTGTTCCTCGTTGATATTGCAAACTAATTTCTGCGTCACTGCTTACTCTCAGCATCAAGAGAATCTGCCATTATGGATGTAGACATCAATATTCACATGATGTTATTGTAAGGCCACCTCCTTTATGACTTTCATTTTTTTATTGTGAGTAATTGTATATAAAAATGAATGGCAAACATTATTTTCTCATTTACTACAGCTTTGCTAAAATTATATCTATCTGGAAATAATTTGAATAATTAGTGTTCTCTGAAAAAGACCTATAATCCTTACAAAATTTTCAAATTATTTTCTTTGTCTTAAGCATAAAATATTAATAAAACTGAAGTGCCCGGTATTTATTTTCTCTTCTGAATCCTTTGGACACCTACTAGAATAATTTCCATTGGAGTCGGGAAGAGTTGATGTTCTTAGACTACTTTTAAAATTACAAGTACCATAAGGTCTGTACATGTGACAATTCCTTTTAAAGTTATGGCATTTGTTTGTTTGTTTGGTTGGTTTTTATGCTGATTGTTCATGACATGGGATCTCTGTATAGCTCTGACTATACAAGAAGGAACTTTGTAGGTAAGACTGGGCTTCAAAAAACATAAATCTGCCTGTCTCTGCTCTTCAAGTATGGACTCTAAAAACATGCCCTACTATGCCCAGTGGAATTTAACTTTTGTAAGTAACATTTGAATGTTTTTCTTCAAATTATGAAGATGGATAGGGATTCTCAAAGATTTTATAATTTTTGTCATCCATTGAATTAATATACTTCTGTACATGAATACTTTATGTATGTTAAACTAGTCCTGCATATTTAAGTCACTTTTTCTCAACCACAGTATAATGAATGTCTCTTTATATACAAGGACCTTCTCTACCTCTGCATTTCATGCTGTTCCCAAAATAATAAGGACAACACAACCAAATTTGGAAAATCAAATCATCCTTTTTATTGGTTATTTTAACTACCATCACAGCAAAAATTTTTAAGCAAGATTAACAATGACATGTCAAACAAAAGTTCAGAAACACACACAGAATAAATATTTAATATACTCCATAAATACATTTAATATAATATGTATGTATAATCATTACACACAGACACACACACACACACACACACACACACACACACACACACACATATATATATATATATATATATATATATATATAAATTTGTTCTGCAAGTGGGCTTACTTTGAAGTATGGCTTATATAACTTTAGACACACTCTCAGAAGTATAATCTTATTTTTGCTGTTCTTCAATGTAGATATGAATTGAGCATGTCTTCCTTCTAAGGGCCTGTATTTTTGTTTACTTTCTAGCTTTTGTTCTGGTATTATTTTATGTTTTGAAACTCTGAACATTTTGTGTATGTATTGATACAGGCTCTACTTGCTCCTATGTCTGTCAGTAATGTTGCTTCTGGAAAACATTGTTTCATGTAACCTTCAATGATCCTTGGCTTTTTTAGCCTCTTTCTACCTCCTATTAAACAGATCTATGAGGTTTTGGGAGAGGGATTTGATGAAGATATCCCATATTGGGATCATTTACCAAAGGCTCTGTGTCTCTATTCATATTCTACTTGAATGCCATTATTTTAATCTACTGTAACAATAATATTCCTGAAGTGAGACAAGTAATTCATGTGTCTGTAGGGACATTAGTATGTAATTAGTACTTACTTTATATTTATAATTCTTTCAGAATAAGAGAAAAAGTAGTTTGTATAGGTCATTGATCTATTAGTCATGGGTTCACAACCATTTTAATAACGTAAGGTATGGCTTCCACCTTATCTAGTTAATCATAATTTTAATAAGTAATTTGCCACTCCCATAATTATGTGATTATGGCAACTCTGTATCTTGAAGACTGATTAGTATTTCATATTCCAGGGTTTATAATTTATGATAGGGAGGAATTGTTTACTATTTATTAAATATTATTCTTTATTTAAGTATAGAAATTTATACAGAAGTAATCTGGAATGCATACATTTTCTGTTGATCCCATGTAACTCTGCTTAGGGATCCCCTCTTTGTATTGAATAGATTTACATTGGGATTGATCCAGAAGAATACAGGTTCTCCCTTTTTGTGCTATAATTGTTCTAAATTTGTGGTGTCCTTGAACTATTTTTTTGTATTCATGTTTCTTAGTAGAGACTTACCTCAGAAGAGATGTGTCCTATTCCTAGAAATTTACAATGTGTCTGTACAATGTATGCTAGCTATAGTATTTATATTAAAATAATATGGTAGGAAAATAACCAATAAGAACTACCAATAGTGTATTTTGGCTAAGACCTTAATATTGAAAGAAATTCTTAATAAGACCTTATTGTAAAGTAGAATATAGAAAGTTGAAATCTTTGAAAAATTCAGGGACATTATAAGAGGACAATTCTCTTTGTTCCTCTTGTCTCATTATTTATGTGGGGAATGCAATTGAGCAGTATAGACATTGCATATTTCCTTTGATTTACATCCACTATACAGAAAATAAATTTTGAACATGAAAGAACACAAGATAGAATAAAAACTGGGGAGGAAGTAGAAGTATAATATATTGTTATGAAGAATGGGCAATTCTATGGTCCTTGATTTATATTCATTATGTAGATTTTTACTTATATGATTATATTATGCATTGCCATGTAGTTGGCAAAGTTACCCATGTTGGCTTTGAAACTTGTGTATATGTTATTTATTCCTAGAATTCCAATACTAAAACCATACTGCTATTACCAGACCATCGCAGAACATGTGGGAGAGTTTGTAAAAATAAGATTAAATGGATTTAGTAGCCAGCTTGAATACATGTTTTGAAAATTAAGTACCTGGGAGAAACACTATCTTCATCGCAATTTATAATATACATCTGCATGGAAACAGTAATGGTGGTTATTTAAACACCATCAAACACTTGTCTTCCAACAGCCAAGATCGCAATCACAATTTTTAAGCTATTTTAACTGAGCCAAAATCTAGTATGTTCTGAGGCAAAATTCATGAGGCTCAAGTCATTTCATAATGGTTAACATTATTTAATGATCTAATTAAAAAAAGACAGTGACTTTGACAGGTATGTATTACTTAAAATGCCACCCATATTCTTATAGTTAGTTCTATATTGATGAACAGTGAGTTTCCTTAAGTAAACATATTGTTACTGAATTGAAAATAATTGTTATAAATTGTTCTAGAAGGTGGCTATACATGCCAAGTGCCCATGTGGATGTGCCCCAAACACACTGATGAAAGCAGCCTACCTAAGCTTAGGGATATGGTGTATGCAAGAGCCCATGAAAGTGGTTACAACTACAGCTTCCAAGAGGGAAGTCACCCAAGTGTCAAAGTCCAATTTGTACGTTGACTGGGAGGCTGGTCATAGAGACTATGAGAAGCCACCCCTAGGCCAGTAGAGTTTCCTCAGACCTCTTTTGGGGAAGGGGCCCTCTCTGTTGTCTGAGTGGAGCAGGAACTGAAGAAAAGGTCATCCAGAGACTGTCCCACATGGGCACCAATATGCTGCCACCAAGACCCAGTCACTATTGCTGATGCCAAGAAGAGCTTGATGACAGGAACCAGATATGGGTGTCTCCTGAGAGACTGCCAGATCCCTACTGATACAGGTGAGGATGACTGCAGCTAACTATTGGACTGAACAAGAGGCCCTCAGTGGAGAAGTTAGAGAAAAAACTGAGGGACCTAAAGGGGTTTGCAATACAATATGAAGAGGAACAATATCAACCAACTAGACCCCACCAGAGTTCCCAGGGATTAAACCACCAACCAATGAGTACACATGGAGGGATCCATAACTCCAGCCACATATGTGTTAGAGGATAGTATTGTCTAGCCTCAAAGGGAGGAAAAGCCCATGGTGCAGTGAAGGCTTGGCCCCTCAATGTAGGTTAATGCCAGGGTCTTGAGATTGGAGCAGGTAGGTGTGCATCGTAGCATCCCCATAGAAGCAGGGGGAGGGGAGCAGGTATAGGAGAGGGAAGAAAGGGGATAACATTTGAAATGTAAATACATAAAATGTCCAAGAAAAATAAAACTATTCAATAATAAAATAAAATAGCAATAAATTTTAATTTATGCAATAACAAGGGGTGGCCAAATACTCACAGGAGGAAATATGGAGACAAAGTGTGAAGCAGACACTGAAGGAAAGGCCGCCCAGAACCCCACCTGGGGATCCATTCCTAGTACAGTTTCCAAACTCTGACAAAGTTGCAGATGCCAAGAAGTGCATGCTGACAGGAGAATGATATAGCTATCACCTGAGAGGCTATGCCAGAGCCTTCACAAATTCAGAGTTGGATGCTTGCAGCTAACCATTGCACGGTGAAAAGGATACCCAATGAAGGAGTTAGAGAATGTACTAAAGGAACTGAAGGTATTTGCAACCCCATAGGAAGAACAACACCACCAACCAACCAGACACCTTTGCACTCCCTGGGACTAACCCACCAGCCAAAGAATACACTTGGAGGGACTGATGGCTACAGCTGCATATGAAACAGAAAATGGCCTTGTAGGACCTCAGTGGGGGAGAGGCCCTTGGTCCTGAGAAGGCTTGATGCCCCAGCATAGGGGAATGCCAGGAAGGGGAGGAAGGACAAGTGGGTTGGTTGGTGAGAGATCCCCATCATAGAAGTTTGGGGAGGGGAGATGGGTTAGGGATTTGCTAGGTGGTAAATTGGGAAAGGGAATAATATTTGAAATATAAATACATAAAATGTCAAAGAAAAAAATTAAAATAGAAGTATAAATAAAAATGTCCTATAGCAGAAGAAAAAATAAAGAAGGAAGCTTGTATCTAGACAGGTCTGCCAGACCAACACAGAACCATGAGGAGAAGAGGTTTTACTGGTAGTGATGGGGAGGCAAGGAAGAGAAGAAAGAGGAAAAAGGTGTAAGGGATTGGGGAACTCTGTCTTTTATTTGGTCTGTTACATAGGTGCCAGGTAATCACGTGCAACACCATGCATGGGTGATGCTCATGCTAGGAGTATGTGGTGGTTGCCATGGACACAGATGCAAGAGGGGCCTTGATGCCTAGGGATGAGGTCATTGCTTGATTTGGAAGCTGATTTTAAAGTTGGTTCTTATGCCAACAGAGACTGTGTACATAAACTTCTAATTGTACTATATAGAACTGGAGAAGTTAGAGGACACTAGGATTAGAAAGGGGTGAATTTATCCAAATATATTCAATATTCATACATTAATACTAAACAAATATGAACATGTACTGCACATGAGATACCAAAAGTGATGTCACCACCATTCAAATGCTTTAGCAAACATACAAAAGAGAAACCTAGCTAAGAAGAAATTGTGAAAATGAATGAATATTTTAAGGATTAAGCATTACATTCTTAGATAAATACTTATTTTTTCCACATCATTATGAAACTCTGTAGGTAATTTGCATAAATTCTGATCAGGGCTTGAAAAGCATATTTCATTTTTAAATCCAACATCTTTTTTGGTAAACTAGTGTGTGTGTGTGTGTGTGTGTGTGTGTGTGTGTGTGTGTGTGTGTATTTCTAGCATAAAATCAATGCCCTTGAAAAAATAAAAAGCAGAATACACAGAGTCAACAAAGTCAGCAGCAAGGTACACATGGAAGCTGAGATTCATAATTATTAAGGTTCATGCAGGAATAAAATTTTTCTTTGAGGTAGCAAGGATCTGTCACCAAAGAGCTAGATACAGGGCAACTACAGATTTGAGACAAGAGCCCATGGTAACAACATATATTTTCTGGAGTTCACGTTCAGCTTCATTGCTTCTGAAGTAAAAAGGAGGGAGAGGAAAGTGCTAGTTGAATCAGCAGCTGAATCTCCATGCTTTGAGTTATCTGATCCTGATACCAGTAAAAATTTCTGACCCTATGTGAAGCTCAGGCATCATCCTTAAGTTATGCCATCCCTGTCTTTGACATGTAGTACAGGGTTTTCTGCAAGGGAGTTACTTGGTTTTAATCCCCATCTTGAGAAAGAAGCTAGAGATTTGCTAATGCATTCATCAAATTGCTATGTTAATAAATGTTATCACCACCCACCCTGGAAGTCTATGAAAATTTACAGCTGTAGTACTCACTGACCCTAATGAACCTAGCAACCAAAGCTTTTTCTGGATAGAGGTTACCATTCTGTTGTGATAAATGACAGCCATGTTTGAATGTCCAGCTTTGGTTTACACTTTTATTGTGCTTTGGCAAATTCTAGTTCCTAGATTATGGTTATTCAACCATGTCAGTCTTTTCCCTTCTATAAGATAAGGGGAGACATCACCTTGTTGGGGATATCACCTTGGAGATATAGACTCTCAAAAATGGAATTTTCACAGCCATTTTCTATTTCTCACTTTAATAGTTGATGAGCAATTAATGATAATTATCTCCTTATTAGCATGCTGTGTTTACTGTGGAAACAGTACTGCAAGGTATGTCATTGATGTTTATGTAATTATACTAATTTGCCTGAGGTACCCGGA
The DNA here is from genome assembly GCF_021556685.1 of Rattus norvegicus. Lineage (NCBI taxonomy): Eukaryota > Metazoa > Chordata > Mammalia > Rodentia > Muridae > Rattus > Rattus norvegicus. The sequence goes on along the minus strand of NC_141534.1, from coordinate 126,913,497 downwards.
ATAATAAAACCCTTGCATCTGTTTAGATGTCAAGAAATCTGTTTTTTGTTTTTGTTTTTGTTTTTGTAAAAATACATAATGCATGTACAAATACACCAATTCTGGACACAAATGAGGGATTGCTGAGAATGCATATAGTATAGAAATCCCTTTCAAAAATAATTATCTTGATAGTTTTAGAATTATGCAAACACTTTCAAATTAGTATGATAATTTAGGTATATTGAGAAAAAGTCTTAGAGGAATATTCCAAATAGCCATCCAATCATTGCTATTGGAGCACACTAAAGGAGACTGATATATTAAGAAGCACTGTAAAGCAAATATTCAATAAATAAACATACAGCAAGAGACATAGGGATATCATGAACAGGGAGCAGGAAGAAACATTTGCAAGATCAGAGTCACAATCAGAAAAACTCAGATAGAAATATATGCTTCCAGATAAATGGTTAGGGTCTAGGATCAAAGAGTCAGAAATAGGATCAACTCAAAGGTACCAGGGACTTGCTTTGCTCTATGTCAATGTAGACAAAGAAACCTTGCATACAGTCAGAATATAGCTGCATTTCAAAAATCAGTGTCAGAGTCTAGAAGGCACAGACAAAAATGGAGGCCTCATATTAAGTGGCAACACTCCAAGTGCAGAGTGCCAGGAATAGATTCAACCACTAGATAGCACTGATGTTTGTGTGTGTGTGTGTGTGTGTGTGTGTGTGTGTGTGTGTGTTTGTGTGTGTGTGTGTGTGTGTGACTATATACAGTGCAGAAGATAAAAGAATGAATTCCTGCCTTAGCCTTTTGATTTTGCTGCTTCTGCCTCCATACCTAGGGAATAAGGGAAGGGATGAATCAGCAGCTCTGATGGAGATCTCCAAGGTACATCAGGCTTTGGTGTTCATGTCTACATATGGGATCTCTCTACTGATTGGTTCTGATTCCATTCTCTATTTGAACACACAAATTCCCTCAATCAAAAGCAAGGGGAGCAAAGAAGTTTATCTGTAGGGAGGGATTTGATCAGTTAGGCTGCTGGCTCTTTTACAGGAATTATCTGCTCCTGCTATAACCAAAGCCCCACTGTATGGTGCTAAAGAGAAGGAAGAGCAGACAGGAGATGGAGTCAGAGGAGTGTTAAAAAGACAGTGATTGTTTATTCCTGATTCCTTTACTCATCTACAGGAAGTGTCACCATGTATGAAATTCAGCTATCACATTTGGTTTGTGTATTCACTGTCTTAGTCATGCAGAGTGTGACTTCTGCAGAGAAGATTCTTGATTTCAAGATTCAGCTAATTGCAGATACTATGGATGTTCCGACATTTTACATCCTTAGGTTATTAACATGAGTAATGCTATGGCAGCAAATGTACTCAGCATTCAAATAGGGACTCTCAAAAATTCAGGATGTAGCTAAGAGGCAGAGACACTACCATACGAAGAAAACAAACAGTCTTGGGACACTGATTCTGTCAGCCTGTGGCTATTAACGGTCATAGCTCTTCAACAATCCAATGTTTGTTTACATTGCTATTGTCTTTTGGGAATTACAAGTTTCTCTAGCATGTTTATTCTTCTATGTCAGTACTTCTCTTACTAACAGTTCAGGGGTGTTTGGTCACTTTGGGGAAATGAAGCCATCTTGTCATGATTGTCTACAGTTTGATATTCCATACTGATAAGAAAGAAATGGAACCAGTAATTTTCATTCTGTCTGTGTACTAGTGGAAACAAAGGGACTTAGCCTTTAATGTTATTTGCATTCTGTCTTTAGCAAGCAGGTCTCTGTGGTATATTAAGGATATTTGTGAAATTTTACTATATTGACTAGAGTATTCCTGACAGTAGTAAACAATGTACAATTGTATATGTTTGGGAAAATGTCATGGTCTCTTTGGAACACACATTAAATGTTCTGTATACACCATGTACTCTTAGGACTATCCAGAGTATATAAACATTGTATTCAACAATGAATTCCTTTTAATATGGTCCAGAGTCAGGAAGACACTCCAGAGTATCTTCATGCAAACTGACTGTATGAGGAGCAGTACATGGGTAGAAAATTGTACTTAATTTTCCAACATTTCTTGGAGGATACAATATTAGATATGAATTATGAGGAAAAACTATAAGAGAGCACACAATAGAAGCAATTGTGGAAGCAGACACAGTCACATCAGAATTAGTAAGCAGGCTGTCACAATTGCACAACAAGATTCATATTCAGAAAGGCTAAGAAAAAATGAGAGGAACTCTGACAAATATGGATCTAGGTAGAAGGAGACATGTAGGAATAGCCTCAAGGATCCGCTGACTTACTTTTCTGTTTTTCAATGAGAAAGAAAAAGAAGTAAAGACAGTTTTTTTCTGCTATTAACTTTCAATTTTTCTGTTTCCATCAGGGAACCAAGGGAGGAGGGGAAGAAAAATAAATCAGCAGCAGTGATGGACATCTCAAATATTTTGATGTTCATGCCTAGATATGAGATTTCTCTCTCTTGATTGGACCTGATTTCATTCTGTATTTGAATACCCAATCCCCATTATTCAGAAGCAAGGAGAGCAAATAAATTTGTCTGCAGGGAGGAATTTGATCAGTCAGGCTGCTGGCTATTTTCCATGACTTATCTAGTTCTGGATATAACCAAAGCTCAACTGTATGGTGCTAAAGAGAAGGAAAATTGCTGTTGTAACTGACAGGAGACAAAACTAGTGAAAAGCTGCAGAGACAGTGCTTTCTTTTCAGAATCTCCATGCTCTGTTTCCTTGACTATTGGTTCCTGTACAGGAACTATCAGCCTGAATGACATTCAGGTATCAACTTCAGGGTATGCCTTCCTTGTTGCCATCATGCATGGTTTTTGTCTTATTTGAAAAAGAAATGAGATTCAAGCTTCAGTTTGTGTTCTGTCATTTTCTTGTGATTATGTCAGGCACTTTGTGAACTGCAATGGCAGCAAATATTCTCAACATACAACCTTGGAGCTTCTGAAAAATCCAGTTGTAACTAACAGATGTAACCAAACCCAGAAACAAAGCATACTTGCTACACTGAAGTTGTTGCCATTGATGGTAAAAATACATTCAATACTAAAACCATTATAATGTTATTGTCCTTTAGCAATTAACAGATCCTCTAGTATATTTTTTTCTTACATGTCAGCCCTTTGCTATCTAACTATTCAAGGGAGGCATTAGCTCTTTCGGAAAAACAATACATCATTTGCTAATATTTTTCTGTTTGGTATTACTGAAAGACCACCGGGATAGGGAAGACCCCCACTCAAATCTCGAGACGACGCAACCCCCCAAGAACTCAGTCTTGATGTAACAAACAAGAGGTGTATTTGAGGAACCAGAGCTCCGGGGACAACACAGGAGACAGAGTAGTCAACCCTGAGCCCAATTAGGGGACGGGATTTATAGGGAAAATTACATAGGCAGTTGGCAAAAGTCACCCAAAGCAAATTCATTGGTTTGTAACTTGGGCTTAGTTCAACTCTAGGCCACCCTGCTTCTGGGGCAAGCTGACCCTAGTTCTTGTTTTTCTCAGGACTATTGTGTCAGGCCTTATTGAGGCCAGATGGTTTGTGGTAGCTATAGCCAGGCCACATCCCCAAAACATGTTGTTATTCTTTGCTGTGAGGTGCACTTGTCCTCACACAAGGTCAGTGGGGGGTAGTTTAAAATCTTTATTCTTTCATTCCCCACTTCTGCTTGTGACTAGTTCTAATCTTAGAACTCAGGGTCTTCTTCAATTTTTTCCTTAAGGTTTTCTGAGGCATGATATTGTGGGTGAAGCATTAAAATCTGCACTACACTAACTCTTTCTCTAATAAAGGCTATTAACTTATTAAAAGTACAGGGTTCAAATGTCAAAAGTAACAAGAGAATAACTAAGGGCCCTAGGAAAGTGGAAATTAGTCTCACATCACCAAGAAGAACAGTATAAACTAAGTCCCCGCAAGGCCTGATGGTAACCCAGTCTCTGCCATCTCAAGGTATACATAAAACCCCAGTCTCCCCATAGGCACCTTGCTTCTGGCCTTCCGCATCCGAACTTGCCCCCAGGTTAAAATCTCTATGGGACTTCTAAGGGCATCAGGAATGTCCCAGGTGTCCAGCCCACTACCAACTTACAAAAGTCAGGGGTGAGAGTGGGCCACCATTTGTATGGTGGGGTCACTTTGGGGATGGACCATATTACCTCCTTGGCCTAGGAGGAAACTTGCCAAATCAGTTTCTGGGGGATATGGGGATTATAAGCCCTTACAACAGAGATGAAGCTTAAGAGGATTAGCAATCTTCTCCAACATCCATTCATTTTTGAGAACATCTGGTGCTGTCTTCAAATGGGAGGCATGGACCCATGCAGCAATACCATTTACCTTAACAGCAGTGGGAGTGGTTAACAGTATTAGATAGGGTCCTTTCCAGTGAGGTTCTAAATTCTCAGCCTGGTATCACCAGACCAGGACTGTGTCTCCCACTGGGAACTGGTGAGGCGCCCTGGACTTCCCGTCTTTTAGGCATCCTTCACTTGGCTCCAAATTCCACTTTGGACTGTTTCTAAAGCATTTAAATGAGCAAACAGGGTTTTAGGAAAAACCTCAGGGTAGGGAGACCCAGCCGATTTAATGAAGAGGGGGTTCCCATATATAATCTCATAAGGTGTTAGGCCAAAAGGGTCAGGAGTGTTCCATACGTGGAACAGAGCAAAAGGAAGGAGGACAGTCCAGTCTCCCCTGCTGGTCTCTAAGGCCAATTTTGTCAAGGTCTCTTTTAGAGTTCTATTTATCTTTTTTTATTACCTGACCTGAACTCTGTAGTCTCTTCGGGGGCGTGGGTAAGGCTGAATCTGGAAGTGGCATTTCTTACTCTGAAGAGAGCAAGAGGGAAGGAGTGCCACCCAGTCTGTGCCAGTCTTCATGGTCTATTTGGTCAGGGTCTCTTTTAGAATTTTATTTATTCTCTCTACCTGTCCTGAACTTTTAGGTCGGTAGATGTACTTTAATGTCCAGTTGACCTCTAAATACCTGGCTACACCCTAGCTTACATTAATAATGAAGGCAGGGCCATTGTCTGACCCAATTACCTTGGGCACGCCAAACAGGGGGAAGATTTCTTCCAGTATCTTCTTGATGACTACCAAGGCTGTCTCTTGCTTGGTGGGGAAAGCTTTTACCTATTCCTGAAAAGTTATCTATAAACACTAGGAGACATTTGTAACCATATTTTTCTGGTTTTATCTCTGTGAAGTTCACTTCTCAGGCCATTCCCCATGGAGCCTCCTGCCAGAGTCAACTTTCCTGAAAACAGTTATCTTTTGGCCTGGTATACATCAGTGTACTATCTGTTCCATGAGATACTTGAGACCTGTGACATAATATTTAGTTTTTGAAAACATCTGGATGAGTTTGCTTACTCCTAAGTGCATTTGTTTTATCATGGCCTCTGCCTGTTTTTGTAGCAGGATCTTCTTTCCCGTTGAATTGTACCAAAGTCTCTTCCTCGGCCTGGCTGGGTCATGGAGGGCCCTTAACAGAGCCAGAATCTTGTCCTTAGATGTCAGTAGGCCCCTCTGCTGATGGGCTGTGGCAAAGGCATACCTGCTGTCCACATAGATGTTAAGTCTCTTTCTCAGCTCAAGAGCTTTGGTGAGGGGAGCAAGCTCTGGCCTCTGAGTAGAGGTGCCTTCTGGTACGGTCTGAGCCGAGATGACTCTGTTTTCATCCACCACTGTTTCCCCAACCCATCTTTTTCCTTCTCTAAGAAGCTGCTCCCATCAATGAACCAGATGGCATCTAGCCCCTCTGGTGGCTGGTCAGTCAGATCTTTATGCCACCCCTGTGCTTTAGTGAGCACCTGTTGACAGTCATGAAAGGGGTGTCTAGGCCGGGGTCCGGGAGCAGGGTTGCAGGGTTTAGACTCGTAGGGGCAGTCTGGAATCACAAGGAACAAGTAGGATACCCGGCCTACACCATGGTCCACCGTTCTTTGGGCAGTCCATGAGTATTGTTTGTTGCCGGTAGTCCCCTGTACTCAAGGTCTTTTGCTGGACACTAGCCCATTTGGGTGTAGGAGCACAGAGTGTTGGGCCCCTGTATTCACAAAACAAATGGGCAGGCTTCCCTTCTATCTTTGCTCATAGCTAGCACTCTAGGACCAAGAAGCTTGCCTTCGGGGCTGCTGGAGAGGCCCCTCTTGTTTTTCCTGGGGCAGTGCCTGACCCAATGCCCTTTTTCTTTGCATTAGGCACACTGATCTTTAGCCAGGAATTCTCTTCTGTTGCCAGGTACTGTCTTCCTAGGTTCCCTAAGTACTGTGGCCAGTATATGTTCCTCTCCTGTCTTTTATCTCTCTTTAGCTCTCTAACTTCCTCTTCTTTTTGTCTTTTTTCTTCCCTAGCTTCCTGCTCTTTTTACCTTCTTTCCTCTTTCTCTTCCTCAGTCTCTGTTATATCTTCTGCATCTTCCTATACAGCTACTAGATGCTGTCCACTTATGTGCACAGACCCTGAACCACACTTCAACCTTAATTTCTTTGCAACTTACACTAACTCTCAGCAACTTAGCTTAACCCCTCATGTTTCTGCAACTTTTTCTTTATATCATTTTCTTACCTTAGCCAGATTGGTGAGGCATCTTCCAGCCCCTTGGAGACCCACCCTTGAAGCCTGGCGGTAGACCTGGAGCACTCCCTACCTTAAGGTGTATTGAAATCAACAGTCAGGAGTGAAGGTCTTCCATCCATGTCTGGAACATTTTTTCTGGCCTCTACTAGGATTCTGTCTTTCTTTGGTGGTAAAGAAGACCTGCAACAGTTACTAACAAGCATCTCAAGTGGGATGGTGAGAAAACAGAGGTCCAGTGAAGAGGACAAATAGCATTTACACACACAGCTAAACTAGCAGGCCTTTTTGGGACAAAAAGGCCATTGTAAAAATAAGCACAAGCTTTGTGTCTGTGAAACAGAAAGGTGAGCGGAGAGGCAGCTGATCTGTTAAAGACTATCTCTCCTCTTGGCTTAGATTTTTTCCTCAAGGAGTACCTCTTTTCAGTGTCACCTTGATGGCTTTGCCTCTCAAGAGAACAGTCTCCAAATGACAATAGGCTTCTAGTAAGAATTAATAACAAAAGGATAAAGAGATGGTTAGGACCTGGGTGTCAGATGCCAAGTGGCTGACATAAGAATTGTAACCAGTTCACCTGGGACTTTCAGGACCTCAGTCGCAGCCCTTTACCAAACTGTCTCAGTGGGTTAAAGGCCCATGGAAAAGAAAACATTAATCCTGACCTTGGCCACAGCCAAAGCCTGAATTCTAAATTTTGACTGGCAAAACAAAGTTCTTCACAGTTTGTTGTAGATTCTTTTTGTACTATTGTAGTGGCTTCCCTGCCCCCCAACCTGGGGCATTTTGACCACAGAGGCAGGAACTGGCTGTTGAGGGGATAGGATCAAAGGCACTCTCCATGTCAATGATGATTTAACAGGGAAGGTGACTTAATGTTGGAGATCAATTCCTCTCTTGGAATAGGGCCACCAGATAAGGCAGGCTCCCTTAAAAACTTCCCTTAATGAACACTCTCCTCCTGTGAGCAAGTGTTGAAGGTCTGGCCACTGGAATTTTTTTCAGGGCCAAAAGTCTCATAAAACAACCACTAACTGCACGCTATCTTTTTGCTGTCAAAGCGTCAACTCCGGCAGGCCTCATCACCTTGAAACTCTTCTTATGTTCACTTGGCCTGATCTGTGCTGCTTCCCACATGTAGCCTGCAGCTTTCTTGCTAACAGGTCTGCACGCTTGCCACCCTCAGTCCCTATACTTCCCTACTCTGTGCTGTCCCTTCCTTAGAAGCTGTGAATGTTTAAGCAACAGGAAGAATTTTTTCTTCAGGATCCAACGTAAAGCTTTCAGGTTCTTTTTAATGCCTGCTTCTGACAGGGTTACTCACTAACCTGGAGTTCTTCATACACAACTGTTAACAGCAGCTAGACTGGACAAGGGGAGCAAAGGGAGGGGCTTCTCTCCTTGGGAAGGAGGCTCAAGAGAGAAAAACAAAACTCCCTGGCAGAAAACAATTTTTCTCAAGCAAATTATTTTTAACTTTTAAGTTAAGAACTGAGGACCAAGTAGAACTCTTTGATGAACAAAACAAATAGTTCCGTGATTAAGTTTCCAGTTATAAAGATCAGAGGAGGAGAAAGGCCAACACTGAAGGGGCTGCATCCCCTTGCCTGGACCTAGGGGAGGTCTATAAGCCCGCAATGGAAAAACAAGAATCAGGCCAGTAGAGGAGTCAGGGGTGAGTGCTCACTGACTTCACGTCCCCTGGGCTGGACCAGAAGCTCTGCCTCCAGAAGGGCAGAGGATTCAGGAGGTTGGGTACACCATAAGTGCATAAAGGCATGGCTACTGTGGAGTCAGGCACTGTGTGGCACTAAGCCCTGCAGCTTTGGGTACCTGTAGCCGCACAACCACTCCCTGCTTCTTCTTCCTGTGGGCTGGGGAGAAAATGGGGGATACAAGGGAGGAGCTGGCCATTCAGGAGGCTCCTCAATCTCAGGATAGATCTTAGGAGGAGCAAAGGGTACTGAGGATTTTGAACCAGGTTTTGCCAGACTGAGATGTAAGGTTGCTGGTCCAGGTGTGCTCCTGGCTTTTCCTGAAAAAACAATAGCTTTAACATCAAGAATCATATTCAGGTCGAAAGAGCCCTCAGGGGGTTCCAGTCAACACCAAAAATCAGCTACTCAGAGGTGCAGAAAGTCTGCCACTTTCCCTTCTTAACTTGAACTGACATATTATGTGCTCTGTCCCTAACTTCAGTCCACTGGTCTAACGTCAGTCTTAAGGGAGTCGTTATTGTCTGTCCCATCATCACAAAAAACACTAAACAGATAAACAACAGACAACACAAAGAGACCACAATATCCAGACAACACCTGCCATGCCTAGTCCGCAGGCACCAGCCAAAAGCAGTTTCAGACGGAAGAGGTCTTTTAACTTTCTCTTCCAAGAGGAACACACTATCCTCTTTTACCCAATAGGAGACCACCAGACATCCCTTGCTCTCCTGTTGCCCTGAACAGTCACTCAGGGTGCAGCTTTTGGTCCTCTGGACATGTCTGTCGACCACAGCTTCTGAGCTTTACAGCTTCAGAAAGCGACTGCGACACCGAAGCACTTTTCAGATACTATCCAGAACCAGAACAGAGACAGACACAGACAGAGGCCGCACACTCAGACACAACTGGGGATCCCCCTTACCTCCAAGAAGGTCTTTGGAGTCGTGGGTGGTCACGAGATCACAGACGAGCCCCCAAATGAAAGACCACCGGGATGGGGAAGACCCCCACTCAAATCTCGAGAGGACACAACCCCCAAAAACTCATGAGAAACCAGTCTTGATGTAATAAACAAGAGGTGTATTTGAGGAACCAGAGCTCTGGGAACGACACATATCTCAAACAGGAGACAGGAGTTGACCCTGAGCCCAGTTAGGGAACGGGATTATAGGGAAAATTACATAGGCAGTTGGCAACAGTCACATAAAGCAATTTCATTGGTTTGTAACTTGGGTTCCGTTCAACTCTAGGCCACCCTGCTTCTGGGGCAAGTTGACCCTAATTCTCATTTTTCTCAGGACTTTTGAGTCAGGCCTTATCCAGGCCAGATGGTTTGTAGCTATAGCCAGGCTACATCCCCAAAACGTGTTATGTTATTCTTTGCTGTGAGGTGCACTTGTCCTCACAGCAGGGTCAGTGGGGGATAGTGTAAAATCTTTATTCTTTCATTACATAATGAAAAAGAAAGAAATGATGCCTGTGTACTAGTGGATACCTAGAGACTGAGTCTTTACACATTATTTGCATTCTGTCTTTAGTGATAAGATAGGTCTCTGTGGTATATCATAGATATTCATGAAATTCTAGCACTTTGATTAGTATATTCCTGACAGTATTACATACCTTAGAACCATATATGCTTCAGACTATGTCATGACCTCTTTTAAGTACACATTTAACGTTTCACACACCACATAACGTTGCAAATAACTTTGCATAATGTTGTAAACACCTTTTTCAACAATGCATTACTTTTACTATTGTGAGAACTACAGAGTTTCTTCAAACAGACTGAGTACATGTGGACTGGGGCACAGACAGAATACACTTAGAATTCAAATGTAACTGTGAGGATACACGATAAGAAATAAATGGACTAGAAAATTCTCTAATTAGAGCAGGCAATACAGATAACAGAATCAATTTGAGAAGCAGACAAAGCCACATCACAGTTAGTTGTCAGGCAGCAGAAATTTCAAGAAAATATTCACACTAAGAAAGGCCCAGAAAGAAGCAGAATCCCTGGAAAATTATTTAGATTTAGACATAAGTAGCCCGAAACAGAAACAGTGCCAAAGTTCCACTGACTTGTTTTTCTGTTGTTCAATGTAGACACATAAGAAGGTAAAAACAGTTGTTTCTATCCTCAATTTCTGAGTTTTCTGATTCTGTCAGAGAATGCAGGGAGGAGAGGGTGAGGTATGAATCAGCAGCACTGATGGAGATCTCCAAGTTTACAACATTCTTTGGTGTCAATGCCTATATATGACATTTCTCTCCTGATTTGATCAGATTCCATTGTCTATTTGAATGTACAAACTCCATCAATCAGAAATCAAGGAGAGCAAATACATTTGTCTGCATGGAAGGATTTGATCAATCAGGCTGCTGGCTATATTCCAGGACTTAACTGATCCCGGGTATAAACAAAGCCTGACTCTATGGTACTAAAGAGAAGGAATAGTACTTTTGTAACTGACAGGAGACAGAATCTGTGGAAAGCTTCAAAGAAAGTGACTTTATTTCAGAGCCTGCATGCTCTGATTCCTTGGCTTCTAGTTCTAGAACAAGGACTGTCACCACATGTGAAATTCAGGTATCACATTTTGGAGTGTGTTTTTTGCCTCAGTAATGGTGGACAGTGTATTTTGCAAAGAAGATGCAAGATTCAAACTTCAGCTTGTGACAAAGACTAGGGAATTTCTGACATATTCACATCCTTAGATCAGTCACTGTGAAAACTACTATGGCAGCAAATGTCCTCAATATACCAGTATGGAGTCTCTGAAAACTGCAGATGTAACTGACAGATACAGATCCTAGCATACCCAGAAACCAATCACTCTTGGGACAGTGAAGCAGGTAGCCTGTTGCTGTTTATGGCTGGCTAAAGATATTCAGCACTAAAACCTGTGTTTATTCTGTTATTGTATTTGGCAATTACTAGATTTTGTAGAATGTTTGTTCTTCTATGTCAGTCCTTTGCTAACTATGATATCAGGGGAGTCATGAACCCTATGGAGAAGTCAATACATTCTCTCCTGTTGGCCTCCATTTTGTTTTTACACACTAAAGCAATTGGATACAGTAATTTTCATGTCTTTTTTACTATCGGATGCCTAGAGACAATTTTAATCATTATTTAAATTCTGTCAATTCAAATAGGTCTCTGTCACATATCATGCATATTTATGAAATAGTACTACATTGATTAAGTATTCACAGTAGTAGACACTATGAAATTACATATGCTTCAGAAAATATAGTGATCTCTTTGAAAAATATTTTAAATGTTCTACATATACCATGTATTTTTGGGAATATCCACAGTCTATAAACATCATTATAAGCACTGTATTACACTTAATATTGTGCAGATTTATGAAGAAACTCCAGTGGAGGATGGCATTGGCAGAATTTTGGAAGTAGTATTCCAAAATCTCCATGAAGATACACTATTAGAAATTATTGTACTAGGAATTGCTATAATCAGAGTATACAACAAAAGCAAATGGCTAAGGAGACACAGACACATCCCATTTAGTCAGGAGACATCAAAAGCTTCAACATAATAGTCATAGTCAGAAAATCTCAAAAAGAGAGGAACTCAGGCAAGTTGCTTGGATTAAGGAAGAAGGAGCCAGAAATAGGAACAAATCCAAGGTTCACTGACTTGGTTTTCTGTGGTTAGTGTAGAGAGAAGAAGGTAAAAACATTTTTTCACCCACTTTCAATTTTCTGCTTCTATAACAAAACACAGGGGGGAGAAGTTGAGAGATGTATCAGCAGCACTGATGGAGATCTCCAAGATTACAACAGGCTGTGATTTCCATGCCTAGATATGAGATCTTTCTCCTGATTGGACCTGATTCTCTATTTGAATGTGCAAAATCCTTCAATCAGAAGCAAGAATAGCAAATAAATTTGTCTGCAGAAAGTAACTCTATTGGCTATATTCCAGGACTTATCTGTTTCTGGATATAACCAAAGCCAAGCTCAGTAGAGTCACAAACCTTTTGGGGGAAATCAATATATCATCTCTTGAAGATCTACACCTTGATATTACACACTGTAAAAATATGAGTAGACATAGTGATTTTCATTGTCACCTTGTACATGTGAATAACTAGAAAACTATGCTTTTCATGTTATTTGCATGCTGTTATAGAGATCATGTGTGTGTTGTATTTCCTGAATATTTAGGAAACTGTATTACTTGGATTAGGATATCTCTGACAATGGTAAACTTCTTGCAATAGTATGTTTCAGAAAATGGTGTTGTATCTTGGATACCACACCTTATATTTTACACACACACACACACACACACACTGTAATGTTGAGAATACCCTCAGTACATAAACATCATTTTCAAACTGTAACTCTTAATGTTGTGCAGATTTTTTGAGGAAACTCCAGCTTTAAATGGAAACTGATTACAAAACTTGCAGGGTATGGGCAGAATATTTCCTTTAGCATTACAACATCACTTTGAGGATACACTATTAGAAATCATTTTCTAGAAAAGGCTAGAATCAGAGCACACAGCAGAGCAGAAGCAAATATGAAACAAGACACAGCCAAATCACAATTAGTCAGCAGGCAGAAAAAATTGCAAGATAAGAGTCATAGTCAGTGGCCTCAAAAAGAATCAGAGCTTTTCTGCCAAACTGCTTGAATATAGGTAGAACGAGCCAGAAAAATGGGAAGAGCCCCAGGGTTCCACTGACTTGTTTTTCTCTTGGCCAATATGGAGAGAAGCAGGAAAAACAGTTTTTCTTGCCATCTATTTTCAATTTTTCTGCTTCCTTGAGGATAACCAGGGAGGAGGATTTGAGTTAAGAATCGGCAGAAAAGATGTTGATCTCCAAGGTTATAGCAAGTGTTGATGTCCATGCCTAAATATGAAATCTCTCTCCTGATTGGATCTGATTCAGTTCTCTACTTGAGTATACAAACCCCATCAATTAGACACAAAGAAAGCAAATAAATTGGTCTTCAGGGAGAGATTTGATCAGTAAGGCTACTGGCTATATTCCAGGACTCATCTGGTCCTGGGTATAACCAAAGCATGACTATACGGTTCTAAGAAGGAAGAATGTTTTTTTTTTTCTAACTGACAGGGGGCAATGACAGTGGAAAGTTGCAGAGACAATTTTTTAAGAATCTCCAGGCTCAGAATCTTCGGCTCCTGGTTCCTAGACAGCAACTGTCACCACACATGAAATTCAGGTATCAGAAATTGAAGTGTAGTCCTTAACTCAGTCATGTTGGGCAGTGTCTTTGGCAAAGAAGATACAAGATTCAAATTTCAGCTTGTGACAGAAATTATGGAATTACTGGTATTCAAATCTTTACATCACCCACTATTAGAACTGCTGTGGCACCAAATGTCCTCACCATATAACCATGGGGTCTCTGAAAATTCCAGAGGTAATAAACAGGCACATATATCTAAATCCAAAAGTTACTGCCACTCTTGGGGCAGTAACGCTGCCTGCATGTTACCATTAATGGCAAAACACAATCAATTCAACAGTTGTTTATAGTATTATTTTATATTTACTTTACAAGAATTTTTAGCATGCTTGTTCTTCCAATCCCGTTCATTGCTAAGTACCTGTTCAGAGGAGTTGTGTGCACTTTGGGAAAATCAATAAATCACTTCAGTCAGATCTCCACCTTGGTATTACAAACTGTATAAAAGAGAAACAGACCCAGTAATTTACGTTGTGAGTTTGCACTAAAGGATGGATATAGACCTATGTTTTCCTGGTATTTGCACTATATTTAGAGATTAGAAGATCAGGTGTCCCTTGTATGTCCTGTATATTTATGAAACTGTATTACTTTGATTCAGCTATTCCTGGCAGTAGTAAACACCTTACAACATTACATGCATCAGAAACACTCATGGCATATTTACAAATGCGTTTTATATTATCCCACATACCATGTATTGTTGGGGATATCCACAGATTACAAACATCATTTCCAATACTGAATAATCCTTAATATTGTGCACATGAATGAGAAATTGCAGACTCACATGCAAATGCAATACAGGTGGAGAAGTTTATGAGTAGAATATTGCTGTTAGTATTCCAAAACCTGTTTGAGGTTAAGGTATTAAATATTATTGTACAAGGTAAGGCCATAATCAGAGCATATTTCAAAAGCAATTGTGGAGGAGGATGCAGGCACAACACAATTAGTTAGCAAGAATTAAAAATTTCCAGAATAATATCACAGTCAGTTGTTTCATATGAACAACAATGCCACAACCAGAGCTTCCAGGGACTAAGCCACTACCCAAAGACTATACATGGACTGACCCTGGGCTCCAACCTCATAGGTAGCAATGGATAGCCTAGTAAGAGCACCAGTGGAAGAGGAAGCCCTTGGTCCTGCCAAGACTGAACCCCCAGTGAACATGTTTGTTGGGGGGAGGGCAGTAATGGGGAGGATGGGGAGGGGAACACTCATATAGAAGAGGAGGGAGAGGGGTTAGGGAGATGTTGGCCCGAAAACCGGGAAAGGGAATAATAATCGAAATGTAAGTAAGAAATACTCAAGTTAATAAAGATAAAAAAGTGGGTCTTAAAAGGGGCTTTTCCTTGGAAAGAGAAGCCCTTGGCCCTGCCAAGGATGGACCTCCTGTGAACAGGATTGTTAGGAGGAAGGCTGTAATGGGGGGAGAATGGGGAGGGGAACACCTATATCCAAGAGGAGGGAGAGGGGGGATGTTGACCTGGAAACCGGGAAAGGGAATAACATTTGAAATGCAAATAAGAAATACCCAATTTAATAAAAATGGGGAAAAATTTAAAAAAAAGAAATATAGCATCTCTGACAAATTGCTTGCATCGAGGCAGCAGGATCCAGAAATAAATACATATCCAGTGTTCCACTGGCGTGTTTTCTGATGGATAACGTAGACAAAAGTAAAAATATTATTTGCTTCCATCCACTGTCGATTCTTCTTCTTCATTCCCGGAAGTCAGGAGGGGGAGTGTGGTATGAATCACCAGCATGGATGGAGATCTCCAAGGTAACAGTAGCCTAGCATGCCCATGCCTACGTATGAATCTCTCTTCTGATTGGATCAAATTCCATTCTCTATTTGAATACAGAATTTCCAGCAATCAGAGGTAAGGAAAGCAAATAAATTTGTCTGCACGGAGAGATCTGATCAGTCAGGCTGCTGGTTATATTCCAGGACTAATCTGGTCCTGGGTATAACCAAAGCCCGACTGAATGGTGTTAAATAAAAGAACAGTGCTTCCGAAACGGACAGGAGACAGAGCAATTGGAAAGCTGCTATTAAACTGATTGTTTGTTTCATAGCCTCCATGCTCTTAATGCTTGGTTCATAGTTCATGTACAGGCACTGTCAACACATGTGAAATTCAGCTATCAGATTTTGAAGGATAATCTTTGCCTCAGTCATGCTGGACAGTTTCTTCTGAAAAGAAGTTACAATATTCAAGCCTCAGCTTGTGATAGAGACTATGGAATATCGGGTATTTTGAAATTTTTACCTCAGTCACATTGAGAATTGTTGTAGCAACAAATGTCATCACCGTATCAGTATACCAGTTTTGGGTCTCAAAAAATTGAGATGTAATTAACAAACACAGATATCTGTATCCAAATATTAAGCATTCTTCAGAGAGTAATACTTGTAGCATGTTACCATTAATGGCAAAACTCAATCAATAATTCAACAGTTGTTTATAGTATTATTTTACATTTAATTTTCTAGCATCTTTAGCAAGCTTCTTATTCATTTCAATTCACTCCTAAGTACCTGTTCAGAGGAGTCAGGGGAAAGGTAGGGAAATCAACACATAACCTCAGGGAGAACTCCACCTTTGTATAATGTACAAAACAGAAACAGATACAGAAATTTACCTGGTGACCTTGCACTAGTGGATAATTAGAGACCTATGCTTTTCCTGTTATTTGAACTGTCTTTAGTGGATCAGGAGATTATGTGTCTGTCGTATATCCTGGATATTTATGAAACTATTACATTGATTCAGCTATTCCTGGCAGTAGGAATAGATTACGAATATATATGCATCAGAAAATATCATGTCCTATTTACAAGCACACTTTATATTTTCCCACACACCATGTATTATTGGGGAGATCCACTGCATAGAAACATGATTTCCTACACAGAATACCCCTTAATATTGTGCATATAAAGGTGACATTGCAGATTTACATGCAAAATGAATACAGGTAGAGGAGGTTATTAGTGGAATACTTCACTTAATATTCCAACGCTGATTTGATGTTAAACTATTAAATATTATTGTATTAGGAAAGGCTATAATCAGAGCATAAAACAAAAGCAATTGGGGAGGCAGATGCAGGCACAACATAATTAGTTAGTAAGAAGCAAAAATTTCCAGAATAATGTCACAGTCAATGGGTTCAAAACGAAACATAGCAGCTCTGACAAATTGCTTAGATCAAGGCAGCAGGATGGAGAAATAAATACACTGGCAGCATTCCACTGACTTGGTTTTCAGTTGGATAATGTAGACAAAAGGTAAAACCACTTTTTTCTCACATCCACTATCGATTCATCTTCTTCTTCATTCCCGGAAGTCAGGGAGGGGGAAGTGTGGTATGAATCACTAGCACAGATGGAAATCACCAAGGTAACAGCAGCCTAGCATGCCCATGCCTACATATGAGATCTCTGTTCCAATTGGATCTAAAACCCTTCTCTATTTGAATACAAAATTTCCAGCAATCAGAGGCAAGGAAAGCAAATACATTCATCTGCAGGGAGAGATCTGATCAGTCAGGCTACTGGTTATATTCCAGGACTTGTCCAGTCCTGGGTATAACCAAAGCCCGACTGAATGGTGTTAAATAAAAGAACAGTGCTTCTGTAACTTTCAGGAGACAGAGCAAGTGGAAAGCTGCAAAGAAACTGATTGTTTCATAGCTTCCATGCTTTGAATCCTTGGCTCATAGTTTCCGTACATGTACTGTCACCACATGTCAAATTCAGGTATCAGAATTTGAAGGGTAGGCTTTTCTTCAGTAATGCTGGGCAGTGTTTTCTGCAAAGAAGATACAAAATTCAACCCTCTTGTGGCGGTGACAATGCAATGTCTGATATTTTGAAATCTTTACATCAGTCATTGTATGAACTGCTGTGGCACCAAATATCCTTCCCATACCACCACTGGGTCTCTGAAAATCAAGATGTAATTAGCAGACACAGATATCCATATCCAAACATGAAGTGCTCCTTGGGTATTAATGCTGGCAGCTTGTTACAATTAATGTCAAAACAGTATCAACAATTCGACGGTTGTTTATAGTGTTATTTTATTTTTAATTTACAAGAATCTTTAGCATGCTTCTTCTTCCATTTCAGGTCACTGCTAAATACCTGTTCAGAGGAATCATGTGCATTTTAGGGTAATCCATACATGATGTCAATAAGGTCTCACCTCGGTATTACATAATGCTTAGAAGAGAGAAGCACGCAGTTATTTATATTGTGACCTTGCACTAATAGATACTGAGAGACCTATGATTACCTTGCTATTTGCATTGTTGTTAGAAATCAGGAGATCAGGAGTCTGTGATATATACTGGATTTTCATGAAACTGTATTACTTTGATTTGACTACTCCTGGCAGTAGTAAACACCCTACAGCTGTATATATTTCAGAAAATGCGATGGCTTATTTCATAATGCATTAAATATTATCTCACACACCATGTATTTTTCAGGATTTCCATAGCATACAAACAACATTTCGTACACTGAATTCCCCTTCATAGTGTGCATATGAAAGAGACCTTCCAGGCTCACAGGCAAACTGAATACAGATGGAGAAGTTTATGTGTGAAATATTGTACTTCATATTCTAAAACCTATTTGAGGTTAAAATATTAGATATTATTGTACTAGGAAAGGGTATTCACAGAGTATAAACCAAAAACAATTGGGGATGGAGATGCAGATACAAAACAATTAGTTAGAAGGAAGCAAAATTTAACAGAAGAGTGTCACAGTCTGTAAGTTCAAAAACAAATATACCAGCTCTGATAAATTTCTTGGATTGAGACAGCAATATCCAGAAATAAATACATTCCCAGAGTTCCACTGACTTTTTTTGTTAGGTAATGCAAAGGGATGTTAGAAACAATTTTTTTCTGCCATCCAATATCTCATATTCTACTTCAATCTGGGAAGCCAAGAGGTAGGAATGTAGTATGAATTACAAGCACAGATGGAGATATTCATGTTTACAACAGATTTGCATGCCCATGCCTAGATATGTAATCTTTCTTATAATTGGAACTGATTCCATTCTCTATTTGAATTAAAATTATCCATGAATCAGACATAGGTAAAGCAAATAAATTTATCTGCAGGGACAGGATTATCAATCAGGCTACAGGTTATATTCCAAGACTTGTCTGGCCCTGGAAATAACCAAACCCTGACTGCACAGTGTTAAATAAAAGGAAGAGTGCTTCTGTAAATGACAGGAGACAAAGCAATTGGAAATCTGCAAAGAAAGTGGTTGTTTATTTCATAGTTTCCATGCTCTGAATCGGTGGCTCATAGTTCTGGTACAGGGACTGTTACCACATGTCAAACTCAGATATCAGATTTTTAAGGGAAATCTCTGCCTCAAACATGCTTTGCAGTGTTGTCTGCAAAGAAGAAACAAGGTTCAATCTTCAGCTTGTGACAGAGACTATGGAATTTCTGATATTTTCTAATCTTTATCGGGCACTGTGAGAAGTGCTGTGGCAGCAAATGTCCTCAACAATCCACCATGGAGCTTATGAAAATTCTGAAGACAGATCCTACCATACACAGAAACACAGCACTCTTGGGACAGGGATGTTTGTAGCTGGTTGCCATTAATGGCAAAAGACACCCATCAATACAACCATTTTTAATGCTGTTACTCCTTTCAATTTCTAAATTTATTAGGTGATAATTTTGCCAAGGGAGTATTTTGCTAAGTATCAATTCAAAGTGTCATGAAATTTTATGGAAATAAATACTTCATATTTTGATGATCTCAACTTTGTAATACATCCAGTAAAAGAAAAAAAAATGATCACTGTAATTTACATTGTGACCTTTTATTTGAAGATACCTCTAGACCTCTGATCTTCCTGGTATTTGCATTCTGTCTTTAGAGATAAGTTTTCTTTGGTATATCCTGGATATTTATGAAACTGAATTACTTTGATTCATATATTACAGAGAGTCACAATCACCTTACTGCTGTATATGTGTTAATAAATGTCCTGGCCTATTAATAACCATACAGTAAATATATAAAAACACAGCATTTTTGCTGCAAATATTCACAGCATATAAACATCATTTTCAACAATGAATTGCAGTTCATATTGTTCAGATGTAGGAGACATTCCAGCTTACATATTAATTTACTATATCTTGAACAGGGCACGGACAGAGCATTGCACTTAGTATTAAACATCTCTTTTCAGGATACACTATTAGAAAATAGTTACACTATTAGATATAAGGAAAGCAGATAAATTTGTCTGCAGGGACAGATTTGATCAGTCAGGCTATTGGCTATATTCCAGGACTTATATGATCCTGAGTATACACAAAGCATTACTGTATGGTGCTATAAAGGAAGACTACTTTTGTAAGTGACAGGGAGCAATGACAGTGGAAAGCTACGGAGACTATAGTTTCTTTATTTATTTTTCTCCATGCACACAATCTTCGGCTCCTGGTTCCCAGACAGGGACTGTGACAACAGGTATCGGAATTTGAAGGGTACTGTCTTCTGCAAAGATGATACAAGATTCAAGCTACAGCTTGTGACAGAGGTTATGAAATTTCTGGTGTTCAAATCTTTACATCACCCACTGTTAGAACTGCTATGGCATCAAATATCCTCACCATATCACCATGGAGTATCTGAAAATACCAGAACTAATTAACTTTCACAGTTATCCATATCTAAAATTGTAGCACACTTAGGGATGTAATGCTGGTACCATGTTACCATTAATGGCAAAACAAAACCAATTTAACTGTTGTTTATAGTATTGTTTTATTTTTAATTTACTAGAATCTTTAGCATGCTTGTTTTTCCATTTCAGTTCATTGCTAAGTTCCTGTTCAGTAGAGTTGTGTGCACTTTGGGAAAATTAATACATCATCTCAGGAAACTCTCCACCTTGGTATTACATAGTGTATAAAAGAGAAGCAGACACAGTAATTTATATTGTGACCTTGCAATAGAGGATACATAGAGACCTATGCTTTTCCTGTAATTTGCACTGTCTTAAGAGGTCAGTAGGTAAGGTCTCTGTGGTATACCCTGGATATTTGTGAAACTGTATTACTTTGATTCAGCTATTCGTGGCATTAGTAAACACCTTATATCAGTATATGCATTACTCATGGTCTCTTTACAAATACATTCAACATTATCTCACGCACCATCCACAGCATAAAAACATCACCTACACAACACTGAATTCACGTAATATTGTGCACATGAATAGATATTGTAGAAGCACATGCAAACTGAATACAGGCAGAGAAGGGTATGAGTAGAATACTGCACTTAGTATTCCAAGACCTGCTTGAGATTAAACTATTAAATATTATTGTACAAGGAAAGGATATAACCAGAGCTTACAACAAAAGCAATTAGGGAGGGAGAGGCAGACACAACACAATTAGTTAGAAGGCAGCAAACATGTCCAGAATAATGCCACAGTCAGAGGGTTCAAAAAGAAATATTGCAGCTCTGACAAAGTATTTGAATTAAGACTGCAGGATCCAGGGATAAATACATTCCCTGAGCTATAGTGACTAGTTTTTCTGTTGCTTAATGGAGAGACAATGAAAAAAAATTTTTGCCATTCACTATCGATTGTTCTGCTTCATTCTGGGAAGCCATGGAGTTGCTAGTGTGGTATGGATCTGCCATACTGATGGAGATCTTCAAGGTAACAGCAGCCTACATGTGACATATCTCTGCTAATTAGATCTAATTCCATTCTCTATTTGAATATGGAATCTCCAACAATCAGATGCTAGGAAAGCAAATAAATTTGTCTTTAGGGACAGATCTAATTACTCAGGCTACTGGTTACATTCCTGCGTATAACCAAACACTGTCTGTATGTTGTTAAATAAAAGGAAGAGTGCTTTTGTAACTGACAGGAGACAGAGCAAGTAGAAAGCTGCAAAGAAAGGGACTGTTTGTTTCAGACTTTCCATGTTCTCATTCCTTGGTTCATAGTTCCTGCACAGTGAATGTCACCATATGTGAAATTCAGGTATCAGATTTTAAAGGTAATCTTTGCCTCAGTGATGCTGGGAAGTATCTTCTGCAAAGAAGATACAAAATTCAAGTGTCATTTTCTGACAGAGACTATGGAATGTCTGATATGTTGAAATCTTTACACCAGCCACTTTGAGAACTGCTGAGGAAACAAATGTCATTACATTAACCAAATGATGGTCTCTGAAAAATCCAAATATAATAAACAGGAACAGATATCAATATCAAAAAATAAAGCACTCTTGGAGCAGAAATGCTAGTACCATTTTACCATTAGTGGAAAAGCAGAATCATCAATCCAATAGTTGATTATAGTGTTACTTAATTTTTAATTTACTAGAATCTTGAGCATGATTGTCCTTCCAATTCAGTTCATTGCTAAGTACCTGTACAGAGGAATCATGTCACTTAAAGCAAATCAATACGTCATCTCAGGAAGATCTCCACCTTGGTGTTCAATATTGTGCAAAAGAGAATCAGACACAGAAATTAACATTGTGACCTTCCAATATTGGATATCTAGAGACCTATGCTTTTCTTGTTATTTGAATTGTCTTTAGAAATCAAGAGATCAGGAGTCTGTGGTATATTCTGGATTTTTATGAAAATGTATTACTTTGATTCAGCTAATCCTGGCAGTTTTAAACACCTTCCACTGTATATTCAGCAGAATCTCTCATGGGTGTATTTACAAATACACTTTATATTATCCCACACACCATGTTTTTATGGAGATATCCATACCATACAAGCATCATTTCCAACACTGAATTGTCGTAATGTTATGCATATGAATTAGACATTCCAGCCTCATATGTACATTGAATAAGGGTAGAACAATTTATGAGTGAAATATTGCACTTAGTACTTCAAAACCTGTTTGAGGTTAAACTCTAAAATATTACTGTACAAGGAAAGGTTATAATCAGAGCATACAACAAATGTAATTGGGGAGAGAGATGCAGGCACAACACAGTTAATTAGCAAGAAGCAAAAATTGCCAGAATAATGTCACAGTCAGTTGGTTAAAAAAGAAATATAACATCCGCAAATTGGTGGATTCAGACTTCAGTATACAGAAATAAATACATTGGCAGCATTCCACTGACTTGGTTTTTTATTTTTTTTGGATAATGTACAGAAAACATAAAAATAATTTTATTCTGCCATCCACTATTGATATTCTACTTCATTTCCGGAAGCCAGGGAGGTGGGAGTGCGGTATGAATCACCAGCACGGATGGATATCTCCAAAGTAACAGCAGCCTAGCATGCGCATGTCTACATAGGAGATCTCTGTTCCAATTGGATCTAATTCCCTTCTCTATTTGAATACAGAATCTCCTGCAATCAGAGGCAAGGAAAGCATACAAATTTGTCTGTGGGGAGAGATCTGATCAGTCAGGCTGCTGGTTATATTCCAGGACTTATCTGTCCTAGGTATAACCAAAGCCTGACTGTTAAATAAAAGTAAGAATGAGTCTGCAACCTTCAGGAGACAGAGCAAGTGGAAAGCTGCAGAGAAACTTATTGTTTTGTAGCCTCTGTGCTCTGAATCCTTGGCTCATAGTTTCCATACATGTACTGCCACCACATGTCAATTTCAGGTATCTGAATTTGAAGGGTAATCACTTCTTCATTCATACTGGGCTGTGTTTCCTTCAAAAAAGCTAAAAAATGCAATCTTTAGCTTGTGACAGTGACTATGGAATTTCTGACACTTTGAAATCTTACATCAAGCACTGTGAGAACTGCTGTGGCACCAAATGTCTTTCCCATAACACCAGTGGATCTCTGAAAAATCCAGATGTAAATAACACAAACAGAAATCCATGTCCAAATATGTAGCACTCCCGGGGTATTAATGATGTCAGCATGTAACCATTTATGTCTAAACACTATCAACAATTCAACAGTTGTTTGTAGTGTTATTTTATATTTAATTTACTAGAATCTTTAGCATGCTTCTTCAATTTCAGGTCACTGTGAGGAACCTGTTCAGAGGAATCTTGTGCAATTTACAGTAATCCATTCATCCTGTCAGGAAATTCTCCACCTCGACATTACATACTGTATAAAAAAGAGAAGCACTCAGTAATTTACATTGTGACTTCACACTAATAGATACAAGAGACCTATGATTAATCTGTTATTTGCATTTTCATTAGAAATCAGGATATCAGCTGCCTGTGGTATATACTGGAGATTTAGGAAAATATATTACTTTGAATCAGCTTTTCCTGGCAGTAATAAACATTGTACAACTGCATATATTTCAGAAACCCTCATGGACTATTTGGAAATGCACTTTATATCATCCCATACACCATGTAATTTTATGGGTGTCCACAGCATACCCACACTGAATTCTCCTTCGTATTGTACATATGAAAAAGACATCCCAGGCTTACAAGCAAACTGAATACTGGTGGAGGTTTTACGAGTAAAATAATGCACAACATATTCCAAAACATGTTGGAGTTTATATTTAATATTTAATAGATTATTTAAATATTATTTTTCTAGGAAAGGGTATACACAGAGCATACACCAATAGCATTTGGGGACAGAGATGTAGATACAACACAGTTAGAGGGAAGCAACATTTGTCAGAATAATATCACAGTCTGTAAGTTTGAAAAGAAATACAGCAGCTCTGATAAATTTCTTGAATCGAGGTAGTAGGATTCAGAAATAAATACATTCTGGAGTTCCACTGACTTTTCTTTTGTGGAGTAATACAAGGGGAAGGTAGAAACAATTTTTTTTTCTGCAATCCAATAACGTACCTTCTACTTTAATCTGGGAAGCGAAGAGGTTGGCGAGTAGTGTGAATTAGCAGCATACTTAGAGATGCCCATGTTTACCATAGCCATACATGACCATGTCCAGATACTTTCTTGTATTTGGAACTGATTCCCTTCTCTATTTGAATGAAAAATATCCACCAATCAGACCCAGCTAAAGCAAATAAATTTGTCTGCAGGGACAGGATTATCAATCAGGCTACAGGTTCTATTCCAGGACTTGTGTGACCCTGGAAATAACCAAACCCTGACGGCACAGTGTTAAATAAAAGGAAGGATGCTTCTGTAAATGACAGGAGAGAGAGCAATTGGAAATCTGCAAAGAAACTGATTATTTATTTCATAGTATCCATGCTCTGAATCGGTGGCTCATAGTTCTGGTACAGGGACTGTCACCATATGTCGAACTCAGGTATCAGGTATTTAAGGGAAATCTCTGCCTCAGTCATGCTTTGTAGTGTTGTCTGCAAAGAAGAAATAAGATTCAATCTTCAGCTTGTGTCAGAGACTATGGAATTTCTGATATTTTCTAATCTTTACACCATCCAGTGTGAGAAGTTCTGTGGCAGCAAATGTCCTCAACAATCCACCATGGAGCTTATGAAAAATTTGAAGACTGATCCTACCATACACAGAAACACCGCACTCTTGGGACAGTGATGTTTGTAGCTTGTTGCCAATAATGGCAAAAGACGTCCATCAGTACAACCATTGTTAATACTGTTACTCTTTTCAATTTCTAAATTTATTAGGTGATAATATGACCAAGGGAGTTTTTTTATTAACTATCAATTCAAAGTGTCATGAAATTTTTCAGAAATGGGTACATAATATTTTGATGATCTCAACGTTTTAATACATCCAGTAAAAGAAAAAAAAATGATCACTGCAATTTTAACTTTGACCTTGTATTTGAAGATACCTCTAGAACTATGTTTTTCCTAGTATTTGAATTCTGTCTTTAGAGATCAGTTTTCTTTGGAATATACTGGATATTTTTGAAACTGAAGTACTTTGATTCAGATATTCCTGAGAGTCTTAATCACCTTATTGTTCTATATGTGTCAATAAATGGCATGGAGACTAATAACCATACACTAAATATACACAAAAACAACATTTTGTTGAGAATATTCACAGCATATAAACATCATTTAACACTGAATTGCAGTTCATATTGTTCAGATGTAGGAGACATTCCAGCCCACATGCAAATTGACGATATACTGAGCTGGGCATCGGCAGAGCATTGCACTTGGTGTTATACATCTCTTTTCAGGGTACACTATTAGAATATATTTTTGTTGGAAAGTCTAGAATTAGAGCGTACAGCAGAAGCAATTGGGAAACCAGACACAGGCATATCTCAATTATTCAGCACACAGAAAGTATTGTAAGATAAATATCACAGTCAGTGGGCTCAAAAAGAATCAGAGCTCTTCTGCCAAACTCCTTCAATATAGGCAGAAGGGGTCAGAACAATAGGAAGGTGCCTAGGGTTCCACAGTCATGTTTTTTCTTGATCAATATTTAGAGAAACAGGAAAATACAGTTTTTCTTGCCATCCACCTTCAATATTTCTGCTTCCCTAAGCGTACACAGGGAGGAGAGTGTGAGTATGAATCAGCAGCATAGATGTAGAACGCAAAATTACAGCAGGCTTTGATGTCCGTGCCTATATATGAGATCTCTCTCCTGATTGGATCTGATTCAATTCTATATTTGAATAACCAAACTCCATCAACCAGACACAAGGAAAGCAAATACATTTGTCTGCAGGGATAAATTTGGGCAGTCAGGCTCCTGGCTGAATCCAGGACTTATCTGGTCCTGGGTGTACCCAAAGCCCAACTGTATGGGGCTGTACAGGAAGACGACTTCTTTACTGACAGGGAGCAGTGACAGCTGCAGAGACTCTGCTTCCTTTTTTTTCCCTCTATGCTAAGAATTTTTGGCTCTTGGTTCCCAGAGAGGGACTGTCACAACACATGAAATTCAGGTTACAGAATTTGAAGGGAAATCTTTGACTGAGTCATGCTGGGCAGTTTCTTTGCAAAGAAGAGGCAATATTCAATCTTCACCTTATGACACAGACTATGCAATTTCTCATATTCAAATATTTCTCTCACCCACTTTTCAAACTGCTGTGGCACCAAATGTCCTCACCATACAACCGTGGGTCTCTAAAAATTCCAGAAGTAATTAGCAGGCACAGATATCCATATCCAAAAATGAAGCACTCTTGGGGCACTTTTGCTGGTACCATTTTACCATTTTGGCAAAACAAAATTAATTCAACAGTTGTTTATAGTAATATATTATTGTTAATTTACTAGAATCTTTAGCGTGTTCATTCTTCCATTTTAGTTCATTGCTAAGTACCTGTTCAGAGGAGTTGTGTGCACTTGGGGGATATGAATACATCATCTCAGGAAGATCTCCACCTTGGTATTACATACTGTATAAAAGAGAAAAAGACACAGTAGTTTATATCATGACCTTGCAATAGAGGAGACACAGAGAGCTATAGTGTTCCTGTAATTTGCACTATTTTAATATAGCCGTAGATCAGGACTCTGTGGCTTATCCTGTATATTAATGAAAGAGTATTACTTTTATTCAGCTATTCCTGTCAGTAGTAAGCACATTACATCAGTACATGCATCACAAACTCTCATTTCTATTTACAAATATATTTTATATTATCCCATACACCATGAACTGTTCAAGATACCCACAGCATACAAACATCATTTTCAACATTGAATTCTCCTTAATATTGTGTACAAGAAGGTGAAATTAGAAACTCACAACAAACTGAATACAGGTGGAGAAGTTTATGAATATATTATTGCCCTTAGCATTCTAAAACATGTTTGAGGTTAAAATATTATTGTACTAGGAAAGGCTATACTCAGAGCTTATTACAAAAGCAATTGGACAGGGAGATGCAGGTATAACACAACTAATTAGCAAAAAGCAAAAATTGCCAGAAAAATGTCACACTCAGTGGTTTAAAAAAGAAATAGTGCAGCTCTGACAAATTGCTTTGATCGAGGCAGCAGGATCCAGAAATAAATTCATTGCCAGTGTTCCACTGACTTGTTTTTCTGTTAATGGAGACTGAAATTAAAACATTTTTTCTACCATCCACTATCAAATATTCTATTCCAGGACGACAGGGAGGGGCAAGTGTGGTATGAATTACCCAGCACATATGGAGATCTCCAAGGCTACAGCAGACTCACATTCCTGTGCTCTCTTCTAATTGGATCTAATTCCATTCTTTATATGAATGCAGATTCACCAGCAATAAGTTGCGAGGAAAGAAATAAATTCATCTGCAGATTCAGAATTGATGGTTATATTCCAGGAATTGTCCAGTTCTAGGTATAACCAAAGTCCGACTCAATGGTGTGAAATAAAAGGAAGAATGGGTCTATAACTGCCAGGAGAGAGAAAAAGTGGAAAGTTGCAAAGAAAATGATTGTCTGTTTCAGAGTTCTGTTCTCTGATTCCTTGGCTCAAGTTCCTGAACAGGAATTGTCATCTCATGTGAAATTCTGGTATCAGATTTTGAACGGTATCTTTGCCTCAGTCATTCTGGGGAGTGTCTTCTGCAAAGACCATATAATATTCAATCGTCTGCTTGTGCCAGTGACTATGGAATGTCTGATGTTTTGAAATCTTTAAATCCACCACTATGAGAACTGCTGTGGCATCAAATGTCTTCACCACACCATCATGGCGTCTCTGAAAATGCAAGATGTAATTAAAAGAAACAGATAACCATAAAACCTTCCAAAAATAAATGAATCCTGGGGGAGTAATGTGAGCTGTATGTTGCCATTAATGTCAAAACAAAGTCAAATCAATGGTTGTTTATAGTATTATTTTATTTTTAATTTACTAGGACCTTTAGCACACTTGTGTTTCCATTTCAGATCATTGCTAAGTACCTGTTAAGAGGTGACATATGCACTTTGGGGAAAGTTATGAATCATCTCAGGAAGATCTCCAGCTAGGTATTACATACTGTATAAATGAGAAAAAGGCATAGTAATTTATATTGTGAGCATGAACTAGTGGATAACTAGAGACCTATAATTTTCTTATAATTTTTGCTGTCCTTATAGATCCAGAGATCTGGTTTGCGTGGCATAAAATGGATATTTATGAATTTGTCTTTCTTTGATTCATCTATTCTTGGCAGTAGGAAAGACCTTGCATGAGTATATGCTTTACAGATTCTCATGGTCTATTTAGAGATACATTTTATATTACCTGACTCTCCATGTATTGTTGTGGACATCAAAAATGTACAAACATCACCTACAATATTGAATTCTCCTTAATATTGTGCACACGACTAGACATTGCAGACAACCATGTCAACTGAGTACAGGTGGAAAAGGGTATTTAGATTGCACTTAATATACCAAAACATGCTTGAGGATAAACTATTAAATATTATTGTACTAGAAATGGGTATAATCAGAGCATAAGACAAAAACAATTGGAGAAGGAGCTGCATACACAATACCATTAGTTAAGAAAAAGAAAATATTGTCAGAAATATGTGACAGTCAGCAGGCTAAGAAAGACCTATAGCAGCTCTCGAAAAGTACTTGAATCAAGGCACCAGGATCCAGGAATAAATACATTTCCAGTGTTCCACTGACTTGTTATTCTGTGGCTTAATGGAGAGAGAAGGTAAACACATTTTTCTGGCATCCACTGGCGATTATTTTATGTGTAATATGAATCAGCTGCTATGATGGAGATCTCCAAGGAAATAGCAGCCTACATAGGACATCTCTCTGCTAACTGGATCTAATTCCATTCTCAATTTTAATTCAGGATCTCCAGCAATCAGATGCAAGGAAAGCAAATAAATTCATCCTCAGGTACAGACCTGATTACTCAGGCTACTGGTTATATTCCAGGACTCATGCCATCCTGTGTATAACCAAAGCTTCTCTGTATGTTGTAAAATAAAAGGAAGAGTGCTTTGTAACTGACCAGAAACACAGCATGTAGAAAGTTGCAAAGAAATTGACAGTTTGTTTCAGAGTTTCCGTGTTCTCATTCCTTGCCTCAAAGTTCCTGTACAGTGAATGTCACCATATGTGAAATTCAGGTATCAGATTTTGAAAGTAATCTTTGCCTCAGTGATCCTGGACAGTGTCTTCTGCAAAGAAGATACAAAATTAAAGCTTCATGTCTTGACAGAGAGTATGTAATGTCTGATATGTTGAAATCTTTGCACCAGCCAGGGTGGAGAATTTTGAGTGAAATATTGCACTTAGTATTTCAAAACATGTTTGAAGTTAAACTATTAAATATTATTTCACTAGGAAATGCTATGATCAGAGCATACTACAAAAGTAACTGGGGTAGCAGATGCAGGCACAACACAATTAGTTAGCAAGAAGCAAAAATTGCCATAATAATGTCCCAGATATTGGGTTAAAAAAGAAATATCACAGCTCTGGCAAACTTGTGGAAATAGGAGGCAGTACCTAGAAATAAATACATTGGCAGCATTTCACTGACTTGCTTTTTCTTTATGGATAATGTAGACAAAAGGTAAAAATATTTTTTTCTGCCATCCACTGTCGGTTCTTCTTCATTTCCGGAAGTCACCGAGGGGGGAGTGCGGTATGAATCACCAGCACGGATGGAGATCTCCAAGGTAACAGTAACCTAGGATGCCCATGCCTACGTATGAATCTCTCTACTGATTGGATCAAATTCCATTCTCTATTTGAATACAGAATTTCCAGCAATCAGAGGTAAGGAAAGCATATAAATTTGTCTGCACGGAGAGATCTGATCAGTCAGGCTGCTGGTTATATTCCAGGACTAATCTGGTCCTGGGTATAACCAAAGCCCGACTGAATGGTGTAAAATAAAAGAACAGTGTTTCTGTAACGGACAGGAGGCAGAGCAATTGGAAAGCTGCTATTGAACTGATTGTTTGTTTCATAGCCTCCATGCTCTTAAGGCTTGGTTCATAGTTCATGTACAGGCACTGTCAACACATGTGAAATTCAGCTATCAGATTTTGAAGGGTAATCTTTGCCTCAGTCATGCTGGGCAGTTTCTTCTGAAAAGAAGTTACAATATTCAAGCCTCAGCTTGTGACAGAGATTATGGATCTCGGATATTTTGAAATTTTTAGGTCAGCCACATTGAGAACTGCTGTAGCACCAAATGTCCGCACCGTACCACTAATGGGTCTGTGAAAAATCGAAATGTAATTAACAGACACAGATATCTATATCCCAAAATGAAGAATTTGTCAAGCAGCAATACCTGTAGCATGTAACCATTAATGGCAAAACTCAATCAACAATTAAACAGTTGTTTATAGTGTTATTTTATTTTTAATATACAAGCATTATTATCATACTTGTTATTCATTTCAGTTCATTGCTAAGTACCTGTTCAGAGGAGTCATGTGAAATTTAGGGAAATCAATACATCATCTCAGGAAAAGCTCCACCTTGGTATATTGTACAAAAGAGAAACAGATACAGAAATTTACCTGCTTACTTGCACTAGTGGATAACTTGAGACCCTTGATTTTCCTGTTATATGAACTGTCTTTAGAGATCAGGAGTTCATGTGTCTGAGGTATATCCTGTATATTTCTGAAACTTTATTACTTTTATTCAGCTGTTCCTTGCAACAGTAAAAACCTTATGACTGTATATGTATCAGAGACTGTCATGGCCTATTACAAAGTACTCTTTATACTGTACCATACTCCATGTATTATTGGCAACATCCTCAGCATACAAACATGATTTACTACACAGAGTACATCTAATATTGTGCATATGAAGGATATATTACAGATTCACAATCAAATTGAAAAAAGTTAGAGAAGGTTATTTGTGGAATATTTTACTTATTATGCCAAAGCCTGTATTTATTGACCTATCAAATAATATTGTAGGAGGAAAGGCTTTAATCAGAGCATGAAAGAAAGCAATAGGAGAGTGAAAAGCAGGCACAACACAATTAGTTAACAAGAAGCCAAATTTTTCAGAATAATGCCACAGTCAGAGGGTTCAAAAAAAACATAGCAGCTTTGAAAAATTGCTTGGATCGAGGCAGAAGGATCCAGAAATAAATATACTGCCAGAATTCCACTGACTTGTTTTTCTGTTGGAAAATGTAGACAAGAGCTAAAAACATTTTTTCTGTCACGTCCACTATTGATTCTTCTTCTTCATTCCCGGAAGTCAGGGAGGTGGGAGTGTGTTGTGAATCACCAGCACAGTTAGAGTTCTCCATGGTAACAACAGCCTAGCATGCCCATATGAGATCTCTTTTCCAATTGGATGTAATTCCCTTCTCTATTTGAATACAGAATCTCCCTCAATCAGAGAGGCAAGGAGAGCATATAAATTTGTCTGCAGGGAGAGATCTGATCAGTCAGGCTGCTGGTTATATTCCAGGACTTATCTGGTCCTGGGTATAACCAAAGCCCGACTGTTAAATAAAAGGAAGAATGCGTCTGTACTGACAGGAGACAGAGCAAGTGGAAAGCTGCAGTGAAACTGATAGTTTTGTAGCCTCTGTGCTCTGAATCTTTGGCTCATAGTTTCTGTACATGTACTGCCACCACATGTCAAATACAGGTATCTGAATTTGAAGGGTAATCTCTTCTATGGACATACTGGGCTTTGTTTCCTTCAAAAAAAGCTAAAAAAATCAATCTTAAGCTTGCCATAGTGACTATGGAATTTTTGACACTTTGAAATCTTACATCAAGCACTGTGAGAACTGCTGTGGCACCAAATGTCTTTCCCATAACACCAGTGGATTTCTGGAAAATCCAGACATAATTACCAGACACATATATCCATGTCTAAATATGTAGCTCTCCTGGGGGTATTAATACTGTCAGCATGTAACCGTTTATGTCTAAACACTATCAACAATTCAACAGTTGTTTTTAGTGTTATTTTACATTAATTTACTAGAATCTTTAGCATGCTTCTTCAATTTCAGGTCACTGTGAAGCACCTGTTCAGAGGAATCTTGTGCAATTTACAGTAATCCATTCATCCTGTCAAGAAATCCTCCACCTCGGCATTACATACAGTATAAAAAAGAGAAGCAATCAGTAATTTACATTGTGACCTCACACTAATAGATACAAGAGACATGATTAAATTGTTATTTGAATTATCATTAGAAATCAGGAAATCAGGTGTCTCTGGTATATACTGGAGATTTAGGAAAATATATTACTTTGAATCACCTTTTCCTGACAGAATTAAACACTGTACAACTGTATATATTTCTGAAGCTGTGATGGACTATTTGGAAATGCATTTTATATTATCCCATACACCATGTAATTTTGTGTATATCCACAGCATACATACACTGAATTCTCCTTCATATTGTGCATATGGAAGAGACATTCCAGTCTTACAATCAAACAGAATACCAGTAGAGGGTTTATGAGTGAAATAATGCACTTCATATTCCAAAACCTGTTGGAGGTTAATCTATTAAATATTATTTCACTAGGAAAGGGTATACACAGAGTATACACCACTAGTAATTGGGGACAGAGATGCAGATACAACACAATTAGCTAAAAGGAAGCAAAATTTGCCAGAGTAATGTCACAGTCTGTAAGTTCAAAAAGAAATATAGCAGCTCTGATAAATTTCTTGGATCTAGGCAGTAGGATTCAGAAATAAATACATTCCAGAGTTCCACTGACTTTTTTTGTGGGGTAATACAAGGGGAAGGTAGAAACAAATTTTTTCTGCCATCCAATATCTAATATTCTACTTCTGTCTGGGAAGCCAAGGACTTGGCCTGTAGTGTGAATTAGCAGCATACTTAGAGATGTCCATGTTTACCATATCCATGCATGACCATGTCCAGATATGAGGTCTTTCTTGTATTTGGAACTGATTCCCTTCTCTATTTGAATAAAGAATATTCATCAGTCAGACCCAGGTAAAGCAATTAAATTTTTCTGCAGGGACAGGATTATCAATCAGGCTACAGGTTATATTCCGGGACTTGTGTAACCCAGGAAATAATCAAACCTGACTGTATGGTGTTAAATAAAAGGAAGAGTGCTTCTGTAAATGACAGGAGACAAATCAATTGGAAACCTGCAAAGAAAGTGGTTGTTTATTTCATAGTTTCCATGCTCTGAATTGGCGGCTCATAATTCCGGTACAGGGACTGACACCACATGTCAAACTCGGGTATCAGAATTTAGGACAATCTCTGCCTCAGTCATACTTTGCAGCTTCATCCGCAATGAAGAAACAAGATTCAATCTTCAGCTTGTGACAGAGACTTTGGAATATCTGATATTTTCTAAACTTTAAATCGGCCAGTGTGAGAAGTGCTGTGGCAGCAAATGTCCTCAACAATCGACTAAGGAGCTTATGAAAATTCTGAAGACTGATCCTACCATACACAGAAACACAGTACTCTTGGGACAATGATGTCTGTAGCTGGTTGCCAATAATAGCAAAAGTCATCCATCAGTACACCATTGTTAATAGTGTTACTTTTCTCTATTTCTAAATTTATTAGGTGATAATTTTGCCAAGGGAGTACTTTGCTAAGTATCAATTCATAGTATTATGAAACTTTTATGGAAATGAATACATCATATTTTGATGATCTCAACCTTGAAATACATGCAGTAAAAGAACAAATGATCACTGTAATTTTCACTGTGACCTTGTATTTGTAGATACCTCTAGACCTATGACTTTCCTGTTATGTGCATTCTGTCTTTAGATATCAGTTTTCCTTGGTATATCCTGGATATTTATGAATCGGGAACACTTTGATTTAGATATTCCAGAGAGTCTTAATCACCTTACTGCTCTATATGTGTCAATAAATGGCATAGTGACTAATAACCACATACTAAATATACACAAACACAACATTATTGTTGAGAATATTCACAGCATATAAACATCATTTAAACACTGAATTGCAGTTCATATTGTTCAGATGTAGGAGACATTCCTACCCACATGCAAATTGATGATATACTGAGCTGGGCATGGGCAGAGCATTGTACTTGGTGTTATACATCTCTTTTCAGGGTACACTATTAGAATCTATATTTGTTGAAAAGTCTAGGTTATAGCGTACAGCAGAAGAAATAGGGAAACAAGACGCATATCCCAATTATTCAGCGGGCAGGAAGTATTGTAAGATAAATATCACAGTCAGTGGGCTCAAAAAGAATCAGAACTCTTCTGCCAAACTCCTTCAATATAGGCAGAAGGAGTCAGAACAATAGGAAGGTGGCTAGGGTTCCACAGACTTGTTTTTTCTTGATCAATATTTAGAGAAACAGGAAAATACAGTTTTTCTTGCCATCCACCTTCGATATTTCTGTGTCTCTAAGGGTACACAGGGAGGAGGGTGTGAGTATGAATCAGCAGCATAGATGTAGATCGCAAAATTACAGCAGGCTTTGATGTCCATGCCGATATATGAGATCTCTCTCCTGATTGGATCTGATTCAATTCTCTATTTGAATACAAAAACTCCATCAACCAGACACAGGAAAGCACATACATTTGTCTGCAGGGACAGATTTGGTCAGTCAGGCTCCTGGCTGAATCCAGGACTTATCTGGTCCTGGGTGTACCCAAAGCCCAACTGTATGTGGCTGTACAGGAAGACGACTTCTATACTGACAGGGAGCAGTGACATCAGCAGAGACTCTGCTTCCTTTTTTCCCTCTATGCTCAGAATCTTTGGCTCTTGGTTCCCAGACAGGGACTGTCACAACACATGAAATTCAGGTTACAGAATTTGAAGGGAAATCTTTGACTGAGTCATGCTGGGCAGTTTCTTGTGCAAAAAAAAGAAAAGATTCATGCTTCAGCTTGTTACACAGAATATGCAATTTCTGGTATTCAAATATTTCCCTCACCCACTTTTAAAACTGCCGTGGCACCAAATGTCCTCCCCATAGAACCGTGGGTCTCTAAAAATTCCAGAAGTAATTAGCAGGCACAGATATCCATATCCAAAAATTAAGCACTTTTGGGGCACTTTTGCTGGTACCATTTTACCATTATTGGCAAAACAAAATTAATTCAACAGTTGTTTATAGTAATATATTATTGTTAATTTACTAGAATCTTTAGCGTGTTCATTTTTCCATTTTAGTTCATTGCTAAGTACCTGTTCAGATGAGTTGTGTGCACTTGGGGGATATGAATACATCATCTCAGGAAGATCTCCACCTTGGTATTACATACTGTATAAAAGAGAAAAAGACACAGTAGTTTATATCATGACCTTGCAATAGAGGAGACATAGGGACCTATAGTGTTCCTGTAATTTGCACTATTTTAATATAGCCGTAGATCAGGACTCTGTGGCTTATCCTGTATATTAATGAAAGAGTATTACTTTTATTCAGCTATTCCTGTCAGTAGTAAGCACATTACATCAGTACATGCATCACAAACTCTCATGTTCTATTTACAAATATATTTTATATTATCCCATACACCATGAAATTGTCAGGATACCCACAGCATACAAACATCATTTTCAACCCTGAATTTTCCTTAATATTGTGTACCAGAAGGAGAAATTGCAAACTCACAGCAAACTGAATACAGGTGGAGAAGTTTATGAATATATTATTGCCCTTAGCATTCTAAAACATGTTTGACGTTAAACTGTTAAATATTATTGTAATAGGAAAGGCTATACTCAGAGCTTATTACAAAAGCAATTGGAAAGGGAGATGCAGGTATAAAATAATTAGTTAGCAAAAAGCAAAAATTGCCAGAATAATGTCACACTCAGTGGTTTAAAAAAGAAATAGTGCAGCTCTGACAAATTGCTTGGATCGAGGCAGCAGGATCCAGAAATAAATTCATTGCCAGTGTTCCACTGACTTGTTTTTCTGTTAATGGAGACTGAATTTAAAACATTTTTTCTACCATCCACTATCAAATATTCAGCTTCATTCTAGGAAGACAGGGAGGGGCAAGTGTGGTATGAATTACACAGCACAAATGGAGATCTCCAAGGCGACAACATCCTAGCATGCCTGTGCTCACCTATGAGATCTCCTTTCTAATTGGATCAATTCCATTCTCTGTTTGAATGCAGATTCTCCCGCAATAAGTTACAAGGGAAGCAAATAAATTCATCTGCAGGGGCAGAATTGAGGAGTCATGCTACTGGTTATATTCCAGGACTTGTCCAGTTCTGGGTATAACCAAAACGGCCACAATGGTGTGAAAAAAAAAAGGAATGTGGGTCTATTACTGACAAGGGAGAGAACAAGTAAAAAGTTGCAAAGAAAATGATTGTCTGTTTCAGAGTTCTGTTCTCTGATTCCTTGGGCTCATTGTTCCTGAACAGGAATTGTCATCTCATGTGAAATTCTGGTATCAGATTTTGAATGGTAATCTATGCTTCAGTCATTCTGGGGAGCATCTTCTGCAAAGACCATATAATATTGAATCGTCTGCTTGTGCCAGGGACTATAGAATGCCTGATATTTTGAAATCTTTAAATTCACAACTATGAGAACTGCTGTGGCATCAAATGTCTTCACCATACCATCATGGCATCTCTGAAAATGCAAGATGTAATTAACAGAAAAAGATAACCATAAAAGCTTCCAGAAAAAAAGGAATCCTGGGGGAGTAATGTGGGCTGTATGTTGCCATTAATGTCAAAACAAAGTCAGATCAATGGTTGTTTATAGTATTATTTTATTTTTAATTTTAGGATCTTTAGCACGCTTGTGTTTCCATTACAGATCATTGCTAAGTACCTGTTAAGAGGTGACATATGCACTTTGGGGAAAGTTATGAATCATCTCAGGAAGATCTCCAGCTAGGTATTACATACTGTATAAATGAGAAAAAGGCATAGTAATTTACAATGTGAGCATGACCTAGTGGATTACTATACACTTATACTTTTCTTAAAATTTTTGCTGTCCTTATAGATCCAGAGATCTCGTTTTTGTGGCATAACATGGATATTTATGAAATTGTATTTCTTTGATTCAGCTATTCCTGGCAGTAGGAAACACCTTACATCAGTGTATGCATTACAGAGTCTCATGGTCTATTTACAGATACATTTAATATTACCTGACACACCATGTACTGTTATGGACATCAAAAGTGTACAAACTTCACCTACAACATTGAATTCTCCTTATTATTGTGCATACGACTAGATATTGCAGACACACATGCCAACTGAGTACAGGTGGAAAAGGGTATTTAGATTGCACTTAGTATTCCAAAACATGCTTGAGGATAACCTATTAAATATTATTGTACTAGAAAAGGGTATAATCAGAGCATAAAACAAAAACAATTGGAGAAGGAGATGCATACACAACACCGTTAGTTAGGAAAAAGCAAATATTGCCAGAAATATGTCACAGTCAGCGGGCAAAAAAGGACTATAGCAGCTCTGGAATATTACTTGAATCAAGGCTGCAGGATCCAGGAATAAATACATTTCCAGTGTTCCACTGACTTGTTTTTCTGTGGCTTAATGGAGAGAGAAGGTAAACACATTTTTCTGGCATCCACTGGCGATTATTTTATGTTTTATATGAATCAGCTGCTATGATGGAGATCTCCAAGGAAATAGCAGCTTATGTAGGACATCTGTCTGCTAACTTGATCAAATTCCATTCTCTATTTTAATACAGGATCTCCAGCAATTAGATGCAAGGAAAGCAAATAAATTCATATGCAGGTACAGATCTAATTACTAGGGCTACTGGTTTTATTCCAGGACTCATGCCATCCAGTGTTTAACCAAAGCCTCTCAGTATGCTGTAAAAAGGAGGGGTGCTTTGTAACTGACCAGAAACAGAGCAAGTAGAAAGCTGCAATGAAATTAACTGTTTGTTTCATAACTTCCATGTTCTGATTCCTTGTCTCAAAGTTCCTGCACAGTGTATGTCACCATATGTGAAATTCAGGTATCAGATTTTGAAAGTAATCTTTGCCTCAGTGATCCTGGACAGTGTCTCCTG
Source organism: Rattus norvegicus (assembly GCF_021556685.1). Lineage (NCBI taxonomy): Eukaryota > Metazoa > Chordata > Mammalia > Rodentia > Muridae > Rattus > Rattus norvegicus. The sequence continues at coordinate 126,874,936 of NC_141534.1, read as the reverse complement.
AAAAGAAGATACAAAATTAAAGCTTCATGTCTTGACAGAGAGTATGTAATGTCTGATATGTTGAAATCTTTACCCCAGCCACCTTGAGAAGTGCTGTGGCAACAGATGTCATCACCATAATCACATGATGGACTCTGAAAAATCCAGATATAATAAACAGGAACAGATATCAATATCCAAAAATGAAGCACCCTTGGAGCAGCAATGCTAGTACTATTTTACCATTAATGGCAAAGCAGAATCAACACCTCAACAGTTGTTTACAGTGTTAATTTATGTTTAATTTACTAGAATCTTGAGCATGATTGTCCTTCCATTTCAGTTCACTGCTATGTACCTGTTCAGAGGAATCGTGTCACTTTAGGCAAATCAAAACATGATCTCAGTAAGATCTCCACTTTGGTGTTACATACTGTCCAAAAGAGTAACCGACACAGAAATTAACATTGTGACATTGCACTATTGGTTATCTGGAGAACCACGCATTTCTTGTTATTTGCATTGTCTTTAGAAATCAAGAGATCAGGAGTCTGTGGTATATTCTGGATTTTTATGAAACTGCATTACTTTGATTCAGCTATTCCTGGCAGTTTTGAACACCTAACAGTGTATATTAATCAGAATCTCTCATGCTGTATTTACAAATACACTTTATATTATCCCACACAACATGTGTTTTATGGTGATATCCACACCATACAAACATCATTTCCAACACTGAATGTCCTTAATGCTATGCATATGAATTAATCATTCCAGCCTGACATGCAAACTGAATAAGGCAGAGAAGTTTGAGTGAAATATTGCACTTAGTATTTAAAAAATATTTGAAGTTAAACTGTTAAATATTATTTTACTAGAAAATGCTGTGATAATAGCATACTACAAAAGCAACTGGGGAGGCAGATGCAGGCACAACACAATTAGTTAGCAAGAAGCAAAAATTGCCATAATAATGTCACAGATATTGGGTTAAAAAAAGAAATATCACAGCTCTGGCAAACTAGTGGATCCAGGAGGCAGTATCTAGAAATAAATACATTGGCAGCATTCCACTGACTGACTTGGTTTTTGTTGTTGTTGTTGTTGGATAATGTAGACAGAAGGTAAAAACATTTTTTTCTGCCATCCACTGTCGGTTCTTCTTCATTTCCGGAAGTCACCGAGGGGGGAGTGTGGTATGAATCACCATCATGGATTGAGATCTCCAAGGTAACAGTAGCCTAGGATGCCCATGCCTACATATGAGATCTCTCTACTGATTGGATCAAATTCCATTCTCTATTTGAATACAGAATTTCCAGCAATCAGAGGTAAGGAAAGCATATAAATTTGTCTGCACGGAGAGATCTGATCAGTCAGGCTACTGGTTATATTCCAGGACTAATCTGGTCCTGGGTATAACCAAAGCCCGACTGAATGGTGTTAAATAAAAGAACAGTGCTTCTGTAACGGACAGGAGGCAGAGCAAGTGGAAAGCTGCAACGAAACTGATTGTTTGTTTCATAACTTCCATGCTCTTAAGGTTTGGCTCATAGTTCATGTACAGGCATTGTCAACACATGTGAAATTCAGCTATCAGATTTTGAATCTTTGCCTCAGTCATGCTGGGCAGTTTCTTCTGAAAAGAAGTTACAATATTCAAGCCTCAGCTTGTGACAGAGATTATGGAATCTCGGATATTTTGAAATTTTTACATCAGCCACTTTGAGAATTGTTGTAGCAACAAATGTTTGCACCATACCACTAATGGGTCTCTGAAAAATCGAGATGTAATTAACAGACACAGATATCTATATCCTGAAATGAAGAATTTGTCAAGCAGCAATACCTGTAGCATGTACCATTAATGGCAAAATTCATGAACAATTAAACAGTTGTTTATAGTTTTATTTTATTTTTAATTTATAAGCATTATTATCATACTTGTTATCCATTTCAGTTCATTGCTAAGTACCTGTTCAGAGGAGTCGTGTGAAATTTAGGGAAATCAATACATCATCTCAGGAAAACCTCTCCCTTGGTATATTGAACAAAAGAGAAAAAGATGCGGAAATTTACCTGCTTACTTTCACTAGTGGATGACTTGAGACCTTTAATTTCCCTATTATATGAACTGTCATTAGAGATCGGGAGTTTATGTGTCTGTGGTATATCATGTATACTTCTGAAACTTAATTACTTTGATTCAGCTGTTCCTTGCAACAGTAAATACCTTATGACTGTATATGCATCAGAGACTGTCAGTGCCTATTAACAAGTACACATTATACCGTACCACACTCCATGTATTATTGGCGACATCCTCAGCATACAAATATGATTTCCTACACTGAATAACTCTAATATTGTGCATATAAGGAGATATTACAGATTTGCAATCAAACTGAAAAAAGATAGAGAAAGTTATTAGTTATTATTTTACTTATTATGCCAAGGCCTGTATTTATTGACCTATCTAATAATATTCTAGGAGGAAAGGCTTTAATCAGAGCATGAAAAAATGCAATAGGAGAGTGAAAAGCAGGCACAACACAGTTAGTTAACAAGAAGCAAAATTTTCCAGAATAATGCTACAGTCAGAGGGTTCCAAGGCAAATATAGCAGCTTTGAAAAAATTGCTTGGATCGAGGCAGAAGGATTCAGAAATAAATACGTTGCCAGAATTCCACTGACTTGTTTTCCTGTTGGATAATGTAGACAAAAGGTAAAAAATTTTTTTCTCTGCCATCCACTATCGATTCTTCTTCTTCCTTCCCAGAAGTCAGGGAGGTGGGAGTGTGTTCTGAATCACCAGCATGGATGGAGTTCTCCATGGTAACAGCAGCCTAGCATGCCCATATGAGATCTCTGTTCCAATTGGAACTAATTCCCTTCTCTATTTGAATACAGAATCTCCTGCAATCAGAGACAAGGAGAGCATATAAATTTGTCTGCAGGGAGAGACCTGATCAGTCAAGCTCCTGGTTATATTCCAGGACTTCTCTGGTCCTGGGTATAACCAAAGCCCGACTGTTAAATAAAAGTAAGAATGTGTCTGTACTGACAGGAGACAGAGCAAGTGGAAAGCTGCAGAGACACTGATTGTTTCGTGGCCTCTGTGCTCTGAGTCCTTGGCTCCAATTTTTGTACATGTACTGCCACCACATGTCAAATTCAGTTACCTGAATTTGAAGGGTAATCTCTTCTTTGTTCATACTGGGCTGTGTTTCCTTCAAAAAAGCTACCAAATCGAATCTTCAGCTTGTGCCAGTGACTATGGAAAGTCTGATACTTTGAAATCTTACATCAAGCACTGTGAGAACTGCTGTGGCACCTAATGTCTTTCCCGTAACACCAGTGGATCTCTGAAAAATCCAGACGTAAATAACAGACACAGATATCTATGTAAAAACATGTATCTCTCCCGGGGTATTAATGCTGTGAGCATGTAACCATTGATGTCAAAACACTATCAACATTTCAACAGTAGTTTGTAGTGTTATTTTATATTTAATTTACTAGAATCTTTAGCATGCTTCTTCAATTTCAGGTCACTGTGAAGCACCTGTTCAGAGGAATCATGTGCAGTATTTGGAACTGATTCCCTTCTCTATTTGAAATAAAAATATCCATCAATCAGACCCAGCTAAAGCAAATGAATTTGTCTGCGGGGACAGGATTATCATTCAGGCTACAGGTTCTATTCCAGGACTTGTGTGACCCTGGAAATATCCAATCCCTGACGGCACAGTGTTAAATAAAAGGAAGGATGCTTCTGGAAATGACGGGAGAGAGAGCAATTGGCAATCTGCAAAGATAGTGGTTGTTTATTTCATACATTCCATGCTCTGAATCGGTGGCTCATAGTTCCAGTACAGGGACTGTCACCACATATCAATCTCAGGTATCAGATTTTTAAGGGAAATCTCTGCCTCAAACATGCTTTCATCCTCAATGAGGAAAGAAGATTCAATCTTCAGCTTGTGACAGAGACTTTGGAATTTCTGATATTTTCTAATCTTTACATCGGGCACTGTGAGAAGTGCTGTGGCAGCAAAATCTTCAACAATCCACCATGGAGCTTATGAAAATACTGAAGACAGATCATACCGTACTCAGAAACACAGCACTATTGGGACAGTAATGTTTGTAGCTTGTTGGCATTAATGGCAAAAGACATCCATCAGCACAACCATTGTTAATACTGTTACTCTTTTCAATTTCTAAATTTATTAGGTGATAATTTTGCCAAGGGAGTTTTTTTGCTAAGTATCAATTCAAAGTGTCATGAATTTTTTTTGGAAATGAGTACATCATATTTTGATGATCTCAATGTTTTAATACATCCAGTAAAAATAAAAAATGATCACTGCGATATTAACTTTAACCTTGTATTTGAAGATACTTCTAGACGTATGTTTTTACTAGTATTTGAATTGTGTCCTTAGAAATCAGTTTTCTCTGGAATATACTGTATATTTTTTAAACTGAATTACTCTGATTCAGATATTCCAGAGAGTCTTAATCACCTTATTATTTTATATGTGTCAATAAATGGCATGGACACTAATAACCACATACTAAATATACACAAACAAAACATTTTTGTTGAGAATATTCACAGCATATAAACATCATTTAAACACTGAATTGCAGTTCATATTGTTCAGATGTAGGAGACATTCCAACCAACATGCAAATTGACGATATACTGAGCTGGGCATGGGCAGAGCATTGTACTTGGTATTATACATCTTTTATCAGGATACACTATTAGAAACTATTTTTGTTGGAAAGTCTAGAATTATAGCGTACAGCAGAAGCAATTGGAAATCAAGACCCAGGCATATCCCAATTATTCAGCAGGCAGAAAGTATTGTAAGATAAATATCACAGTCAGTGGGCTAAAAAAGAATCAGAGCTCTTCTGCCAAACTCCTTCAATATAGGCTGAAGGAGTCAAAACAATAGGAAGGTGGCTAGGGTTCCACAGACTTGTTTTTTCTTGATCAATATTTAGAGAAACAGGAAAATACAGTTTTTCTTGCCATCCACCTTCGATATTTCTGCTTCCCTAAGGGTACCCAGGGAGGAGGGTGTGAGTATGAATCAGCAGCATAGATGTAGATCGCAAAATTACAGCAGGCTTTGATGTCCGTGCCTATATATGAGATCTCTCTCCTGATTGGATCTGATTCAATTCTATATTTGAATAACCAAACTCCATCAACCAGACACAAGGAAAGCAAATACATTTGTCTGCAGGGATAAATTTGGGCAGTCAGGCTCCTGGCTGAATCCAGGACTTATCTGGTCCTGGGTATACCCAAAGCCCAACTGTATGTGGCTGTACAGGAAGACGACTTCTATACTGACAGGGAGCAGTGACATCAGCAGAGATTCTGCTTCCTTTTTTCCCTCTATGCTCAGAATCTTTGGCTCTTGGTTCCCAGACGGGGACTGTCACAAGTCATGAAATTCAGGTTACAGAATTTGAAGGGAAATCTTTGACTGAGTCATGCTGGGCAGTTTCTTGTGCGAAAAAGAGAAAATATTCAAGCTTCAGCTTGTTACACAGAATATGCAATTTCTGGTATTCAAATATTTCCCTCACCCACTTTTAAAACTGCCGTGGCACCAAATGTCCTCACCATACAACCGTGGGTCTCTAAAAATTCCAGAAGTAATTAGCAGGCACAGTTATCCATATCCAAAAAGGAAGCACTCTTGGGGCACTTTTGCTGGTACCATTTTACCATTATTGGCAAAACAAAATTAATTATAGTAATATATTATTGTTAATTTACTAGAATCTTTAGCGTGTTTGTTCTTCCATTTTAGTTCATTGCTAAGTACCTGTTCAGAGGAGTTGTGTGCACTTGGGGGATATGAGTACATCATCTCAGGAAGATCTCCACCTTGGTATTACATACTGTATAAAAGAGAAAAAGACACAGTAATTTATATCATGACCTTGCAATAGAGGAGACATAGGGACCTATAGTTTTCTTGAAAATTTCACTGTTTTTAGAAAGCTGTAGATCAGGACTCTGTGGCATATCCTGTATATTTATGAAACAGTATTACATTTATGTATTTATACCTGGCAGTAGTAAACACATTACATCAGTACATGCATCACAAACTCTCATGTTTATTTATAAATATATTTTATATTATACCATATTCCATGTACTTTGGGGATAGCCACAACATACAAACATCATTTTCAACATTGAATTCTCCTTAATTTTGTGTACATGAATGAGAAATTGCAAACTCACAACAAACTGAAGACTGGTGGAGAAGTTTATGAATTGATTATTGCCCTTAGCATTCTAAAACATGTTTGAGGTTAAACTGTTAAAAATTATTGTACTAGGAAAGGCTATAATCAGAGCATATAATAAAAGCAATTGGACAGGGAGATGCAGGTATAAAATAAGTAGTTAGCAAAAAGCAAAAATTGCCAGAATAATGTCACACTCAGTGGTTTAAAAAAGAAATAGTGCAGCTGTGACAAATTGCTTGGATCGAGGCAGCAGGATCCAGAAATAAATCCGTTGCCAGTGTTCCACTGACTTGTTTTTCTGTTAATGGAGACTGAAATAAAAACATTTTTTCTACCATCCACTATCAAATACTCTGCTTCATTCCAGGAACATAGGGAGTTGCAAATGTGGAATGAATTACCCAGCAAAAATGGAGATCTCCAGGGCTACAGCAGCCTCGCATGCCTGTTCTCTTTTCTAATTGGATCTAGCTCCATTCTCTCTATGAATGCAGATTCTCCAGCAATAAGTTGCAAGGAAAGCAATTAAATTCATCTGCACGGGCAGAATTGTTTGGTCAGGCTACTGGTTATATTCCAGGACTTGTCCAGTTCTGGGTATAACCAAATCCCAACTCAATGGTGTGAAATAAAAGGAAGGATGGGTCTATAACTGACAAGAGAGAGAACAAGTGAATAGTTGCAAAGAAAATGATTGTCTGTTTCAGAGTTTCCATTCTCTGATTCCTTGGCTCATTGTTCCTAAACAGGAATTGTCATCTCATGTGAAATTCTGGTATCAGATTTTGAATGGTAATCTTTGCCTCAGTCATTCTGGGGATTGTCTTCTGCAAAGACCATATAATATTGAATCGTCTGCTTGTGCCAGCGACTATGGAATGTCTGATATTTGGAAATCTTTAAATTCACCACTGTGAGAACTGCTGTGGCTTCAAATGTCTTCACCATACCATCATGGTGTCTCTCAAAATGCAAGATGTAATTAACAGAAACAGATAACCATAAAAACTTCCAGAAATAAAGGAATCCTGGGGGGGGTGTAATGTGGGCTGTATGTTGCCATTAATGTCAAAACAAAGTCAAATCAATGGTTGTTTATAGTATTATTTTATTTTTAACTTACTAGGATCTTTAGCACGCTTGTGTTTCCATTTCAGATCATTGCTAAATACCTGTTAAGATGTTACATATGCACTTTGGGGAAAGGTGTGAATCATCTCAGGAAGATCTCTAGCTAGGTATTACATACTGTATAAATGAGAAAAAGGCATAGTAATTTACACTGAGAGCATGAACTAGTGGATAACTAGAGACCTATACTTTTCTTATAATTTTTGCTGTCCTTATAGATCCAGAAATCTGGTTTGCGTGGCATAACATGGATATTTATGAAATTGTATTTCTTTGATTCAGCTATTCCTGGCAGTAGGAAACACCTCACATCAGTATATGCATTACAGATACTCATGGTCTATTTACAGATATATTTAATATTACCTGACACACCATTTACAGTTATGAACATCAAAAGTGTATAAACATCACCTACAATATTTAATTCTCCTTAATATTGTGCATACGATTACACATTTCAGACACACATGCAAAGTGAGTACAGGTGGAAAAGAGTATTTAGGTTGCACTTAGTATTCCAAAACATACTAGAGGATAAACTATTAAATATTATTGTACTCGGAAAGGGTATAATCAGAGCATAAAACAAAAACAATTGGAGAAGGAGATGCATACACAACACCATTAGTTAGGAAAAAACAAATATTGCCAGAAATATGTGACAGATAGCGGGCTAAGAAAGAACTATGGCAGCTCTGGAAAATTACTTGAATCAAGGCTGCAGGATCCAGGAATAAATACATTTCCAGTGTTCCACTGACTTGTTTTTCTTTTGCTTAATGGAGAGAGAAGGTAGACACATTTTTCTGCAATTCATTGGCGATTATTTTATGTGTAATATGAATCAGCTGCTATGATGGAGATCTCCAAGGAAATAGCAGCCTACATAGGACATCTCTCTGTTAACTGGATCTAATTCCATTCTTTATTTTAATACAATATCTCCAGCAATCAGATACAAGGAAAGCAAATAAATTCATCTCCAGGTACAGATCTAATTACTCAGGTTACTGGTTATATTCCAGTAATCATGCCATCCTTTGTATAACCAAAGCCTCTCTGTATGTTGTAAAATAAAAGGAAGAGTGCTTTTGTAACTGACCAGAAACAGAACAAGTAGAAAACTACAAAGAATTTGACTGTTTGTTTCAGAGTTTCCGTGTTCTGATTCCTTGGCTCATAGTTCCTGCACAGTGAATGTCACCATGGGTGAAATTCAGGTATCAGATTTTGAAGGTAATCTTTGCCTCAGTGATCCTGGACAGTGTCTTCTGCAAAGAAGATACAAAATTCAAGTTTCATGTCCTGACACAGAGTACCTAATGTCTGATATGTTGTACTCCCTCCACCAGCCAGTTTGAGAAGTGCTTTGGCAACAAATGTCATCACCATAACCACATGATGTACTCTGAAAAATCCAGATATAATTAACAGGAACAGATATCAATACCTAAAAATGAAGCACTCTTGGAACAGCAATGCTAGTACTATTTTACCATTAATGGCAAAGCAAAATCAACATTTCAACAGTTGTTTACTGTGTTAATTGATGTTTAATTTACTAGAATCTTGAGAATGATTGTCCTTCCATTTCAGTTCACTGCTCTGTACCTCTTCAGAGGAATTGTGTCACTTTAGGCAAATCAATACATCATCTCAGGAACATCTCCACCTTGGTGTTACATATTGTGCAAAAGAGTAACAGAGGCAGAAATTAACATTGTGACATTGCACTATTTGTTATCTGGAGAACCATGCATTTCTTGGTATTTGCATTGTCTTTAGAAATCAAGAGATCAGGAGTCTGTGGTATATTCTGGATTTTATGAAACAGTATTATTTTGATTCAGCTATTTCTGGCAGTTTTAAACACCTAACACTGTTTATTCATCAGAATCTCTCATGGTGTATTTACAAATACACTTTATATTATCCCACACACCATCTTTTTATGGTGATATCCACACCATACAAACATCATTTCCAACACTGAATGTCCTTAATGCTATGCATATGAATTAATCATTCCAGCCTGACATGCAAACTGAATAAGGCAGAGAAGTTTGAGTGAAATATTGCACTTAGTATTTCAAGACATGTTTGAAGTTAAACTATTAAATATTATTTTACTAGGAAAGGCTTAGATCAGAGCATACTACAAAAGCAACTGTGGAGGCAGATGCAGTCACAACACAATTAGTTAGCAAGAAGCAAAAATTGCCATTATAATGTCACAGATATTGGGTTAAAAAAGAAATATCACAGCTCTGGCAAACTAGTGGATCCAGGAGGCAGTATCTAGAAATAAATACATTGGCAGCATTCCACTGACTTGCTTTTTTTTTTAGTTGGATAATGTAGACGAAAGTTAAAAACATATTTTTTCTGCCATTCACTGTCGGTTCTGGTTCTTCTTCATTTCCAAAAGTCACGGAGGGGGGAGTGTGGTATGAATCAGCAGCACGGATGGAGATCTCCAAGGTAACAGTAGCCTAGAATGCCAATGCCTACTATGAATCTCTCTACTGATTGGATCAAATTCCATTCTCTATTTGAATACAGAATTTCCCGCAATCAGAGGTAAGGAAAGCATATAAATTTGTCTGCACGGAGAGATCTGATCAGTCAGGCTACTGGCTATATTCCAGGACCTTTCTGGTCCTGGATATAGCCAAAGCCCGACTGAATGGTGTTAAATAAAAGAACAGTGCTTCTTAACAGACAGGAGACAGAGCAAGTGGAAAGCTGCAACGAAACTGATTGTTTCATAGTCCCCATGCTCTTAAGGCTTGGCTCATAGTTCATGTACAGGCACTGTCAACACATGCGAAATACAGTTATCAGATTTTGAAGGGTAATCTTTGCCTCAGTCATGCTGGGCAGTTTCTTCTGAAAAGAAGTTACAATATTCAAGCCTCAACTTGTGACAGAGATTATGGAATCTCGGATATTTTGAAAATTTTACATCAGCCACTTTGAGAATTGTTGTAGCAACAAATGTTTGCACCATACCACTAATGGGTCTCTGAAAAATCGAGATGTAATTAACAGACACAGATATCTATATCATGAAAGAATTTGTCAAGCAGCAATTACTGTAGCATGTAACCATTAATGGCAAAATTCAATCAACAATTAAACAGTTGTTTATAGTTTTATTTTATTTTTAATTTACAAGCATTATTATCATACTTGTTATTCATTTCAGTTCATTGCTAAGTACCTGTTCGGAGGAGTCGTGTGACATTTAGGGAAATCAATACATCATCTCAGGAAAATCTACCCCTTGGTTACAAAAGAGAAACAGATACAGAAATTTACCTGCGTACTTGCACTAGTGGATAACTTGAGACCTTTGATTTTCCTGTTATATTAACTGTCTTTAGATATCAGGAGTTCATATGTCTGTGGTATATCCTGTATATTTTTGAAACTTGATTACTTTGATTCAGCTGTTCCTTGCAACAGTATATACCTTATGACTGTATAAGCATCAGAGTCTGTCATGGCCTATTAAAAAGTGCACTTTATACTATACCACACTCCAACTATTATTCGGGACATCCTCAGCATACAAACATGATTTTCTACACAGAATACCTCTAATATTGTGCATATGAAGGAGATATTACAGATTCACAATCAAAGTGAAAAAAGTTAGAGAAGGTTATTTGTGGAATATTTTACTTATTATGCCAAAGCCTGTATTTATTGACCTATCAAATAATATTGTAGGAAGAAAGGCTTTAATCAGAGTATGAAAGAAAGCAATAGGAGAGTGAAAAGCAGGTGCAACACAATTAGTTAAGAAGAAGCCAAATTTTCCAGAATAATGCCACAGTCGGAGGGTTCAAAAAAATGTATCAGCTTTGAAAAATTGCTTGGATCAAGGCAGAAGGGTCCAGAAATAAATACCGTGCCAGAATTCCACTGACTTGTTTTTCTGTTAGATAATGTAGACGATAGGTAAAAATATTTTTTTCTCTGCCATCCACTATCGATTCTTCTTCTTCATTCCCAGAAGTCAGTGCGGTGGGAGTGTGTTGTGAATCACCAGCACAGTTGGAGTTCTCCATGGTAACAACAGCGTAGCATGCCCATATGAGATCTCTTTTCCAATTGGATCTAATTCCCTTCTCTATTTGAATACAGAATCTCCTGCAATCAGAGACAAGGAGAGCATATAAATTTGTCTGCAGGGAGAGACCTGATCAGTCAGGCTGCTGGTTATATTCCAGGACTTCTCTGGTCCTGGATATAACCAAAGCCCGACTGTTAAATAAAAGTAAGAATGTGTCTGTACTGACAGGAGACAGAGCAAGTGAAAAGCTGCAGAGAAACTGATAGTTTTGTAGCCTCTGTGCTCTGAGTCCTTGGCTCATATTATCCGTACATGTACTGCCACCACATGTCAAATTCAGGTATCTGAATTTGACAGGTAATCTCTTCTTCATTCATACTGGGCTGTGTTTCCTTCCAAAAAAGCTAAAAAATTCAATCTTCAGCTTGTGACAGTGACTATGGAATTTCTGACACTTTGAAATCTTATATCAAGCACTGTGAGAACTGCTGTGGCACCAAATGTCTTTCCCATAACACCAGTGGATCTCTGAAATATCCAGACGTAAATAACAGACACAGATATCCATGTCTAAATATGTAGCTCTCCTGGGGTATTAGTGCTGTCAGCATGTAACCATTTATGTCAAAACACTATCAACAGTTCAACAGTTTTTTTTAGTGTTATTTTACATTAATTTACTAGAATCTTTAGCATGCTTCTTCAATTTCAGGTCACTGTGAAGCACCTGTTCAGAGGAATCTTGTGCAATTTACAGTAATCGATTCATCCTGTCAGGAAATCCTCCACCTCGGCATTACATACTGTATAAAAAAGAGAAGCCCTCAGTAATTTACATTGTGACCTCACACTAATAGATACAAGAGACGTATGCTTAAATTGTTATTTGAATTGTCATTAGAAATGATGAGATTAGGTGTCTCTGGTATATACTGGAGATTTAGGAAAATATATTACTTTGAATCACCTTTTCCTGGAAGAAGTAAACACTGTACAACTGTATATATTTTAGAAACTGTGATGGACTATTTTGAAATGCATTTTATATTGTCCAATACACCATGTAATTTTGTTGATGTCCACAGCATACATACACTGAATTCTCCTTCATATTGTGCATATGGAAGAGACATTCCAGTCTTACAATCAAACAGAATACCAGTAGAGGGTTTATGAGTGAAATAATGCACTTCATATTCCAAAACCTGTTGGAGGTTAATCTATTAAATATTATTTCACTAGGAAAGGGTATACATAAAGCATCCACCACTAGCAGATGGGGACAGAGATGCAGATACAACACAATAGCAGGAAGGAAGCAAAATTTGCCAGAGTAATGTCACAGTCTGTAAGTTCAAAAAGAAATATAGCAGCCCTGATAAATTTCTTGGATCTAGGCAGTAGGATTCAGAAATAAATACATCCAGAGTTCCACTGACTTTTTTTGTGGGGTAATACAAGGGGAAGGTAGAAACAAATTTTTCTGCCATCCAATATCTAATATTCTACTTCTGTCTGGGAAGCCAAGGACTTGGCCTGTAGTGTGAATTAGCAGCATACTTAGAGATGTCCATGTTTACCATAGCCATGCATGACCATGTCCAGATATGAGGTCTTTCTTGTATTTGGAACTAATTCCCTTCTCTATTTGAATAAAGAATATTCATCAGTCAGACCCAGCTAAAGCAATTAAATTTGTCTGCGGTGATAGATTTTTCAATCATGCTACAGGTTACATTACAGAACTTGTGTAACCCAGGAAATAACCAAACCCTGAATGTATGGTGTTAAATAAAAGGAAGAGTGCTTCTGTAAATGACAGGAGAGAGAGCAATTGGAAACCTGCAAAGAAAGTGATTGTTTATTTCATAATTTCCATGCTCTGAATTGGTGGCTCATAATTCCGGTACAGGGAGTGTCACCACATGTCAAACTCAAGTGTCAGAATTTAGGATAATCTTTGCCTCAGCCATACTTTGCAGTTTCATCCTCAAAGAAGAAACAAGATTCAATCTTCCGCTTGTGACAGAGACTATGGAATTAATGATATTTTCTAATCTTTACATCGGCCAGTGTGAGAAGTGCTGTGGCAGCAAATGTTCTCAACAATACACAATGGAGCTTATGAAAATTCTGAAGACTAATCCTACCATACACAGAAACACAGTACTCTTGGGACAATGATGTCTGTAGCTGGTTGCCAATAATGGCAGAAGTCATCCATTAATACATCATTGTTAATAATGTTATTTTTTCAATTTCTAAATTTATTAGGTGATAATTTTGCCAAGCGAGTATTTTGCTAAGTTTCAATTCAAAGTATCATGAAACTTTTATGCAAATGAATACATCATATTTTGATGATCTCAACGTTGTAATACATGCAGTAAAAGAAAAAATGGTCACTGTAATTTTCACTGTTACCTTGTATTTGAAGATACCTCTAGACCTATGACTTCCCTGTTATTTGCATTCTGTCTTTAGAGATCAGTTTTCTTTGGTATATCCTGGATATTTATGAAACTGAATCTCTTTGATTTAGATATTCCAGAGAGTCTTAATCACCTTACTGCTCTATATGTATCAATAAATGACATGGCTACTATTAATAATACACTAAATATACACAAACACAACATTTTTGTTGTGAATATTCACAGCATATAAACATCATTTAAACACTGAATTGCAGTTCGTATTGTTCAGATGTAGGAGACATTCCAGGTCACATGCAAATTGACGATATACTGAGCTGGGCATGGGCAGAGCATTGTACTTGGTGTTATACATCTCTTTTCAGGATACACTATTAGAATCTATTTTTGTTGGAAAGTCTAGGTTAGAGCGTACAGCAGAAGCAATTGGGAAACAAGACCCAGGCATATCCCAATTATTCAGCAAGTATTGTAAGATAAGTATCACAGTCAGTGGGCACAAAAAGAATCAGAGCTCTTCTGCCAAACTCCTTCGATATAGGCAGAAGGAGTCAGAAAAGTAGGAAGTTGTCCAGCGTTCCACAGACTTGTTTTTTTCTTGATCAATATTTAGAGAAACAGGAAAATACAGTTTTTCTTGCCATCCACCTTCGATATTTCTGCTACCCTAAGGGTACCCAGGGAGGAGGGTGTGAGTATGAATCAGCAGCATAGATGTAGATCGCAAAATTACAGCAGGCTTTGATGTCCGTGCCTATATATGAGATCTCTCTCCTGATTGGATCTGATTCAATTTTCTATTTGAATACACAAACTCCATCAACCAGACACAAGGAAAGCAAATACATTTGTCTGCAGTGACAAATTTGGTCAGTCAGGCTCCTGGCTGAATCCAGGACTTATCTGGTCCTGGGTATACCCAAAGCCCAACTCTATGGGGCTGTATAGGAAGACAACTTCTATACTGACAGGGAGCAGTGACATCAGCAGAGACTCTGTTTCCTTTATTTCCCCTCTATGCTCAGAATCTACGGCTCTTGGTTCCCAGACAGGGACTGTCACAACACATGAAATTCAGGTAACGACTAGACACTGCAGACACACATGCAAACTTAGTACAAGTGGAAAAGGGTATTTAGATTGCACTTAGTATTCCAAAACATGCTTGAGGATAAACTATTAAATATTATTGTACTCGAAAAGGGTATAATCAGAGCATAAAACAAAAGCAATTGTAGAAGGAGGTGCATACACAACACCATTAGTTAGGAAAAAGCAAATATTGCCAGAAATATGTCATAGTCAGCGGGCTAAGGAAGAACTATTGTAGCTCTGGATAATACTTGAATCAAGGCTGCAGGATCCAGGAATAAATACATTTCCAGTGTTCCACTGACTTGTTTTTCTGTGGCTTAATGGAAAGGGGAGGTAAACACATTTTTCTGCCATCCACTGGTGATTATTCTACTTTCCCAGGAAGCCAGGAAGGCAGGGGTGTTATATGAATCAGCCACACTGATGGAGATCTCCAAGGAAATAGCAGCCTATGTAGGACATCTCTCTGCTAACTGGATCTAATTCCATTCTCTATTTTAATACAGGACCTCCAGCAATCTGATGCAAGGAAAGCAAATAAATTCATCCTCAGGTACAGATTTGATTTCTCAGGCTACTGGTTATATTCCAGGACTCATGCCGTCCTGAGTATAACCAAAGCCTCTCTGTATGTTGTAAAATAAAAGGAAGAGTGCTTTTGTAACTGACCGGAAACACAGCAAGTAGGAAGCTGCAAAGAAATTGACTGTTTGTTTCAGAGCTTCCATGTTTTTATTCCTTGTCTCATAGTTCCTGTACAGTGAATGTCACCATATGTGAAATTCAGGTAACAGATTTTGAAGGTAATCTTTGCCTCAGTGATGCTGGACAGTGTCTTTTGCAAAGAAGATACAAAATTCAATCTCCATGTCCTGACAGAGGGTATGTAATGTCTGATATGTTGAAATCTTTGCAACTTCCACTTTGAGAAGTGCTGTGGCAACAGATGTCATCATCATAATCACATGATGGACTCTGAAAAATCCAGATATAATTAACAGGAACAGATATCAATATCCAAAAATGAAGTACTCTTGGAACAGCAAGGCTAGTACTATTTTACCATTAATGACAAAGCAGAATCAACACCTCAACAGTTGTTTACTGTGTTAATTGATGTTTCATTTACTAGAATCTTGAGAATATTATCCTTCCATTTCAGTTCACTGCTATGTATCTGTTCAGAGTAATCGTGTCACTTTAAGCAAATCAATACATCATCACAGGATCATCTTCAGTCTGGTGTTGCATATTGTGTAAAAGAGAAACAGACACAGAAATTAACATTGTGATATTGCACTATTGGATATCTAGAGAACTATGCATTTCTTGTTATTTGCACTATCTTTAGAAATCAGGAGATCGTGTGTGTGAGATATATCCTGCATATTTATGAAACTGTGTTAGTTTGATTCAGCTATTCCTGGCAGTTTTAAACACCTTACACTGTATATTCATAAGAAACACTCATGGTGTATTTACAAATGTACTGTATATTATCCCACATGCCATGTTTTTTTATGGAGATATTGACATCATACAAACATCATTTTCTACACTGAATGTCCTTAATGCTACGCATATGAATTAGACATTCCAGCCTGACATGCAAACTGAATAAGGCGGAGAAGTTTGACTGAAATATTGCACTTAGTATTTCAAAACGTGTTTGAGGTTAAACTATTAAACATTATTTTACTAAGAAAGGCTATGAACAGAGCATACTACAAAAGCAATTCGGGAGGCACATGCAGGCACAGCACAATTAGTTAGCAAGAAGCAAAAATTGCCAGAATAATGACACAGATATTGCTTAAAAGAAATATCACAGCTCTGGGAAACTAGTGGATGCAGGCTGCAGTGTCTAGAAATCTATACATTGGCAGCATTTCACTGACTTTTTTTTTGTAGTTGTTGGATAATGTAGACAGAAGGTAAAAACATTTTTCTGCCATCCCTGCCATCCACTGTCGGTACTTCTTCATTTCCGGAAGTCACAGAGGGGGGAGTGTGGTATGAATCACCAGCACGGATGGAGATCTCCAAGGCAACAGTAGCCTAGGATGCCAATGCCTATGTATGAATCTTTCTTCTGATTGGATCAAATTCCATTCTCTATTTGAATACAGAATTTCCCGCAGTCAGGGTTTAGGAAAGCATATAAATTTGTCTGCACAGAGACATCTGATCAGTCAGGCTACTGGTTATTTTCCAGGACTTATCCGGTCCTGGGTATAACCAAAGCCCGACTGAATAGTGTTAAATGAAAGAAGAGTGCTTCTGTAACTGACAGGAGACAGAGCAAGTGGAAAGCTGCAACAAAACTGATTGTTTGTTTCATAACTTCCATGCTCTTAAGGCTTGGCTCATAGTTCATGTACAGGCACTGTCAACACATGTGAAATACAGCTATCAGATTTTGAAGGGTAATCTTTGTCTTAGTCATGCAGTGTCTTCTGAAGAATAAGTTACAATATTCAAGCCTTAGCTTTTGACAGAGACTACGGAATCTCGGATATTTCGAAATTTTTACGTCAGCCACTTTGAGAACTGCTCTATCCCCAAATGTCCTCACCATACCATTAATGGGTCTCTGAAAAATTGAGATATGATTAACAGACACAGATATCTATATCCAGGAATTAAGAATTCTTCAGTCAGCAATAACTGTAGCATGTAACCATTAATGGGAAAGCTCAATCAACAATTAAACAGTTGTTTAAAGTGTTATTTTATTTTTAATTTACTAGCATTTTTATTATTCTTCTTATTCATTTCAGTTCATTGCCAAGCATCTTTTCAGAGGAGTCGTGTGAAATTTAGGAAAATCAATACATCATCTCAGGAAAATCTCCACCTTGGTATATTGTACAAAAGAGAAAGAGATACAGAAATTTACCCATTGACCTTGCACTAGTGCATAACTAGTGGAGACCTGCGCTTTTCCTGTTATTTGAACTGTCTTTAGAGATCAGAAGATCATGTGTCTGAGGTATATCCTGGATATTTCTGAAACTGTATTACTTTGATTCAGCTATTCTTTGCAATAGTAAATACCTTATGACTGTATATGCATCAGAGACTGTCATGGCCTATTATAAAGTACACTTTATACTATACCATACCCCATGGATTATTGGGGACATTCACAGCATACAAACATTTTTTCCTACACTGAATACCTCTAATATTGTGCATATGAAGGAGACATTGCACATTCACATGCAAACTGAATGAAGTTAGAGGAGTTTATTAGTGGAATACTTCACTTAAAGCCAAAGCCTGTTTGATGTTAAACTACCACATATTATTGTACGAGGAAATGATGTAATCAGAGCATGAAACAAAAGCAATTGGAGAGGGATATGCAGGCACAACACAATTAGTTAGCAAGAAGCAAACATTTCCAGAATAATGTCACAGTCAGTGGGTTCAAAAAGAAACATAGCAGCTCTGACAAATTGCTTGGATTAAGGCAGCAGGATCCAGAAATAAATACATTTCTGTTGGATAATGTAGACAAAAGGTAAAAACATTTTTTCTCTGCCATTCACTATCGATTCTTCTTCTTCATTCCCAGAAGTCAGGGAGAGGGGAGTGAGTTATGAATCACCAGCACGGATGAAGTTCTCCATGGTAACAGCAGCCTAGCATGCCCATTCCTACATATGAGATCTCTCTTCCAATTGGAACTAATTCCCTTCTCTATTTGAATACAGAATCTCCTGCAACCAGAGACAAGGAGAGCATATAAATTTGTCTGCAGGGAGAGATCTGATCAGTCAGGCTGCTGGTTATATTCCAGGACTTCTCTGGTCCTGGGTATAACCAAAGCCCGACTGTTAAATAAAAGTAAGAATGTGTCTGTACTGACAGGAGACAGAGCAAGTGAAAAGCTGCAGAGAAACTGATTATTTTTAGCCTCTGTGCTCGGAGTCCTTGGCTCATATTATCCGTACATGTACTGCCACCACATGTCAAATTCAGGTATCTGAATTTGAAGGGTAATCTCTTCTATGGTCACACTGGGCTTTGTTTTCTCCAAAAAAAAAAAAAAAGGTACAAAATTCAATCTTCAGCTTGTGCCAGTGACTGTGGAAAGTCTGACACTTTGAAATCTTACATCAAGCACTGTGAGAACTGCTGTGGCACCAAATGTCTTTCCCGTAACACCAGTGGATCTCTGAAAAATCCAGATGTAAATAACAGACACAGATATCCATATCCAAATATGAAGCATTCCTTGGGAATTAATACTGACAGCATGTAACCATTTATGTCAAAACACTATCAACAATTCAATAGGTGTTTACAGTGCTATTTCATTTTTAAATTACTAGTAACTTTAGCATGCTTCTTCTTCCTTTTCAGGTCACTGCTAAGCACCTGTTCAGAGGAACCATGTGCAATTTATAGTAATCCATACATCATCTCAGGAAGTTCTCCACCTCGATATCACATACTGTATAAAAGAGAGAATCACCCAGTAATTTACATTGTGACTTTGCATTAATAGATACTGAGAGACTTATGATTACCTTGTTATTTGCATTGTCATTAGAAATCAGGAGATCAGGTGTCTGTGGTATGTACTGGATATTTATGAAACTGTATTACTTTAATTCAGCTATTCCTGGTAGTAGTAAACACCCTACAACTCTACATACTTTAGAAATTGCCATGGTTTATTTGAAAATGCACTTTATATTGTCCCATACACCATTTATTTTTGGGGATGTTCACAGCATACAAACATCATTTCCTACACTTAAATCCCCTTTATATTGTGCATATTAATGATACATTCCATCCTCACAAGCAAATTGAATACAATTGGAGAGTTTATGAGTGCAAAAATGCACTTCATGTTCCAAAACCTGTTTGAGGTTATTCTTTTAAATATTATTGTACTAGGAAAGGGTATACACAGAGCATTTAACAAAAGCAATTGGGGATGGAGATGAGTATACAACACAATTAGTTAGAAGAAAGCAAAATTTGCCAGAATAATGCCACAGTCTGTAAGGTCAAAAAGAAGGGTAGCAGCTCTGACAAATTTCTTGGATCGAGGCAGCAGGATCCAGAAATAAATACATTCCCAGTGGTTCACTGACTTTTTTCTGTTGTTTAATGAAAGGGAAAGATAGAAACAATTTTCCTGCCATCCAATATGTATTATGCTACTTCAATCTGGGAAGCCAAGAGGTAGGAGTGTAATGTGATTTAGCAGCACTGATGGAGATGTCCATGTTTACAATTGCCTTGCATGCCCACGCCTAGATATGTGATCTTTCCTGTAATTGATACTGATTCCATTCTCTATTTGCATACAAAATATCCATCAATCAGACCCAGCTAAAGCAAATAAATTTGTCTGCAGGGAAAGGTTTTATCAATCAGGCTACAGGTTATATTATAGAACTTCACTTATCTGGCACTGGAAAAAAACAAACCCTGACTGTATGATGTTAAATTAAAGGAAGAATGCTTCTGTAAATGACAGCAGACAGAGCAAATGGAAATCTGCAAAGAAACTGTTTATTTCTTAGTATCCATGCTCTGAATCGGTGGCTCATAGTTCCGGTACAGGGACTGTCACCACATTTCAAACTCAGGTATCAGATTTTTAAGGGAAATCTCTGCCTCAACCATGCTTTGCAGTGTTGTCTGCAAAAGAAGAAACACGACTCAATATTCAGCTTGTGACAGAGACTATGGAATTTCTGATATTTTCTAATCTTTACATCGGGCACTGTGAGAAGTGCTGTGGCAGCAAATGTCCTCAACAATCCACCATGGAGCTTATGAAAAATTCTGAAGACTGATCCTACCATACACAGAAACACAGCACTCTTGGGACAGGGATGTTTGTAGCTGGTTGCCATTAATGGCAAAAGACACCCATCAATACAACCATTGTTAATACTGTTACTCTTTTCAATTTCTAAATTTATTAGGTGATAATTTTGCCAAGGGAGTATTTTGCTAAGTATCAATTCAAAGTGTCATGAAATTTTTTGGAAATAAATACTTCATATTTTGATGATCTGAACTTTGTAATAATCCAGTAAAAGAAAAAAATGGTCACTGTAATTTTCACTTTGACCTTGTATTTGAAGATACCTCTAGACCTCTGATCTTCCTGGTATTTGCATTCTGTCTTTAGAGATCAGTTTTCTTTGGTATATCCTGGATATTTATGAAACTGAAATACTTTGATTCATATATTCCAGAGAGTCACAATCACCTTAGTGCTCTATTTGTGTTAATAAATGTCATGGCCTATTAATAACCACACAGTAAATATATAAAACCACAGCATTTTTGCTGCGAATATTCAGAGCATATAAACATCACTTGAACACTGAATTGCAGTTCATATTGTTCAAATGTAGGAGACATTCCAGCCCACATGCAAATTAACTATATACTGAGCTGGGCATCGGCAGAGCATGCACTTAGTATTAAACATTTTTTTCAAGATGCACTATTAGAATTTATTTTTCTAGGAGAGGCTTGAATTAGAGCGTACAGCAGAAGCAATTCAGCAACAAGACCCAGGCATATCCCAATTATTCAGCAGGCAGAAAATATTGTAAGATAATTGTCACAGTCAGTGGGCTCAAAAAGAATCAGTTCTTTTCTGCCAAACTCCTTCAATATAGGACAAAAGAACCAGAAAAATAGGAATGTCCCCAGGGTTCCACGGACTTGTTTTTTTCTTGGTCAATATTTAGAGAAACAGGAAAATACAGTTTTTCTTGCCATCCACCTTCGATATTTCTGCTTCTCTAAGGGTACCCAGGGTAAGCAGCAAAGATGTAGATCGCAAAATTACAGCAGGCTTTGATGTCCGTGCCTATATATGAGATCTCTCTCCTGATTGGATCTGATTCAATTCTATATTTGAATACACAAACTCCATCAACCAGACACAAGGAAAGCAAATACATTTGTCTGCAGGGACAGATTTGCTCAGTCAGGCTCCTGGCTTAATCTAGGACTTCTCTGTTCCTGGGTATACCCAAAGCCTGACTGCATGTGGCTATACAGGAAGACAACTTCTGTACTGACAGGGAGCAGGACAGCTGCAGAGACTCTGCTTCATTTTTTTTTTTCTTCTTTGATCAGAATCTTCGGCTCCTGGTTCCCAGACAGGGACTGTCACAACACATGAAATTCAGGCATCAGAATTTGAAGGGTAATCTTTGCCTGAGTCATTCTGGGCAATTTCTTCTGCAAAGAAGAGACAAGATTCAAGCTTCAGCTTCTGACAAAGATTATGCAATTTCTGGTATTCGAATATTTTCCTAACCTACTGTTAAATCTGCTGTGGCACAAAATGTCCTCAAGATATCACTGTGGGTCTCTAAAAATTCCAGAAGTAATTAACAGGCACAGATATCCATATCCAAATATGAAGCACTCTTCGGGCAGTAATGTTGGTATCATGCTACCATTAGTTGCAAAACAAAATCAGTTCAACAGTTGGTTATAATATTATTTTATTTTTAATTTACTAAAATCTTTGTCATTCTTGTTCTTCCATTTCAGTTCATTGCTAAGTACCTGTTCAGAAGAGTTGTGTGCACTTCGGGGATATCAATACATTATCTCTGGAAGATCTCCACCTTGGCATTACATACTGTATAAAAGAGAAACAGGCACAATAATTTATATTGTGACCTTGTAATAGAGGATACATAGAGACCTATGCTTTTCCTGTAATTTGCACTGTTTTAAGAGATCAGTAGATCAGGTCTCTGTGGCATATCCTGTATATTTATGAAACTGTATTTCTTTGATTCTGCTTTTCTTCGCAGTAGTAAGCACCTTACATCAGTATATTCATCACAGATCCTCATGATCTATTTACAAATACATTTTATATTATCCTATACACCATGTACTATTGGGGATACCCACAGCATATAAGCATCATTTCCAATACTGAATATGCGTAATATTGTGTACATGAATGAGAAATTTCAAACGCACAGAGAAACTGAATAAAGGTGGAGAAGTTTATGTGGAGAATATTACACATAGCATTCTAAAACCCGTTTGAGGTTAAACTGTTAAATATTATTATACAAGGGAAGGCTATAATCAGAGCAGATTGCAGAAGCAATTGAGGAGGGAGATGCAGGTACTACATAAGTAGTTAGCAAGAAGCAAATATTACCAGAATAATGTCACAGTCAGTTGTTTCAAAAAGAAATAAAGCATCTCTGACAAATTGTTTGGATCAAAGCAGCAGGATCCAGAAATAAATACATTTCCAGTGTTCCACTGGCTTGTTTTTCTGTTAATGGAGAGAGAAGGTAAAACATTTTTTCTACCATTCACTGTCAAGTATTCTCCTTCAGTCTGGGAAAAAAGGAAGGTGGGAATGTGGTGTGAATTACCCAGCAGAAATGGAGATCTCCAAGGTTACAGCAGCCTAGCATGCCCTTGCTTACATATGAGATCTCTCGTCTAATTGGATCTAATTCTATTGTCTATTTGAATACAGAATCTCCAGCAATAAGTTTCAAGGAAAGCAAATAATTTGTCTGCAGGGTTAAAACTGATGAGTCAGGCTACTGGTTATATTCCAGGGCTTATCCAGTTCTGAGTATAACCAAAGCCTGGCTGAATGGTGTTAAATAAAAGGAAAGAGTGGAACTGTAACTGAAAGGAGACAGAGCAAGTAGACAATTTGCAAGAAAGTGATTGTTTCAGAGTTTCCATCCTCTGATTCTTTGGCTCATAGTTCCTGTACAAGGAATGTCATCACATGTGAAATTCACGTATCAGATTTTGAACGGTAATCTTTGCCTCAGTCATGCTGGACAGTGTCTTGTGTAATGATGATACAAAATTCAATCTTCAGTTTGTGCCAGAGACTATGGAATATCTAGTATTTTGAAAACTTTAAATCCACCACTGTGAGAAATCCCGTGGCAGCAAATATCTTCACCATACCATCATGGTGTCTCTCAAAATACAAGGTGTAATTAACAGACACAGATAACTATATCCAAAAATGAAGACTCCTGGGGCAGTAATGCGGGTTATATGTTGACATTAATGTCAAAACAAAATCAAATCAAGGGTTGTTTATAGTATTATTTTATTTTTAATTTACTAGAATCCTTAGGATACTTGTGCTTCCATTTCAGATCATTGCTAAGTACTTGTTAAGAGGCGTCATGTGCACTTTGGGGAAATGTATGAATCATCTCAGGAAGATCTCCAGCTTGGTATTATATACCATATAAAAGAGAAACAGACACAGG
Source organism: Rattus norvegicus (assembly GCF_021556685.1). Classification (NCBI taxonomy): domain Eukaryota; kingdom Metazoa; phylum Chordata; class Mammalia; order Rodentia; family Muridae; genus Rattus; species Rattus norvegicus. The sequence goes on along the minus strand of NC_141534.1, from coordinate 126,850,637 downwards.
AATTTACATTGTGAGCCTGAACTAGTGGATAACTTGAGACCTGTGCTTTTCCTGTAATTTTCACTGTCTTTAGAGATCTAGAGATCTGGTGTCTGACGCATAACATGGATATTTATGAAACTCTATTTCTTTGATTCAGTTACTCATGGCAGTAGTAAACACCTTACATCAGTATATGCATTACAGGTTCTCATGGTCTATTTACAAATACATGTAATATTATCTGACACACCATATTCTGTTGGGGACATCCACAGCATACAAACATCACCTACAACACTGAATTCTCCTTAATATTGTGCATATGGCTGGATGTTGCAGATGCACATGCAAACTGAATAGAGTTGGAGAATGGTATGAGTAGAAGACTGCACTTAGTATTCCATAACCTGCTTGAGGTTAAACTATTAAATATGATTGTACTAGGAAAGGCTATAATCAGGGCATTAAACAAAAGCAATTGGGGAAGGAGATGCATACATAACACCATTAGTTAGCAAGAAGCAAACATTGCCAGAATAATGTCACAGTCAGTGGATTAAGAAAGAAATATAGTAGCTCTGACAAAGTACTTGAATCAAGACTGCAGGATCCAGGAATAAATACATCTCCAATGTTCCACTGATTTGTTTTTCTGTTGCTTAATGGAGATAGAATTTAAATGTAGTTTTTTTTCTGCCATCCACTATTGATTAAACTACTTCATTCTGGGAAGCCAGTGAGGTGGGAGTGTGTTATTAGTCTTCCGCACTGATGCAGATCTCCAAGGTAACAGCAGCCTACCTATGACATCTCTCTGCTTGAGTTTATAACAGAGAGTATGATTTTTCTGATATAGTCAAACCTTTATGTCAGCCAGTTTAAGAACTGCTGTGGCAGCAAATGTCCTCACCAGAACGCCATTCGGTCTCTGAAAAATCCAGATGTAATTAAGAGACACAGATATCCATATTAAAAAATGAAGCGGGGTTGGGGATTTAGCTCAGTGGTAGAGCGCTTGCCTAGCAAGCACAAGGCCCTGGGTTCGGTCCCCAGCTCCGAAAAAAAAAAAAAAAGAAAGAAAAAAAATGAAGCACTCTTGAAGCAGTTACGCTGGAAGCATGTTATCAATAATGGCACAGTACAATCAACTATTCAACAGTTGTTTATAGTTTTATTTTATTTTTAGTTCTAGAATCTTTAGCATGCTTGTTGTTCCATTTCAGTTCATAGCTAAGTTCCTGTTCAGAGGAGTTGTGTGCACTTTAGGGAAATCAATGCCTCATCTCAGGAAGATCTCTGCCTTGATATTACATAATGTATAAAAGTGTAATGGATCTAGTAATTTACATTGTGATCTAGTACTAGTGGATACCTTGAGACTTATGGTTTTCCTTCTATTTGCACTGTATTTTGAGATTAGGAAATCTGGTGCCTTTGGCCTATCCTGGATATTTTTGAAACTGTCTTACTTTGATTCAGCTATTCCTGGCAGTAGTAAAGACTTCACAACGGTATATGCATGAGAAACTTTCATGGCCTATTTGTAAATACACTTCCTATTATTCCACACACCATGTATTGTTTGGATATCCACAGCATACAAACATCATTTCCTATAATGAATTCCACTTAATATTGTGCATATAAATGAGACATTCCTGCCTCACATGTAAACTGAATACAGGTGGAGATGTCTATTAGTTAAATATTGCACTTGGTGTTCCAAAACCTATTTGATGTTAGACTATTAAATGTTATTGTTCTGCTAAAACCTGTAATCAGAACATACAACAAAAGCAATTGGGGATCGAGACACAGGCACAACACAATTAGCAAGAAGCAAAAATTACCAGAATAATTTCACCATCAGACAGATCAATAAGAAATAAAGAAGCTCTGGCAAACTTTTGGATCAGTGCAGCAGGATTCAGAAATAAATACATTCTCCGTGTTCTACTGACTTGTTTTTCTGTTGTTTAATGAAGATGCAAGGGAAAAACAATATTTTTCTGCCATCCACTATTGATTATTCCGCTTCATTACAGGAAGCCGGGGAGGTGGAAGTATGGTATGAATCAGCAGCACACATGGAGATCTCCAAGGTAACAGCAGCCTAGCATGTCCAGGCCTACATAGGAGATCTCTCTGCTAATTGGATCTGATTCCATTCTCTTTTTTCAATATGTAATCTCCATTAATCAGACACTACAAAAGCTAATATATTTGTCTGTTGGGACAGAGATGTTCAGTTAGGTTATATTCCCTGACTTGTGTGGCCCAGTATATAACGAAAGCCAGAGTGTATGGTGCTAAATAATTTGAAGAGTGCTTCTGTAACTGACAGGAGATGTTGCAAGTAGAAAGCTGCAAAGAAAGTGCTTGTTTGTTTCATATCCTCCATGCTCTGATTCCTTGACTCATAGTTCCTGTACAGGGACAGTCACCAGATGTGAAATTCATGTATCGCATTCTGAAGGGTAATCTTTGCCTCAGTCATGCTGGGAACTGTTTTCTGCAAAGAAGGTACATGATTCTAGTTTCACCTTGTGACAGAGAATATGGAATCCCTGATAATTTCAAATCTCTATCTCAGCCACTGTGAGAACTGCTGTGAAATCAAATGTCCTCACCATACAACCATGATGTCTCTGAAAATTTTAGATGTAATTAACAGACATAGATATCCATATCCAAAAATGAAGCAATCATGGGGCAGTAATGCTCGTGTATGTTACCATTAATGGCAAAACACATTCAACAATTCAACAGCTCTGTATAATTTTATTATATTTTTAATTTACTTTAAATTAAATCTTTACCATGCTTGCTTTTCCATTTCAGTTCGTTGCAAAGTACATGTTCAGAGGAGACATGTGCACTTTGGGGAAATCAATACATCATCCCAGGAAGATCTCCACCTTGGTATGACATACTGCATAAAAGAGAAACAAACACAGTAATTTACATTGTGACCTTGTTCTAGTGGATACCCAGAGACCTATGCTTTTCCTATAATTTGCACAGCATTTAGAGATGAGGGGGTCAGCTGTCTGTGGTATATCACAGATATTTTTGAAACTGCATTACTTTGATTCAGCTATTCCTGGCAGTAGTAAAGACTTTACAACTCTATATGCATCAGAAACTGTCATGGCCTATTTGTAAATACACTTTATATTATCAAACCACCATGTATTATTGGGGATATCCACAGCACACAAACATAATCTCCAACACTGACTTTTCATTAATATTGTGCATATGAACGAGACATCCCAGTTTCACATGCAAACTCAGTACAGGTGTAGAAGTGTATGAGTAGAATATTGCCATTAGTATTTCAAAACCTTTTTGAGGTTAAACTATTAAATATTATTGTACTAGGAAAGGATATAATTAGAGCATGTTGATTCGCAATTGGGGACGGAGATTCAGACACAACACCATTAGTTAGCAAGAAGCAAAAAGTGTCAGAATAATGTCACAGTCTGTGTATTCAAAAAAAAATATAGTAGCTCTGACAAATTGCTTGAATCGAGGCAGCAGGAGCCTGAAATAAATACATTCCCAGTGTTCCACTGACATTTTTTTTCTGTTGTTTAATAGCAAGAGAAGGTACAAAATTTTATTTCTGCCACCCACTATCGATTATTCTGCTTCACTACAGGAAGCCAGTGAGAGTGTTTTGTTTTATGAATCAACCGCACTGATGGAGATCTCCAAAATTACAGCAGCCTAGCATGCCCAAACCTACATATGAGATCTTTCTTGTAATTGGATCTGATTCCATTCTCTATTTGAATACAGAATCTCCATCAATCAGACACAATGATAGCTAATATATTTTTGTGTTAGGACAAATCTGTTCAGTTAGGCTACTGGTTTTATTTCCCGACTTGTCTGGCCCAGGTTATAACCAAAGCAAGACTGTATGGTGCTAAATAAAAGAAAGTGTTTAAGATATTCTTGACAATATTCAAAAAATGTTGTAATCTCTTTGAAACCATACTTTCAACTTTACACACACACACACACACACACACACACACACACACACACACACACACACACACACATACAGTACTGTTGATAATATCCACAGTATATAAGCATCCTTCTCAAACTGTAAAACACTCAATGTTGTTCAGATTTATGAGGAATCTCAAGCTTTTAATGGAAAGCAGGTACAAAATTTGCAAGGCATGGGCAGAATATTTTCTTATATTTCGTTTAGTATTGCAACATCTCTTTTAAGGAAAAATTATTAGACTTTATCTTTCTAGGACAGGCTAGAATCAGAGCATATACCAGAAGCATTTGGGAATGGAGACAAAGGCACATCCCAACTAGTCAGCAGGTAGAGAAAATTGCAAGGTAAGAGTCTTTGTCACTGGGCTCCAAAAGAATTAGTGTATCTCTGGTAACTTGCTTGGATCTAGGCAAAAGGAATCAGACATAGGAACAGTTCCAGGAATAATCTGACTTGTTTTCTCTTGGTCACTCTAGAGGGAAGATGGCAAAAACAGTTTTTTTCTTGAACTCTATTTTTCATTTTTGTGGTCCCATAAGGGAACCCAGGGAGGAGGGTTGAGAAATGAATCAGCACCCCTTACAGAGATCTCTATCGTTCCAGCAGGTTTTGATGTCCATATCTAGACAGCAGGTTTTGATGTCCATGTCTCTCTCCTGATTGGTTCTGATTCAATTCTTTATTTAAAGGCACTAATCCATTAATCAGAATCAAGGAAGGCAAATAAATTTGTCTGCATTCATTGAGGGATTTGATCAGTCTGGTTGCTTGCTATATTCCAGGACTTATCTGGTCCTGGGAATAATCAAAGTTCATATATATGGTCATTAAGAGAAGGATGAGTGCTTCTGTAACTTTCAGGAGACAGAGTCAGTTGAAAGCTGCAAAGACAGTGCTCTTTTTTTTATCAGAGTCTTCATGCTCAGATTCTTTTGCTCCTAGTTCCTATACAGAGAATGTCACGTGTGAAATTCAGATATTAAAGTGTGCATTCTTTTTTCAGTCATGCTGGGTAGTGTCTTCTGGAAAGAAGTTATAAGATTCAAGCTTCAGCTTGTGACAGATACTAGGGGATTTCTGACATTTTAACATGTTTAGATCAACCACTGTGAGAACTGCTGTGTCAGCAAATATCCTCAACAAAGCACCAAGGAACCTCTGAAGAATGTGGAGGGCTCTTAGGATATTGATGCTGATAGCTTGTTGCCATTAATGGCATAAGACATCCATCAAAACAACAGTTGTTAATACTTTTATTCTTGTTAATTTACTAGAATTTCTTGCATGTTTGATTTCAAAGTCAGGTTTGTTTTGTATATTTTTTTCTAAATAATAGTTTAGCAGAGTCCTGAACCCTTTATGGAAATCAACACCTCATGTCCTCATGATCTCTACCTTGGTATTCCATCAAAGTAATGAAAGAAATGGATGTAGTGACCTTGAAATAGTGGATACCCTGAGACCTATGGTTTTCTGGTTATTTTTTGCATTCTGTCTTTAGAGATCAGGTCTCTGTAGTATATCCTGAATATTTCTGAAATTGTATTATTTGCTTAAGCTATTTCTGTCACTACTAGTGACACTTTACACCTGTATATTCCTCAGAAAGTGTTGTGTCCTCTTTACAAACACACATTAAATGTTCCACACACACCATAATTTATTCTGAATAATCAGAGAATAAACTTCATTTTTAGCTCTCATTTCTAGTTATTATTATGCATATGGATGAAACACTCCAGAATCATGTGCAAAATAGTTATATGTTGAGCAGGGAGTGGGCAAATTATTGCACTTAGTGTTTGAACACCTGTTTAAGGATATACTATTAGAAATTATTGTACTGGGAAAGGCACTGATCCAAGAATTGAACAGAATAAATTGGGGAAGGTGGCACAGGCACATCACAATTAAGCAGTAGGCAGCAAAAATTGCAAGATAATAATATTAGTATATAGGTGAAAAGAAAATAGCGTCTTTGACCAAATGTTTGGATATAGGCAGAAGGGGCCAGTATTATGAACAGCCTTGGGGATCCATTGACTTGATTTTCTGATAGTTAATGTAGAGAGAAGAAGATAAAATAGTTTTTTTGCTATATACATTTGACATTTCTGCCATAGTCAGGAAATGAAGGGAGGAGTAGTGAGAGATGTGTCAGCAGTTCTGATGGGATAGAGATCTCCAAGGTTACAACAGTCTTTGGTGTTCATGCCTAGTTATGATATCTGTCTCATGATTGGATCTGATTTCATTCTCTATTTGAATGCCCCATTGTCAGATTGACACACAGACACATCACAAGTAATCCACAATCCTTCCATTCTTGTTTGTCACCAAATCTCATTTTAAAATCATGTAAGTGTTTAAAATCCAAAAGTTTGTACAAATCCAAACACATTGAAATTTCATTCCCTGTAGTTAATCTCTTTTAAAATCCAAAGTCTTTTTAAAATTCAGAGCCTATAAAAAGTGGCTGAAGTAAAGTTAAAAAAATAAGTCTAATTCGTTCTTAGTCCTTCATATACTTAGAAAGAGCAATTTGCAAATTCATTTGGAATAGCAAAAATACTACAATAACTATCCTCAACAATAAAATAACTGGTAAAGGAATCACCATTCCTGACCTCAAGCTGTATTAGAGAGCAATATTGATAAAAAAACTGTATGGCATTGATACAGATACAGTCAGATAGTTCAATGGAATAGAATTGAAGACCCAGAAATGAACCCGCACACTTATGGCTACTTGATATTAGACAAAGTAGCTAAAATCATCCAGTGGAAAAAGTGCCAGTTCAACAGGTGGTAAGCATGTAGAAGAATGCAAATTGATTCATACTTGTTACCCTCTACAAAGCTCAAGTCCAAATGAATCTTAGACCTTCACATAAAACTAGATATACTCAAACTAGTAGGAAAAAAAGTGGGAAGAGCCTCAAACTCATAGGCACTAAGGAAAATTTACTGGAGTCCTCACCAATGGCTTATGCCCTAAGATTAAGAACCGACAAATGGGACTTCATAAAATTGCAAAGCTTCTGTAATAGGAAAGACATTGCCATTATGACAAAAGAGCAAACAACAGATTGAGAAAATATCTTTACCAATCCTACATGTGATAGAGGGCTAATATCAAACATATACAATGAACTCAGAAAGATAGACACTGGAGAATCAAATAACTCTATTAAAATGGGGTACAGACCTAAACAAATAATTCTCAACTGAGGAATATCGAATGGCTAGAAGCACCTAAAAATGTTCAGCATCTTTAGTCATCAGGGAAATGGAAATCAAAATAACACTGAGATTCTGCCTCACAACAGTAAGAATGGCTAAGAGAAAAAAATTCAGATGACAAGAGATTTTGGCAATGAAGTGGAGAAAGAGGAACACCCCTTGATTTTTGGTGGGATTGCAAGATGGTACAAACACTCTGGAAATCATTCTGGAGGTTCCTCAGAAAATTGGATAATAATCCCTGAGGATCCAGCAATACCACAACTGGGCATACACCAAAAAGATGTTCCAACATATAAGAAGGACACATGCTCCACTATGTTCATAGCAGCCTTATTCATAATAGCCAGAAGCTGGAAAGAAGCCAGATGTTCCTCCACAGAAGAATGGATAGAGAAAATGGCACATTTACATAATGGAGTACTACTCAGCTACTAAAAGAATGACTTCATAAAATTCATAGGCAAAAGGATGGAACTAGAAAATATCCTGAATGAGGTAACCCAATCACAAACACAGGCACACACACACACAAACACACACACACACACACACACACACACACACAGTAGGCACTCACTGATAAGTGGATATTAGCCCAAAAGCTCAAATTACCCAAGATATATCCACAGACCACATGAAACTCAAGAAGAAGGACAACCAAACCGTGTAGTGTGTCTGTTATAGTAGATTTTATAACACAATCCAGTATGAACAAATCCTAAAACCTGGAAAGAAGATGAAAGCGAATTGTTGGAAAATGAGATAAGAATCCTGTCATAAAGTTGGGCATGAATGAAAACATAACAAAACAAAACAAAAGAAACAGACAAAGCAAAACAAAACAAAACAAAACAAAAAAAAAAACAAGTAAGGTTTATTATGGTTTTTAAAATGCTTTGCATTGTATCATTTAAGTATTACTCCTACTAAGACATGGGAATAGTGAATAATTTTATAATAATTTAAGAACTAAAAGTTACCATGTCATATTTTGTAGTATCTGGTTTTAATTTCCTTTTAGAAATGAACTCAAATCAATCAATCAATCAATATAAAGTATCTACCCATTTGTATCCCTACTTCTTCTTTTCTTTCTGCAGTTTGCCCTCAGCTTATTTCCCTTTCTACCTCATACTCTTTCCCATATTATTTCTGACTTCTTTATCAAAATTCAGATTTCCATAGGTGTCTGGATTTATGTCTGGGACTTCTGGGACTTCCATTATATTTGTCTGTTTTTATAACAATACACTGTATGCTTTATTACTATAGCTGTAGAGTGAAATTTGAAAGGGTGAATGATAATTCCTCCTGGAGTTCTTTTATTGTTCAGGATTATTTTAGGTTTCATAGATTTTGTTTTTTCATAGTAAGTTGAGCATAATCTATTCAAGGTCTATATGAATTTTATTGGAAATTTGATGGGAATTTTGTTGATTCTGTAGAATGCTGTTGGTAGAGTGGTCATTTTTATTGTTTATCGTACAAAGTCATAAGAACCTCAGCAACAAAGATAGATTCTAACTAAGAGTAAAGAGCAGAAAAACTTTTCCAAGTAAACAGTCCCAAGATGTATCCTGAAATATCCATTCAAGTATCCAATATAATAGACGTTCAACCAAAATTGTCAAAAGCAATGGGGAAGTACCCTCCACACTTATCAAAGGATAAATCCACCAAGATGAAGTCTCAATTCTGAACATCTATGCCCCAAATTCAAGTATACCCACATTCATAAAATTAATTCACTGAACGTCAAAACACACATTTAAGGCCACATAAAAATAGTGATAAACTTCAACATCTCACTTTCAACAGACAGGTAATTAAAACATAAACTAAAGAGAGACAAAATGTAACTGAGAAGTTATTAACCAAATGAATTTAACTGTCATCCACAGAACATTTCACTTAAGAATAAAATCTCAGCACTTCACAGAACCTTCTCCAAAATGGACCATATAATTAGACAGAAAACAAGCCTAGACAGATCCAAGATGATTGAAATAATTCCTTGCATTCTATCAAAACATCACAAACTAAAGCTGTACTTCAATAATAAGAATAAAAAACAACAGAAAACCCACATACTCATGAAAAATGTATAACCCTCTAGTCAGTGATAATTTGGCCAGGGTAATCGTCAAGAAAGAAATTAAAAACTTTTTATAATACAATGAAAATGAAGGCACAATATACCCACATTTATGGGGTTCTATGAAAGCAATGTTACAAAATAATTCATAACACTAAGTGCCTTCATAAAAAAATTGAAGATGTCCTATAGTACCACACTTATCCTTATCAGCACAGCTGAAATCTCTAGAAAACAGAAGGAAATGCAACACAGAGTAGTAGTCATCAGGGAACTGCCCACCAAAAAGTTGAAATAAAGAAATTAAAGAAAAACAGAAGAAGACAATTAAACAATAAAAATAAACGCTGGTTCCTTGAGAAAATTAATACTATAAACAAACTCTTAGCCAAACTGACTAAATGGCATAGAAACAATATCCAAACTTTAAAAACCAGAAATGAAAATGAAACAACAGAAACTGAGGAAATTTAAAAAAATCATCCGAACTTAAAACAAAAGCCTATGCTAAACAAAATTGGAAAACAAATCCAAAATCGATGATTTTCTAGACAGATACCATCTATGAAAGTTAGCTCAAGATGGGGTAAACTACCTAAATAGTCCCATAACCTGTATTGTAGGAGAAAGATTCATTAAATCTTCCCAACTCAAATAAGCCCAGGGCCAGATGGTTTTAGTGTAGAATTCTACAAGACATTCAAATAAGAAATAATATCAATACTCCTCAAATTATTCCAAAAAAATAAAAAGAAAGAACACTAACTAATTTATTCTATGGGGCTTTAGCCCCTCTGAAACGTAAACCACTCAAAGACAAAATAAAGACAGAGAATTTCAGAGCATGTTCATTTATAAAATTTATGCAAAAATGAGCAATAAAGTTATTGCAAACTGAATAAAAAATACATCAAAAACAACTTTCACCACTATCAAGCACTGTTCATTCCACAGATGTTCAATAAATAAAAAGATATAAACATAATTCAGTATATAAATAACTCAAAGAGAGAATCCATAGGATTTTATGCTGATGCTGAAAAAAATCCTTGAACAAATAAAACACACATTCATGTTAAAAGTATTGAAGACTCATTCATTTGCCTTCTTGCTCCTGCTTTGTCCCCTCTCCCTTTTCCCTGTCTCTCCCTTTCTCTGTCTTTACTACCTTCTTAACTCCCATCCCTATCCCCTGAATAAACTCTATTCTATACTAAAAAAGGCTTGGAGAGATCAGGAAATTAATGCACGTATCTAAAGCATAATAAAAGTTATATGCAGCAAACTAACAGCATACATCATATTAAATGGAGGGAAAGTAAAGCAATCTCACTAAATTCAAGGATAAGACAAGGCTGCACAGTCTCTCCTTAACTAGTCAATATAGTACTTGAAGTTCTAGGTAAAGCAATAAGACAAAAAGTAGGATACAAATTGGAAAGGAAGAAGTCAAAGTATACCATAGAATACATCAGGAATGCCTAAAATTCTACAAGAGACCTCCTATGGCTAATACAAACCTTAATCAACATGGCTGAATATAAAAGTAACTCAAAGACACTGGTTATCTTCCTTTATTCCAATGACAGGCTGAGAAAGAAAAATATATTAGGGACAAAACACTCTTTGCAATAGCTACAAATTATATAAAATATCTTGGTTGAACTCTATCTACGAGACTGACAGATTTAACAAGAATTTCATGTCCCCAAAGAAAGAAATTAAAGCAAATCTCACAAAATGGAAGAACTCTCATGTTCATGAATCAGTAGAATTAACATAGTGAATATGGCTATTTTACCAAGAGTGATCTACAGATTCAATGCAATTTCTTTTAAAATTCTGAAAGAATAATCTGTAAATATTTCATCTTTTCTCTAACAATCCAGTCATTATCTTCCTCCCTTCTGCTCTCAGACAGTTCTTCATTTTTCTTCACCCCTGTCTCCAAGAGGATGTCCCCTCATACCCACACATATTACAGCCTGCCAATCTCCCCATTCCCTCGGGCCTCAAGACTCTCAAGGATTAGGTGCATTTTCTCTCTTTGAGGCTAGATCAGGTAGTTATTTGTGCATGGGGCCTTGGACCAGTCGCTGAATTCTGCCTGGATGGTGGCTCAGTATCTGAAAGATCTCAGAGGTCCAGGTTTTTTGAGACTTCTCATATTTCTATGGGGTTGCCCTCTTCCTCAAATTCTTTCAGCCTTTCTCTTATTCAACCCCAGGGGTTCCAACTTCAGAACATTGGTTGGGTATAAGTATCTGCCTCTGTCTCAGTCAGGAGTTTGTTGGGCCTCTCAGAGGTCAGCCATACTAGGCTCCTGTCTATAAGTATATCATAGCATTAATAATAGTGTGAGGCCTTGGATTCCCCCTATTGAGATGGGTCCCAATTTGGACCAGTTACTGGATCTCCTTTAGTTCAGTCTCCTTTTCATTTTTGCACCTGTGGTTCCTTTAGACAGGAAGAATTTTGGGTCATAGTCTTGATTCCCTGCCCTTCTATTAGGTAGATTCTATATGTCCACTCTTCCCACTGCAAGGTATTTCATCTAAAGTCCCTCCCTTTGAGTCTTGATAGTCTCTCATTTTCAAGATCTCTAGTACATTTTAGAGGGTTTCCCCTATCTTCCAAGTTCTGAACTTCTGTATTTCCATTCATTCTTCTGGCCCTTGGGGATTCACTCCTGGTTCTCATTACAGAATACCTGATAAAATTCGCCTTTTCCTTTGTCTCTCTTCCTCCCTCTCCCATCCAGTTATTTCCTGCCTTTTGTTCCCTTATAGAGCTTGAAAGAACAATTCCCAACTTCATATTGAACAATTCTTAAGGTGCTTCTAGGCCATTCTAGATTCCTCCATTGAGAATTATTTGTTTAGCTCTGTAGCCCATTTTTTTTCGGGTTCTTGGTTTCGTGAAGTATACCTTTCGGGTTCTTTGTATATTTTGGATATCAATCCTCTATCAAACACATGGTTGGTAAAGATCTTTACTGAAAGTGTAGGTTGCCCTTTTGTACTGTTGACTATGTTGCTTGCCTTACAGAATCTTTTCAGGTTCACGAGATTCCTTATGTCTTATAGTCTAAGCCATTGGTGTCCTGTTCAAAAACATTTCATTTGCACTGATGTGTTCAAGGCTCCTTTATTAGATTCCAGAAAAAGAAAGCATCATCAAAAAATGTGCTAATTTAAGTATAGGTATGAATGGAGAAGAATGCAGATTGTTCCATATATGTCTCTCTACATAAAGCTCAAGTCCAAGTGTCTCAAGGACCCCCATCATAAAACTATATATACTGAGTTCAATAGATGTGAAGGTGAGAAATAGCTGGAATGAATTGGCATAGGGGAAAATTCTCTAAACAGAACATCAATGGCCCAGGCTCTAAGATTTAAAACTTAACTGACAGGATATACTAGGGAGAATGTGGAGAATGGAAAATATTCCTCTATACTTGGTGGCAAACTTGCACACCTACTCTGCATATTGATATGTTTGTTCTTAGAGAAAATTGGAAAGAGTTCTATCTGAAGACCCAGGTATACAACTCCTGGGAATATACTCAAGTGATTATCCACAATGTCACAAAGACATGTTCTCCACTATATTCACACCAGCTGTACTCATATTAGGAACCCAGATTCCCAGCAACTGAAGAATGAATGCAGAAAATATAGTTTATTTGTACAATGAACACTATTCTACTATAAAAACAAGAGGATCATGAAATTTTCAGGCAAATGAATGGACCTAGAAAATATCATCCTGAGTGAGATATCAAAGATCACAAAGGACATGAATAGTATGTACTTGCTGAAAAATGGATACTAGTCTAAAAGTGCAGAATACCCACAATTAAACCCAGATACTGTAAGAAGATAAACAAGACAGAAAGGTTGTGAGGATGCTCAAACACCACTTAGACAGGTGAACAGAGTAATCATGGAAGGAAGAGGGAAAAGGGGACCTGGCAGAGAGAGGAGATGGGAAGGAGAAAGCAGGAAAGGATGGGTATTAGGGAAGACAGGAGATAAGTCTAGAGAGACAGGTGAAGGAAAATAAATATATTGCTACCTGGAGTGGTAAGTCAGGGGAACCTGTAAGAAGTACCAGAGACCTGGAATGGAGGAAGATCCCAGTACTCGGTGTGGTTTAACTTAATTGAAATGCTCAATTGTGTGGAGATGGAACCTGAAGAGACCAAATTCAGTAGTAGGTGTTAGTTGCAAACAGTTTTTTTCCTGGACAGGACATACTGATCCAGCACAGTTTCCATGAAAGAGGTCCTTTACTGAAAAGGGGGAAGAAGCAAGAAAGAGAAAAAGAGCGGAATGGGTTTGCATCTCTGTCTCTTGTCTGGGCATTATGTAGGTAATCCAGGTGATGATGTGCACAGGTGATGCAGGTGAGGCATATACAGGGAGTGTGAGGTGGTTGCCATGGCAAAAGATTCATGAGAGTCCTAGGAATGACCTCATTCATGGAATCAGAGGTTAGCTGTAAACAGCTTCTGATGCTAACATACTTCCCTTTTTATCATAAATAGAGAAAAAAAGGACGAAGGGGGAAACCAATGGTGAAAGGGGAATGGGGTGGCACATCTCTTAAGCTGCTTCCTGCTCTCTAGGTGCATCCTCAATTTTGGGGTGTTGCTGAATTTCAGCATTGGAGCCCGCCTGATATCCATTCAAATCAGACTCCTTTATGGACATTGGATGGTAATCCTGTTAAAGGAAATGGTTAAGTGTGTGCAAAAATTTTATGAATTTGTCCTTGAAGGAATGTGGAAACAGGGTTAATGAGGCAGGGAGCAAATAGTAAAGCCCCCCCAAAATAAGAAGCATTAAGAATGGCAATATCCATTTCCATATAAGGTTTCAAAATGCTAGGAATCAGAGGCTCCCCATTGTTCCCTCTGTTTCTGGATGTCTGATTGTAGTTGCTGAATTTTATTTCTGACTATCTCAGATTTACTGATGTAGAAACAGCATTCATGGAGAAACAGGCAAAGACCACCTTCTTTAGCTGTAAGGACAATTAGTCCATATTGCTTCTGAATCACTACTGCAGACAAAGATTCAATCTGTTTCTGGCTGGTGATCATGGTTTCAGTCTCTTTTGAAAACCATTTTCAAGCTGAGAAGAGAAGATTTTGCATACTGTTAAGGAATTAGTCAGCCCTGTCATGCCAGCACCAGCACCTATAGGTATTCCCACAGGATCAAAACTGGCACAACCTGAACTGCCCCATTGTCATGTATGGCAGGTGGTTTGTCTACAACAAGGGTTGGAAGAGGCTCTTTACCATGGCTTACTCCTAGTTCAGGGCAATGAAACACCAATGTGCACTCCTGACCAGCTGGCAGGTAGACAATGATACACCTGAGTGCCACAAAGAATTGATATATTTTGGACTGCAGGGCATTGTTTCAGAGGTGAGGAATCAAGGATTGTAGTTCAATTGCAGTCTATGGAGCATAATTTTCCTACAGAATGTGTCCTGAGGTCTTAGAATAGTCTACCATGCCAAAAAGAGGCATGGAGACAAGGTATGGGGTAATGGCAATATCGAAACATTGAATGAAGTCGGGGCAGCTGATAAAAGGTGAGGTGAGGTTACTTGGAAGTATCACTGAAGAGACTGTAAGTAGCAATTAGTATTTAGTTCCAGGGGTTCACATAGCCAGAAATTTTTAAAGCTACCAGATTTGATGACATTGAGGAGTTGGTAGGCCATGTTCAGGGTCTGAAGCAGAAGAAAAAATGACAAATTAGTAGCATTCATGAGGGAGTGTGTCAAGGAATTAACAATCTCAAAGAAGTTCTTGATTACTTCTGTTTTTCCAGTATATAGAGGTTAGACAACTGATACACATTTTTTGTGGATGTGATAAATACTCACTGGGAACCTGGATTGGTTTTTATGGTAGAGGTTACCAAGAACTCCTGATTCTACCTGGGATTCCATGGGTCTTGTATATAGATGAGGGTCTTGTTTTGTTGATAAAAGTGATTTTTCTGTGATCCTAGCATACATATTTGGCAATACAATTATGGGCCATTAATTATAATCATCTTTCATTTGATCAAAGAGGAAGCAAAAAGGAGGTCATAATATTTAGATGAAATGGAGGATATAGTAAATATAGCAATTTTGTTTGATTCCTGGCATCTGGCTATGGAGCAGTTTCCTGACCCTATATGAATGACTGTTATCAATTGGGTTTTTTTGAACCTTGAACCTCCAGATATAAGGGTTATCCTGGGTGGAAGTGAAGAGTAAGGGAAGAATAAAAAGCCCATGGTTAATTCAGTGGTGTGAAATATTGCTGTCTTAGTGGAGTCTCATTTTCCTGTGATTAGGGACAAGATGAGTAGTTTCAATGTCTTCTGGAGCTTAAGAGTATTGGGTCCTGTTAGGGTTAATGTGTAGGAAGAATTATTTGGAGGTGGGGGAAAAACATTTTGAGGTGAGACAGGCAGATCCAATGAGAGAGTCCCTGAAGTTTAGGAGCTAGAAGACTCAGGAGAATAAACTTGAAAGGCCTTGCATTTAGGATAGTGAGGTAAGGGTGAATTATTTGGAGAAAAGAGAAAAACATGGTCTCCAATGTTGATGGACAGTGGACAGTAGACCATTGTATGGCCTTGGTAGACAGTGGTCAGTAAAGTTCCATATGAGAAAGCAAAGGTGACAAATAATGGGGTAAGTAGGTAACCAGGGAGAGCATTTAGGTGAAAGGCCAGAAATTAGGATTGGTTGTCTTTACATGAGTTCAAAAGATGAGAAGAAAAGGGGTTGCTTGGATAGAGGTCATAGCCTAAATTGTGCCAGAGATAGAAGTTTTACCCAAGTGAGGTGAAATACATGTGGCAGGTATACAATTTTGGTTTTTAGGGAGAAGTTAGTTCTTTCTACTTTTCATAAAATCTGGATGTGGTAGGGACTATGAAAATGCTAGTGACTGTCTAGAGTTTCAGATAGAGTTTGAGAAATTTGGGAGGTAAAATCAGTACCATTGTCTGACTGGAGGGATGCTGGGACACCAAATCAGAAAATAATCTCTTTGGAGTGGAAGATCAGAAACTTTCTGATCCCTTTCGTTAGTTGTGGAGAATGCTACCACTCAACCCAAGAAGTTGTCTATCAACAGCAATAGGTATTTGGCATGTTTGACAGTAAGCATGTGGGTAATGTCAAGTTGCTAGTTAGTTCCAGGAAGGAAACCTCTAGCATGATGGGTAGGAAAAGGATACCTGGAGTTGGAGTCAGACATCTGACAGATTTTGCAAGAGGTAGTGATAGATTTTAAGAAACTAAGATCCTCAGGATTAGGCTGTGGATAGGCTTTAAAAAAATAATACAATGCTTGGCTGTTAGGATGAAAAAGTTGGCAAAGATAGGACAGAGTTTGATGGGTCAAGGAGTAAGAGTGGAGATGTGGATTGTAGTATAAGAATGTCCTGGGTCAGGGTAGATGAGTTTAGCCCTCCCCGCCATGGGCTTTAGTTCTAGCTGCCTTGTCAGCTGGTTGTTTCCATCGGAGACAATAGAGTCTTGAATCTGGTGGGATTTGCAGTGGACATTTCAAAAAGCTGTGAGGAGACTGGAGGCCTTTATCATGGCCATAATTTGGTTTGCATTAGTTACTGACCCTACTTTTCTCATACATAACCTGTGCTCTTTCCAGAAAGGTGGGACAGGAGGATATGGAAAGCGTATTTAGAGTGTATATGTTAAGGAATTGTCCCTGTGCCAGTTGAAAGGTATGGATAAGGGCTATTAATTCAGCCTGTTGATTGGTGGGAAGAACAGGGAGAGCCTGAGTCTCAACCACCTCTGTATCTGACAGTATAGCATAGCCAACTCTTCTGGCTCCTTCATCTAAAATGGAGCTACTATCTGTATACCAGGTATAGATGGGCTGAGGCAATATGCCCTCCTCTATGTGTGAAGGATAAAGAAATAATTCCTGTAAGGTTTCAGTGAAGGAGTAAGATAGGAAGTGGCTAGTATTTGGTTGAGGATAAAGATTAGAAATGTTAAGAGGTGGGCATATTTGGAAAGTGAGTTTGGAGTCTTCTATTAGTGCTACTGAAGAAAAAGACCCCTGGAGGGAGGTAGAGTCGGTAAACCTTTACAAGTCAGGAGCTGTGATAAGTTATGAGAAGAGAAGATAGTTATAGGCAACTCAAAAGTTAGGGTTTTTTAAACTCTCAAATAAAGAATTCAACAGCTACTAAGGTACAACTACAAGGTGCTCATCCATAAATGGTAGATCTAGTTTTATGACAGGTATGTTACAGGTGAAGTAAGATCCAAGTTGGTTACCTAGGGATCCAAGGGCAAATTTCTCTTATGTTACATAGAGGTAAAAAAGATGAGTCAGGTCTGGGAGCTGTAAGGCTGGGGCCTTAAGGAGATCTTGTTGGAACCTTTGAAGACTCTAGGTAACAGGTTTGAAAAGAATTCTGGAGAATTTGTAAGGCACTCTAAAATTTGAGATGTGTTTTATTGTTTATCCTGGATGACCTCTTGAAGTTTTTCAAAATTTATTGGTTTTAACACAACCCTAAGGATGCTTTGCAGGAGGTAGGTTATAAATCTATTTGTAGCTAAAATGCCACCTGGGGAAATATAATTGCATTAAAGATTCTGATCAGGCACCATCTCAGATCTTATTGGATGTGTTAGACCTGTTTGATGAATCTTTTCTGCATGTATTCAAGCCTGTTACCACACTCCTTGCATTTGTCAGAAAGTAAATTATTACTGAGAATCATATGTTCGTCATGGAAAGTCAAGCAATAAGGTTCAGTAATATACTGAAACTCTTTAATAAAGTCAGAGGAGTTAGAGGTATAGGATCCCGGTCTGTTTTCTATTTGAGAATGGTCACTTAATGAGACAGAGACATGTACTCTCATTAAACCATCTACCCCAGCAACTTGCCTTAAAGGAAGGATCTATACTGGTTAGGTTGAAGGTAGGGTGAGAAGAGCTCGTAGGTGACTTAACTGTAGACTTAGAATGAGTAGTGGGAGGGCTGAAAGTAGGTGCTAGTGCAGGACAATAGTATCAGTCTTCAGCTGGAACAGGAGGAGAGGAGGACTCTGGAGGAGTCAAGCAAGGAGGCTATGGGAAGTCTGGTGAGAAGAGGAAGCTGAGGAGCCCAGGGTTTTAAAAGAGGTTACAGAGACAAGTCTGTGATGGAAACAGGGTCATCCATTAGCTGCATCGAGGACTGTAGTGCCATCTGGTAGATGTTTCATAGCTAGAAGAAGTTAAGTTGGGAGACTGTAAGAGAAGAGAGAGGGTTTGGAAGGAAGATAGGTAAAAGCTTGGGAATAAAGGACCTCTTTCCATATATGGGGCCACTGGCAGTATTTACGAAGATTCCCTTAAAATGGTGACACCTAATGCGCCATTAACTGGCATTTAGAGATGTTGCCTAATTAGTACTGAATCCAGACTGTATTGTAGATATGTAAACACTTTGATGCCCTCAAGTAACATGATATCTTTAGTGATTTGAGATTGTCCAGGACACATCCCAGAGGGGAAACTGGAGGTCAGACCAAAGATTATGAGACATCCAATGGGTGGTGGGACTCTCTTATTGAATTATATGCATGGGCGTCCTGAGGAAAAAAATCCATAACAAGTACAAATGTGCAACTAGTCTAGATGTACCTGGTCATCACGTGGATGGTATAGGCTAGTAATACCCAGACTGACAGAAAAATGCATTCCACCTAAGTTTAGGATTTTTTTTTTTATAGGACTGTAAGGGTCAGAGAGGAAGGACTCATGAAAACTGCTTGAAAGAGAGACAGGGAGACACACACACACACACACACACACACATACAAACACACACACACACAGAGAGAGAGAGAGAGAGAGAGAGAGAGAGAGAGAGAGAGAGAGGACCCAAGGGTCTAAGTTCTAAACTGAGGTGTCAGATAGGAGGCTGAAAAGTCCATCTCCTAAGCTCATAGAGGGTGGTCAAACCTCTATTAGAGAAGGTTCTTTGCCTGTTTATAGGAACAAAAATCTTACCAATATGCTGAAGCTTTTGGAAAGGTTTTGGTAATTCAGTGGCAGAATAAGTGAGACTATGTGGCTGGCAGACCTGCCTAGATAAGGTTAAACCAACAGAGGGTTTAACCCACATGGCAGTGGCCATGGCTGTTGCTGTGGTGAGCTGACTATGGAGCAGCAGACACACAGACCAGCATAGGCTGATCACTAGGGAGTTTTGGCACCAAATGTTAGTTGAAAACAGCTTGTTCCTGGACAGATCACACCAAGCCAGCACAGTTCCTGTGAAAAAGGTCCTTTTCTATTGAAAGAGAAGAAAAAACAAGGAAGAGAAAAGAGCGAGATGGAGTGGTGTCTCTGTCATTTATCCAGGCCAAGATGTACTTACGAAACCCAGGTGATGACTCATGCAGGTCATGCTGGTGAGACATGCACAGAGAGTGTGCAGCGGTTGCCATGGCAGCAGACACAGGAGGGTTCCTGTTCGTCTAGAAATGAGGTCATCACTGGATTCAGAGGCTAGCTGTAAACAGCTTTTAAGGCTAACAATAGAAATGGCCCCAGAGGAGGGATAGGGGCAGCAATCCACCTTCAAAGTTTTTATTCAAAATTGTTCCTGTCTAAACAAAATGCAGGGACTTGAATGGAGCATAGTCTGAAAGAATGGCTGAGCAGGAACTGGCAGGCACCAAATTCTTATACTATGATGTTATGTTGTTCTTGCAGACAGAAGCTTAACATGGCTGTCTTATAAGAGGTTATACTAACAGCTGACAGAGACAGATGCAAATAATTACAGCCAGCCTTTGAACTAATGTCAGAAATCCATATGGAAAAGTTAGGAGAAGGAGCGAAAGAGTAGAAGGAAATGGCAGCTGCATAGTGCAATAAATGCTGTGAACTAAACTAAAACGTTACAAAGAGTACATGCAGTCTAGTCTGAGCCCCCCCAGCGCATGTGTAGTGGAATACTGCCTAGTTTGTCCCCAGTGGAAATGGATCCACCTAAGAGACTTGATGTCCCAGGAAAGAAGGATATCTGGGGGCACACTTTATCAGAAAGATAATAATGACGAAAGTACATCTCTTTCAACAGAAGTGAGGGCTAAGTGGATAAACAGGTACTCCTAATGCTGACTTACAAGAACATATCCAGAGATTTGGGAAACATCACTTGAGGCTGTATTTTCATGATTAGGACTT
This sequence comes from Rattus norvegicus, assembly GCF_021556685.1. NCBI lineage: Eukaryota > Metazoa > Chordata > Mammalia > Rodentia > Muridae > Rattus > Rattus norvegicus. The sequence goes on along the minus strand of NC_141534.1, from coordinate 126,830,030 downwards.
CAGACTTTTCATTTTGTTACATAAACCTTGACTGCTCAGATGTATATTTTCACTCACAAACTTCCAGTTAAAGCTCCTGCACATGCTAATAATTAAATGACTGCTGACATGAAAGATTCAGAGCCAGTGCAACAAGCCTTTCCACAAGTCTAAAGTCCTGCAGTGTATTGAGCACATTCCTAAATACACTCAGTAGCAAATTATTATGTACATGGAACTGTCCATAACCTCACATAGTAATTTTAATTAGCAACTCTAATACTCCTAGAAGTATGTCATTACCATAACAGTGACCCCCACCAGGTGAAGGCTTTTGGAATACTTTTCTAATTACCTCAAGTGCCACTACAATTACTGATTAAACTAGGGAGTGTACAAACTGGTAAGGCATGGTGTTGTTAGCATTGGAAAATTAAAATTTTCTCATTCTCTTTGTGTTGTTGTGGATGTTTTCCTTTGTGTTACTATGAGGTAGCTCATATTATAGTATAGGATTTTATTGGTGTGAATACATGATAGGACAAAAGTAAAGTACAGTAGTTTATGGAAACTTGTGAAGGCTACGCTTGTTTTTAAACCACCATCTCAAGAGATCACAGGGATGGACCTATGGCCCTATCTGCATATGTAGCAAAGGAAGGCCTTGTCAGGCATCATGGGATGAGAGGCCCTTGGTCCTGTCAAGGCTCAATGACCCAGTATAGGGGAATGACAGGGCAGGGAGGTGGGAAGGAGTAGGTTGGTGAGTGTGGGAGCACCATCAAAGAAGCATGGGGTGATAGGATAGCAGGTTTCTGGAGGGGAAACCAGGGAATGGGATAACTTTTAAAAGTAAACGAAAAATCCAGTTTAAAAAAGAAATAAAGGGAAAAAAGATTCACACTGGGGGAAAAAGGATAAAGTAACATTTATGACAACCTGCATCCTCACTCACTGCCTGCCTCCAATTGGTAAAAATGCTTTAACAATCATGATTCATACATATTTAAATCTTGTTTCTTGTTGAAGTGTCAAGGACCCCAATACTTCAAATTCGTGGGATTCAAAAGCCTTCACCTATTAAAGCTCAGTGGTATGACACACTCTTTTACTCATAGGAATTTTAGAGTTAACAGTGTATTTAGAAATCATCAAACACAGTTCTTCCTCTCATAATGATTGTAGCCCGAGTTTGTTCCTCTACACAGGAACAAGAACTATAGCATCCTTCTTTCTAGATTAGCTATACCCCCCTCCTGGTTGAGTTGTATAAAATAAACAACATCTTTGATCCACATTTTTGTGGTAAAGTCTTTAGGGTTTCAGGTACATAAGTACAGTCCATCCAATACTAAATTTCATCTACACAAGTATATGTTTTCAACTTGATTTCTTGATTTAGCTACATCAATGCATTGTGGGGAGAAAAAATACAATTCTGTACAATTTGACAGAGCCTACCATATTGAAGATTAAGTTTAGACCTGAACTTTGTCAAGGATCCACATCTGTGTTATTGAAGGGAAAGTCGGTATTTGCCTTGTGCTGTTGACTGTAAGAGAATATTCTCAGAAAGAGAGATATGAACATTTTGACCATGTGGTAAGTTTGATTTGCACAATCCAGGAGATGATGCAAATAGAAATATTTCTCAGTTTTTGTCATATTTAAAACTAAATTATATTAAAATTCTCATGAGTGTAAAATTGATAAAATTAACAAATACTTTGATTTTAAAATTAGATTTGAAAACTGCCAACTCCACAGTAAAAAAAAAGAAAACAAATATACAAGCAACACACACAAAGAAAAACCATCCTATGTTACTCATGATTCATGGAAGAACAAAATCGGTAGAATGTGCATCAAAATTATATCTACCTGTGCTTTCTTCTCTTAATATTTTTTTTCATTTTTATGTGGAACATTTGCTTTAAATATGGTAGGGCACTAACCTTTAGTAAACCTCTATCTGCAGTATCTCATCACTAAATCATGAATGGCAGGACATAATTTCTCTCTTGATCTTAACTTATACTTTATTCATAATGTCAATCCGCAATACCCATGCCAAATCTAGAAGACAATGATTCCTTCCACTTTACATTTTCTTACTCCTACATCCTGTTCATGCTGTTCATTCTCCTTCAAATTCATGTTCTTTGCTTGTTAATATAGACATCCCTAGAGTTGAAGAGTAAAGGAGACATGAAGAGGCATTGTTAGACAAGTAAATCATAAGTGAGTTTGCTTACATGAGGTAATCATAATCCTAGATATCATTTATTGTATAAATTATTAGAAAAACCCAGCAAATATCTAAACAAGTACACTAAACAGGAACAACTAGTAAACTTAATAGACCTGTGGAACTTTTTATTGATCACACTCAACCTCAAGTAGGCATGGGACCATCTCATCCAAATCACTGTAAAATATGATTACGTTCTCTTTTTCCAATACACAATTTTCTAGTTTTCCCAAGAAAAAGATCTCAACTATTATTTAATTGATCAACTTCCCTCATATGGACTTTTACCCAGTATTTTAAATGACTTCTGTTCAAATATTTATACCTGATTGACAGTCATGCAGAAAGACTTGGATGTGATTCCCATGTATTCCTATGAATCGCTTCTGAATCAGCAATGTGGCAACACAATTGTATGTATAGTTGGAACTTTCACCCAATTTTCTTTTAAGGCAGAAGTAAAGAACGTTGAAGGATTCTGTTTGCATATAGCTGTGATGTTTGGTGATTTATTGCCTTATAGGACATTCTCCTGAATAATGCAAGAAGACATCTACCCCTGGGAATGCAGTCCAAGTTACCACCATTTCCTGTATTTTTGGTATCAGAGTACAGATTCCCACAAGACCCTCGGGGTTGGGGATTTAGCTCAGTGGTAGAGCGCTTGCCTAGGAAGCACAAGGCCCTGGGTTCGGTCCCCAGCGCCGAAAAAAAGAACCAAAAACAAAAAAAAAAACAAAAAAAACACAGGACCCTCCTTGGAATTGCTGATATGAGCAGTCACCCCTCTGCTTAATCTCCTTTTATCCCATATAAATATACCAGAATATGACCTCTGAATATGACGTTTGAATAGCTAAGTGTAGCCAATTAGTGTAGGCTGTCTATACAAAGGAATACTTCTACACTTATTTCTTTCCTTTGCCGGATGTCTTGATGTCTTTGATATTCCTTTTTTTGTTTTTTTTTTCTTCATCTTTATTAATTTGGGTTTACATTTCGATTGTTATTCCCTTTCCCGGTTTCTGGGCCAACATCACCCTAAGCCCTCCCCCTCTCCTTCTCTATGGGTGTTCCCTTCCCCATCCTCCCCCCAATTACCGCCATCCCCCCAACAATCACGTTCATTGGGGGTTCAGTCTTGGCAGGATCAAGGACTTCCCCTTCCACTGGTGCTCTTACTAGGCTATTCATTGTTACCTATGAGGTTGGAGCCCAGGGTCAGTCCATGTATAGTGTTTGGATTGTGGCTTAGTCCCTGGAAGCTCTGGTTGGTTGGCATTGTTGTTCATATGGGGTCTCGAGCCCTTTCAGGCTCTTTCAGTCTTTTCTAAGATTCCTTCAGTGGGGGTCCAGTTCTCAGTTCAGTGGTTTAACGATGGCATTAGCCTATGTATTTGCTGTATTCTGGCTGTGTCTCTCAGTAGAGATCTATATTCGTTTCCTGTCGGCCTGCACTTCTTTGATTCATTCATCATATCTAATTGGGTGGCTGTATATATATATGGGCCACATGTGGGGCTGGCTGTGAAGAGGTGTTCCTTCTGCCTCTGTTCTAAACCTTGCCTCCCTATTCCTGCCCAAGGATATTCTTGTTGCCCTTTTAAAGAAGTAGTGAAGCATTGACATTTTGGTTATCCTTCTTGATTTTCATGTGCTCTGTGCATCTAGGGTAATTCAAGAATTTGGGCTAATATCCACTTACCAATAAGTGCATACCATATGTCTTTTTCGGTGATTGGGTTACCTCACTCAGGATGATATTTTCCAGTTTCATCCATTTGCCTATGAATTTCATAAAGTCATTGTTTTTTATAGCTGGGTAATATTTTATTGTGTAGCTGTACCACATTTTCTGTGTCCATTCTTCTGTTGAAGTGCATCTGGGTTCTTTGCAGCTTCTGGCTATTATAAATACGGCTGCTATGAACATAGTGGAGCATGTGTCTTTGTTATATGTTGGGGCATCTTTTGGGTATATGCCCAAGAGAGGTATAGCTGGGTCCTCAGATAGTTCAATGTCCAATATTCTGAGGAACCTCCAGACTGATTTCCAGAATGGTTGTACCAGTCTGCAATCCCACCAACAATGGAAGAGTGTTGCTCTTTCTCCATATCCTTGCCAGTATCTGCTGTCACCTGAGTTTTTGATCTTAGCCATTCTCACTGGTGTGAGGTGAAAACTCAGGGTTGTTTTGATTTGCATTTCCCTTATGACTGAAAATGTTGAACATTTCTTTAGGTGTTTCTCAGCCATTCCACATTCCTCAGCTGTGAATTCTTTGTTTAGCTCTGAACCCCATTTTTAATAGGGTTATTTGTCTCCCCGCAGTCTAACTTCTTGAGTTCTTTGTATATTTTGGATATAAGCCCTCTATCAGTTGTAGGATTCGTAAAGATTTTTCAACAATTTGTCGGTTGCCGTTTTGTCCTAACAACAGTATCCTTTGCCTTACAGAAGCTTTGCAGTTTTATGAGATCCCATTTGTCGATTCTTGATCTTAGAGCATAAGCCATTGGTGTTTTGTTCAGGAAATTTTCTCCAGTGCCCATGTGTTCAAGATTCTTCCCCACTTTTTCTTCTATTAGTTTGAGTGTATCTGGTTTGATGTGGAGGTCCTTGATCCACTTGGACTTAAGCTTTGTACAGGGAGATAAGTATGGATCGATCTGCATGCTTCTACATGCTGACCTCCAGTTGAACCAGCACTATTTGCTGAAAATGCTATCTTTTTTTCTATTAGATGGTTTTGGCTCCTTTGTCAAAAATCAAATGACCATAGGTGTGTGGGTTCATTTCTGGGTCTTTCATTCTATTCCACTGGTCTCTCTGTCTGTCTCTGTACCAATACCATGCAGTTTTTATCACTATTGCTCTGTAATACTGCTTCAGTTCAGGGATGTTGATTCTCCCAGAAGTCCTTTTATTGTTGAGGATAGTTTTAGCTATCCTGAGTTTTTTGTTATACCAGATGAATTAGCAAATTTTGCTGTCTAACTCTGTGAAGAATTGGATTGTTATTTTGATTGGGATTGCATTGAATCTGTAGATCACTTTTGGTAAAATAGCCATTTGTACTGTATTAATCCTGCTAATCCATGACCATGGGAGATCTTTCCATCTTTTGAGATCTTCTTCAATTTCTTTCTTAGAGGCTTGAAGTTCTTATCATACAGATTTTTTACTTGCTTGGTTAAAGTCACACTGAGGTATTTTATATTATTTGAGACTATTATGAAGGGTGCCATTTCCCTAATTTCTTTCTCGACTTGTTTGTCATTCGTGTAGAGTAAGGCTTCTGATTTATTTGGGTTAATTCTATACACAGCCACTTTGCTGAAGGTGTTTATCAGGTTTAGTTGTTCTCTGGTGAAACTTTTAGGATCACCTAAATATACTATTATATCATCTGCAATTAGTGATATTTTGGCTTCTTCTTTTCCAATCTGTATCCCTTTAATCTCCTTTTGTTGTCTGATTGCTCTGGCTAGAATTTCAAGAACTATATTGAATAAGTTGGGAGAGAGTGGGCAGCCTTGTCTAGTCCCTGATTTTAGTCGAATTGCTTTAAGTTTCTCTCCATTTCATTTAATGTTAGCTGCTGGTTTGCTGTATATGGCTTTTACTATGTTTAGGTATGGGCCTTGAATTCCTATTCTTTTTTTTTTTGGTTCTTTTTTCCAGAGCTGGGGACCAAACCCAGGATCTTGCACTTCCTAGGCAAGCGCTTTACCGCTGAGCTAAATCCCCAACCCCCTTGAATTCCTATTCTTTCCAGGACTTTTATCATGAAGGGGTGTTGAATTTTGTCAAATGCTTTCTCAGCATCTAATGAAATGATCATGCTGTTTTTATCCTTCAGTTTGTTTATACAGTGGATTATGTTGACGGTTTTCTGTATATTAAAACATCCCTGCATGCCTGGGATGTAGCCTACTTGATTATGGTGGATGATTGTTTTGATATGCTCTTGGATTCGGTTTGCCAGAATTTTATTGACTATTTTGTATTAATATTCATAAGGTTAATTGTTCTGAATTTCTCTTTTTTTGTTGGGTCTTTGTGTGGTTCAGGTATAAGAGTAATTGTGGCTTCATAGAAGGAGTTCAGTAGCGCTCCATCTGTTTCAATTTTGTGGAATAATTTGGATAGTATTGGGATGAGGTCTTCTATGAAGGTCTGATAGAATTCTGCCCTGCACCCATCTGGACCTGGGCTCTTTTTGGTTGAGAGACCTTTAACGACTGCTTCTATTTCTTTAGGAGTTATGGGGTTGTTTAAATATTTTATCTGTTTCTGATTTAACTTCTGTCCCTGGTATCTGTTTAAAGCACACATTGCACCTCACACAGTAATAGTAGGAGTTTTCAACATCTCACTCTCATCAATGGACAGATCATGGAAACAGAAATTAAACAGAAACATAGACAGACTAAGAGAAGTGATGAACCAAATGAACTTAACAGGTATTTATAGAATATTCTATCCTAAAACAAAAGGATATACCTTCTTCTCACCACCTCATCGTACTTTCTCAAAAATTGACCATATAATTGGTCATAAAACAAGCCTCAATAGATACAGAAAGGTAGAAATAATCCCATGCATCCTATAACACCACCACAGGCTAAAGCTGGTCTTCAGCAACAATAAGGGAAGAAAGCCCACATATACATGGAAATTGAATATTGATCTACTCATTGATAATCTGGTCAAGGGAGAAATAAAGACAGAAATTAAAGACTTCTTAGAATTTAATGAAAATGAAGATAGAACATACCAAAACATATGGGACACAATGAATGTTGTGCTAAGAGGAAAACTCATAGCTCTGAGTGCCTGCAGAAAGAAACAGAAGAAAGCATACATCAGCAGCTTGACAGAACACCTAAGAGCTCTAGAAAAAAAGAAGCAAATACATCCAGGAGGATTAGAAGGCAGGAAATAAGAAAACTCAGAGCTGAAATCAACCAAGTAGAAACAAAAAGGACTATACAAAGAATCAACCGAACCAAAGGTTGGTTCTTTGAGAAAATCAACAGGATAGATAAACCCTTAACCAATCTAATGAGAAGACACAGAGAGCGTGTTCTAATTAACAAAATCATAAATGACAAGGGAGACATAACTACAGAATCAGAGGAAATTTAAAAAAAATCAGATCTTACTACAAAAGCCTATATTCAACAATATTTGAAAATCTGTTTTTAATATTCTAAGAATACAAAATACCAAATTTTCATTGAGTTCAGGGAGAAAATTCAGTCAGAACTGCCTTGTGAAATTTAGTAAGGAGGGTTCTGGTTGTGTAGGAATCCCTTTTAGGAGGGTGGCAGCCTTGAAAGCATTTAAAGAGGAATAGCCCAGGTACTAGAAATTAGTTCTTTACTTCTTGTGAGATCTCAGGAAAAGTAACATGAACCTTTTGCTTTAAAGTCTTAACCCGACATGTTGCTTTACAGTCTGGGTTCTTTGCATGACTATTTCCTAGAAGCTCTACATAGAATGCATGGCTTAAAAGGGGAGATAATTGTAGAGCTATGCCATTGCTAATGTGCCTCTATACTTATCTCCTTCCCCACTTCATGCTTTGTCAATCCACATTGAGTATGAAAAACAAAACAAACAAACAAACAAACAAACAAACATATCTGTTTCTCCTGCAAAAGACACCTGGTCCTAAAGTTTTCTATGATATTGTGGGAGAATAAAAAAGAATATTAAGAAAATTAACTGTAGGGTCTTCTGAATTTTGTATTGGACTAGTAGGAAGTATGGTTGTATTCATTAAGCTCTGTGTTTTCTCTGCACCATTAGAGCAGTCAGGCCAATAGAAATATAAATTTATTTTGCAAAATTGAAATAATCAAGGTCTCCATTCTAACTCTAAATGTCTAAAACTTAGGAGGTCACATGAATTTGCAGCAGCTCAGAGCTAAGTGTTTGACATGTTCCTGCCAGGGGTTGGAGATTTAGCTCAGCGGTAAAGCCCTTGCCTAGGGAGCATAAGACCCTGGGATCGGTCCCCATCTCCGAAAAAAAAAAAAAAAAAAGAAAAGACATGTTCCTGCCAGTAACAGCAAGAAAAAACAAAGGATCTGGCTGCGAGGAAGATTAGAAATGTTTTGGCTTCATTTTGTCTTAACGCTTATGCTTGCTCTGTAATAATTCCATTCAAAAATTCATGAAATGAAGCTTGGGAGTCTGGTTGGCTGATATTGTTGTTCTTTCAGTGGGGTTGCAAACCCCTTCAACTCCTTTGGTCCTTCCCATAACTCCTCCATTTGTGGTGCCTATGCTCAGTTCTGTGGTCAGCTGCAAGCATCCACTTATTTATTGGTCAGGCAATGGCAGAGCTTCTCAGGATACAGCTGTTATCACTCTACTTTCAACAAGCCTTTCTTCACGTATAGTGTCTGGGTTTGGTGCAGGCAGATGGCCTGGAGACCTAGTTAGGGCAGTCTCTGGATGACCCTTCCTTCAATCTCTGCTCCACAGTTGTCCCTACATTACCTTTAGATAGGAGCAATTCTGGGTTAATATTTTGAGATGGGTGGGTTGACCCTCTGTCAACGAGGGCCATGCCTAAGGTCTGCATATGGATTTTCCACATTGTCTCACCCATATGCGGTGTATTTCCGCTACTGTTATCCCTACTGGGTCCTGAGAGCCTCTTGCTTTCTTAGTATCTGGGACTAGCTAGTGGCTATTTCTATGTTCCCATCCCCTACTTCTACACACCTCTGTTGAATTTTTTTATTTATTTTAATATTATTTATTTACTTATATTTCAAATGTTATTCCCTTTCCCAGTTTCCTGTCCAGAAGCCCCCATCCCCTATCCCTCATCCATATGGGTATTCCCGCCATTCATCCCCCTTACTGCCCCCCTCACATTCCCCGGCACTGGGGGTCCAACCTTGGCAGTACCAAGGGCTTCCCCTTCTACTGGTGCCCCAACAAGGCTATTCTCTGCTACATATGCTCTTGGAGCCCTGGGTAAGTCTATGTAAAGTCTTTTGGTAGTGGTTTAGTCACTGGAAACTCTGGTTGGTTGGCATTGTTGTTCTTATGGGGTTGCAAGCTCCTTCAACTCTTTCAATCCTTCCTCTAATTCCTCCCAAGGGGGTCCTGGTCTCAGTTCAGTGGTTTGCTGCTAACATTCACCTCTCTATTGGACATGCTCTGGATGTGTCTCTCAGGAGAGATCTATATCCAGTCCCTTTCAGCATGCATTTTTTTTTAGCTTCATCAAACTTATCTAGTTTTAGTGGCTATATATGTATGGGCCACATGTGGGGCAGGCTTGGAATGGCCATTCCTTCAGTTGCTGCTCTAAACTTTGCTTCCACATCCCCTCTTTTGGATATTCCCCCTTTTAAGAAGAATTGGAAGCATCTGCATTTTGGTCATCCTTCTTCTTGAGCTTCCTGTGGTCAGTGGATTGCATTTTGGGTAGTTCCAGTTTTTGGAATAATATCCACATATCAGTGAATGCATACCAAGTGTGTTTTTCTGTGATTGGGTTACTTCACTCAGGATGGTATTTTCTACTTCATTCCATTTGCCTATGAATTTCATGACATCACTGATTTTGATAGCTGGGTAGTATTCAATTGTGTAGATGTACCACATTTTTTGAATCCATTACTCGGTTGAAGGGAATCTGGGTTCTTTCTAGCTTTTGGCTATTATAAATAAGGCTTCTATGAACATAGTGGAGCCTGTGTCTTTGTGGTATGTTGTAGCATCTTTTGGTTCCTTCAAAAAATGTCCAATTTTCTGAAGAAACTCCAGATTGATTTCCAAAGTGGTTGTACCAATTTTCAATCCCACCAACAAAGGAGGAATGTTCTGATCCTCTATACTTCTCTATTGTCTCCTTCCACACCTGATCTTTCTCTGCCTTTCAGTCCCCCTTCTCTCTCCCTCCAAGTTCTCTGCATACCTCTACCTCATGTGATTACTTTCTCACACCTTCTAAATAGGACAGAAGCATCCACATTTAGCCTTTCTTCTTCTTGAGCTTCATATGGTTTGTGAGTTGTATCTGTGGTATTCCAAGCTTTTTTTCTAATATCCACTTTTCAGTGAGTACTTACCATGTGTGTACTTTTGTGACTGTGTTACCTCACTCAGGATGGTATTTTTAGTTCCATCTATTTTACTAAGAATTTCATGAATTCACTGATTTTAATAGCTGAGAGGAACTCCATTGTGTGAATGTATTATATTTTCTATAGACATTACTCAGTTGAGGAACAGCTGTGCTATTTCCATCTCTGATTAATATAAATAAGGCTGCTATAAACATAGTGGAACATGAATTCTTGTTATTTATTGGAGCACTTTGGGTGTACCCACAAAAGTGGTACAGCAGGCTCCTGAGGTAGTATTATGTCCAATTTTCTGAGGATCAGCTAACATGATTTCCAGAGTGGTTTGTACCAGCTTGCAATCCCACCAGCAATAGAGGAGAGTTCCTTTTCACCAGATCCTTGTGAGTGTCTGCAGCCGCCTGAGATTTTTATCTTAGCTACACCAACTGGTGTGAGGTGGAAACTCAGGGTTGTTTTGATTTGCATTTCCCTGATGACTAAGGATGATGAACATTTCTTTAGGAGCTTCTTGGTCATTTGATAAGTTTCAGTTGTGAATCAAGTTTATAGGAGTGGGTTATTTCCCTAGTATTTATTATACACATAGGACCCAGAGACTTCTAAATAAAGAAAGAAATTTTGTATTTGTAGGCATTTCAGAAAGAAGGGGAACATTATTGGTGCCTGGTAGAGTGATATCTTTGGATGTAGAATTTGAAGAAATAAATCTGTGATTGGCCATAAATATTCTCTCCCTTGGAGACTGAACCCTGAAATTTTACTCACTTATGAGGTTTGCATATTTTTCCATAATTATGTCAGTAAAATGTGTCAAATAGGGAAATGTTGGCATGAGATGTTGTACAAACAACCAAGTTCTTATTGGATTAAATATTCATTTTATTGTGACAAGAATCACATATGGACACATATGGACAAGTATTTTGTCCAGAACAAACTTGAACTCCAATCAAGAAGATTCTGCTACTACTAGTAACAGCTATCCTACATTTGATTTTACCCTCATAGGCTATTATTACATTGCATATCTGTTTATACATTTGTCAATTTCTTAAATTTTATATTTTTCTGCTTGTACTTTTTAGTGTGCAAAATACTTAACAATCTTCAACAGTCTGTTGTAGAGACAGAGCTATGAAAAAAAAGTGCTTCACTGTTAGAGGCTCTCTCCATATCTCAAGTACTGTGAAGGAAGAGAGAAGTGAAAAGATAGAAAAGCTTAGCAATGGATGAATGTGCTATGCAATGCTAGCTTCTATGTCAAGCAACTGTTATCTTGGGACAATCATGCATCCTAGCTTGGGTTGTGGAATGTTTACAACACTCATTAAATGACAGAAAGCCTTCAGACACCTTAAATTGAATATTCATATATGCTTAAAAATTGTATTCAACACTACACAAAACAAGCTTAGTGACTGGAAAGGCATGGGTATGTAGGCCAAGGAACTCTAGGAGAAATTGGCTCTATAATTGGAGGTATGAAGGATTCATCATCCAATCTGGATAAAGAAATTCTGATGCAGGCTGTGAGACAAGCACATACAGCACAAAAATGGCTAGACTACATTGCTCTTTAAAAAATTGGCAATATGTTCTAAGTTTATTTTACATGTGTCTAAATCCAGTAAATTAACAATACTACAAATAGAAATGTATAGTGAATTAAACATCCAAGTATTTTTTCGTTATTGTAACGTTTTTGTTTTTCACCAAATTATTTCTAACATATATCTTTGATTTATTAGTGAGGATTAATAGCGTAATGAAAATACTACTAAAATTAACTTACAGGTATATGCTAATGAGTGTATATATTCATATATATATTTATATTTATATATATGATCTCATGAGGTTTATAATAGATAAATAAATATTGTATTAGCTAAAGTTAATAGAATAGTTCAACAGCATTTTTACTTCTGTAAATTCCATAGCTATAAACAACAATTATAGGGGTTGGGGATTTAGCTCAGTGGTAGAGCGCTTGCTTAGCAAGCGCAAGGCCCTGAGTTCGGTCCCCAGCTCCGAAAAAAAAAAAAACAATTATATTATCTGAGTCAAAAAGGCAACCACATACATAATTCATAAGGCACATTAATCTATTAACTCAGAAGCTTTAACATAAAAAGGAGAGTGGTTTGTGTAATTGTGGTATAAAATACAAAGAGGTAGAGAAATGATAATATTAGCCACAGAGAAAAAGATACACATATTAATATCCACAAACTCAAATACACCAGATAAGAAAGAAGGTACAAATATGCTTGAATCTTACTTAGATGGAAAACTAAAATAGTCATTAGAGATGGATGGAGGGCAGAAACTGGATGGGTGAAAGGATGGGGAAGGGAATGTGGAGGGGGTCAGGCATAGGGAAACCTGATGAGAGAGGGTCAGGAGAATGAATGGAAATCAGTTGGGGGTTTTATTGGGGCGTGAGACATATATATCTCTAGGATGTGTCAGAGACCACGGATAGTTGAAGCTCCAGATAGTCTATGAGAGTGACGGTGACTTTAGCTGATGCCTTACAGGAGATTTTGAACCTAAACGGGGCAGCATACCAACCCACGTACAAATCCATTGACCTAAAATTAGTTCTGCCTAGAAGAATTGCAGGGATAAATTCAGAACAGAAACTGAAGGGATGGCCAATCAATGACTGGTCGAACTTGAGACAATCCCATGGGCAAGAACTAATCTCTGACACTATTGATGCTATTAATGATACTCTTTTATATGTGCACACAGGATACTAGGAAAATTGTCTTCTGAAAGGCTCCACCCAGCAGCTGATAAAAGTAGATTTAGATACCCGCAGCCAAACCTTAAATGAAACTCAGGAAGTCTTATGGAAGAGTTGGGGTAAGTATAGAAAAATCTGGAAGGGATAAGGACTCCACAGGAAAACCAAAGAGCTAACTAGCATAGACCCTTATGAACTCCTAGAGACTAAAGTAACAATAAATAGCATACAGTTGCTGGACCTAGCCCACCAACCTCACACACATATGTAATAGGTATGCACATTGGCCTTCATTAGTCTTCGGTTGGGTGCTCCAGCGATTGGAATGGGCTAATCTGATTTGTTGCTTATCTGTTTCTTCCTCTTGGCATTATTGGGTTTGTTTTCTGCCTCAATGGAGAGGGTATATGTAGTTGTGCAGTGTCTTGAGATGCTAGGGTGGGTTGGTAGGGAAGAAACCTCTACCTTCTCAGACACACACACACACACACACACACACACATATGTATATATATCCAAATATATGTATATTATGTCATGTATAAAGTGAATAAATATAGACATTAATGAAAAATTGAATATTTGTCCATCGACGTGTAACATTGATTGAGTCATCCATTGCCCACAGACTTAAATTGAAGTATTTTGCCTGCCTTGAAGATGAAAGTAAAAATCTGTTAAGCCCAATGTTCTTTAAGTTAGTTCATAATCTCATTGGTTGCCTCAGAAGAACCTTGGAGTACTTCATTGCCAGTTTGTTCTGAGAAGTACAGGAGTATGGGTAAAACATTGATTCCACATGTACTTGGTGTAAATATGTATTATTAAATATTTTCTTCATTTTTGGGATTATAATGTAATGAAAACTTTCTCCATCTACTATGACATTATATCCCCAGTGGATGGAAATGGGCAACCACACGTAAGAAATCCCTTCCTTCCTCAATATCATTTTACATAGAACAAATTTTTTGTAAATATTATTCTGTACACAGAAGAAAATCATATCAAAGAATGATCAATATTTTTATCTCTTGTCTAGAGGCATAGACCAATATTCCTTGAGATGTTTACCATGTGGAAGAACATAGAATAATGCAGGCACACCTATAGGTCTGTAATGTCTTTGTATAATTGGAGCTAAAATAAAAAAGGGAATATGTATTTACTGCCATTATAAAGCACAAATATATTTGAACATTTGAGTTTAGTCATTGTTAATAGCTGCTATTTCTGTTATCATTGTTTCCTTAGTTCTTTGTGATGATTTCCAGTCCCACCATATTCAGAAATGTATAGAATCATATATATGAGAAGCATGATTCCTATTAAATGCCCAATGCTGCTTCCAAGAAGTGGCACAATAACCAAAATAGTCCTGTAATTTTAATTTTGATTATAGGAGCATATTTGCCTGTATCTCAGAAGATGTCACTGAATCCATTGTAAATTTTCTGCACAAAGTAAAATTTTGTGTTCTGATTTCTAGAGGAAGCAATACCTTTCACATATGAGTTTAACTGTCATGTGTTATATGTAGAAGGGGGATATATTCATAGGAGTAGGAATGGAGACAAAGTTTGGAGCAGAGACTGAAAGAATGGTCATTCAGAGCCTGCCCTATTTTAGGATCCAGCCTATATATACATCCACCAAACCCATACAATGTTTCTGATGCCAAGAAGTGCATGCTGACAGGAGCCTGACATAGCTGTCTCCTGAGAGGCTCACTCAGAGCATGACAAATATCAAGATGAATGCTCAGAGACAACCATTGAACTGAGAATGGGGTCCCCATTGCAGGAGTTAGAGAAAGAATTGAAGGAACCAAAGGGGTTTGCAATGCCATAAGAACCACAGTACCAACAATCTAGAGCTCCTGGGGACTAAGCCATTATCCAAAGAGTACACATGGACAGACCCATGTCTCCAGCTGCATATGTAGCACAGGATGGCTTTGTTGGGCACCAATGGTTGGAGAAGCCCTTGGTCCTGCTAAAGCTGGACCACCCCCCAAGGCAGGAAAGGATGGGTGGATGGGTGGGGGAATGTCATCATAGAAGAAGGGGGAAAAGAGATAGGATAGGCAGTTTATGGACAGGAAACCATGAAAGGGGATGGATGACATTTGAAATGTAAATAAAAAATCCAATAAAAAAATGAAAAATTCTGTTCAGCCGTGTAGAGGAAGCAATACTTTTCACATATGAATGCAACCGTCATGTGTTGTTTGAACTCTGATGAAAGGCACATCTAGAAATGAGGATTTATTTCTTCCTACTTTATTCTAATACTCACTTGTTTCAAAATCTTTAATGATATTCTGTTTTTATCTGGAAGGCTACCACATTTGATTCTGAAACAAGAAGCAAACAGACACCATAACAATCAATGTGTAAAGGTAAGCATTGTGGCTATTTTTTCTATGAAAGAAACATAGCCAGGCTAAAAAACAATTGAGAATTACATTTTTGTATGTCTGTAATTTGCATTCACTTAAAAGAATAAGCTCTGTTAGATTATCTGTTGTTTTATATAAAGATTGCATTTTGTTTAATGTACTGCTGAAAAATCAAGCAATTTCTGACAATTTATTAAGCTCTGCTGTCATGTACACTTTAATGCAACTGTTTGATACCTCCATAGTTAATGTATTTTTGAATTTCAATATTATTAAATGTGTTACTTATATTCTTTTACTCTTTAACTTTGTCTGGATCATTATATCTGCAAGAAAAACAATGCCAGATCTCACAGCTTTTTAAGGAACATATTTAAACAACTTGTAAATACTTCTTTGCCTTTGTGGAAGTCATACTGCATTACTGATTTTTGAGTTAGTATCATTATAATTACATTAATACGTGTAGTCCTTGATGATCAGGTGGAAAGAAAAGAACAGTTCACGAAAGAAGCAGTATTTTATTTCTCAGAGTTATTGGCACAATGTAGGGAGCAATAATGACAAGGTGACAGAATAGCAGGGAGATAACAGGAGCTGACAAAATAAATGGATATGAATTGCCTCTATCAGATTATCTTTAGGGAATGGCTGGTACATTTCTTGTTTAATAATTGATATGGGGGCACCATTCCAATGTGGTTAGTGCTACCCTTGGAAAGGTTATCATGCATTGTATAAGAAAGTAAGCATGAGGAACATGCTATGGTTTCAGTGTCAGGTCCAGCCTCCAGTTACCTGGCTTGATCTCCACATATGATTTCTACAGGTTCTATACTGCAAGATGAATTTAATATATAGTTCTCAAATTCTTGTTACTTGGTGCTTTATGACAGCAACATAAGAGCAAACAAGGGCAGAGAGAGAGAGAGAGAGAGAGAGAGAGAGAGAGAGATGAAAGAAGAGGGAGAGAATGTGCCCAAACTTGTTTAATGTCAGTATCTTTTTGAGGTAGATCGCCCACTTTTTTCACGTGAGTTTGAAAGAATAACAAGATTCTTTGTGGTTTAACTAAAAATATGCTGATATATGTAAATTTATTCATGGATGTTTATGTTAAGAGAAAAAATGTAAGGGCTATATTTCATATTTTCTTATGTGTTTATCCTGAATTATCTGAATAGGTGAATGGACCATATTGAGAAAGTTTCAAGAGACAGAGACCTGGAAATACAAATTATGTGTGATATGTCTGCTATTTTTTCTTTATCATTATTAAATTCATATAAAAATGAATCCCCATTAAACTTCAAATGGCAAGAATTCATTTAACTTACATCTTTTATTATGATATTCTCATAATTTTCTCAGTGTATTAATCACTTCATAGGAAACAAATAAATTTTATTTGATTTATGAAATATGATTTGGCAAGAGTATTAACTTTCTTAGTTTTGCAATTCAAATAGAATAAAAGTTAGAGAGATATTTTATTCCACTAATGACACATTTTACCATCAATAGAAATTGTATATTATCTAGAAAGCAGTCAGAATATAACTGTGTTAATAAACTCTAATATACACTTACTTAAAAATCTTTCCATTAGAACCTTAAAGAGAAACCACCCATATCAAAATTTACATAAGGTCTGTTATAGCTCAGAAATCACATTTTTCCAAGAGTGTTATGGAACATTTTACAGGAATTCTTCACCAGCAATGCATCACATCAGCACAGATGATGATGATGATGATGTACAGAACATTGTGTAAATAGGATATAAAAGCCATTCACAGAGTGACAGAGAGCAGCTGAGAGCAGCTGCACATCTCAGGGCCCGAGAAGAGTGAATTTAACAGGTGATATGAAGTTGAATTATACTGGACAGCTGCGTACCCTCTAAAGGTATTTTGTTTACATTTATGAGTTAGATTACAGTGGCGGAAGAACTAATTTCTTGGTGCCACGAAGAGATTTATTTAAATTTCTTATAGCAATGACGACCAGCACTACATATTGGCATTTCAAAGCATTTCTAATACTTAACCATACAAGGAAATAAAATAAAAGAATTTTAATTGGTTATATTGTTTGATTCAGTAATCACATTTTTTGGGCCACCTTAGATAATGTTTAGTTAGTCAGAGAGGGAGGAGTCTTGATCTCCTTCCAATAAAATCTGAAAAAAATTATAGTATTTGGCAGTTTTTAGTGTGGAAAAGTTAATCTTTTACATTCTATTATAACTAACAAAGCAAAAACGTAACCATCTGATTTATAACCTATTTTCTGACTTTTATTCTTTATTTCATTTTCTGTTTCTTACATATGTCTCTCCAATATGCATCTTAAATTTATTCCTACATTGTGTGTGAGAATAGTGTCAAACTCCAGTTTCTAAACAGTAAATTACTATTCTTATTGTGTTAATATTATCCGGTAAAATTAAACAGGTCTTGTAATGAATAACCTAGATAATGGGATTTTTTGCTTCCTCTTTTGCATATTGTTTCCTTTTAGAAAATTACTTGGATATAAACATTATAGAATAAGCAGGAAATATTCTCAATTTTATTTGCTTTGGCCTCTCCCCCAGCCTCCAGGAACAAGGTAAAGAGAACTTAATTAAATTAATTTATTAATTTAATGTATTTTTATAAAAGTGTTTTTTCCATTCTATTTCACTCCCCAAACCATCCCAGAACACCAACATTTATATTACTGACAAAGTCAAAAGTCATTTTGTTCAATGGTTCCACCAACAGAGGTGCATTGGAAAGTAAGAGACTTTAGGGTTATAGATAGATATAAACATAAACATTTGTTTCAATTCTCAATCATAAATAAAAGTACTATTGCTTGCACACACACACACTCATATATTTGTATACTTATAATATACATATTTATTTTTTTATTTATTTATTTATTTATTTATAATTACACAGTATACATATGTAATTATATACATATGATTACGTAGTATCTTACTAAGACATATACACAATGAGCTGAAGAGATTGCTCAGCCAGAAAGAGTATGTATGGTTGTTCAAAAGTAATTGTGTTCTATTCTCAGCATGCTCACTCCTGCTGAGTATTGTATATATCTGGAATAACCCATGAACAGATCAGATGACCTATACATTCCTGAAGAACTCATACACATGCCATAAATTTGAAGAAGCATTTTTAAAAAGTTATTTAATAAAAGTAGCAAGATATTTATGCCATATTTTGTCAGTTGTTTTCCTTGCTATACATAATCTGATGAATAATCAATAAAAGAAAATGATACACAGTTGAGAAGAGCAGGTGTATTAGAGAAAACTAATTTAGATAAAGTTGTAGCAATTAAATAACTGAATAGGTATACTTACAGATATTAGTCCTTCACATTTTATGCTAGAAGTACATTATGAATGGGTCCCACAGTCTTTAGGGATATTAGTTGTCTTTATCTTTGTTAGCGAGGTATGTGTCTGAAATCATGACCTTTCTTCGATGTTATTGTGAGATTTGAGGTAATCCTGTTTCTTTTTCACATATTCTTACCCATTGTTCTCTAAACTAATTTTCTTACCTTTATGGAAATTATAGGATTTTTTATATTCCACATTTTCATGCGCATCTGATCTGTGCCAAACAAACATTTTCTTATGTATTTTCAGGAAAAGACACAGAAGAAATATATACCCACATATAAATAATTGATTCATACTATTTGTCTATACATTTTATAATGGTGTTAAATTTTATATTCAAAATTCTTCAGTTCCCCTACTTTCCTTCTCTTCCCCAGAGCTAGTCCTGAGCCACAGCTATCCACACCCCAAACTTGCCTGTTGATAACTTGTCCTCAAGTAGTTCTGACATACCTAAGCTCATAGGTTAGACAACCACTACTGCCACAATACCTGGTCCAAGTGGAACCTGCCCAGGGCACACAGAATCCAGGAACCATAGAGCAGCCAGGGATAAGACCCGTCCAGTTTCCTTCTGCTCCTTGGATCTGACCCTGTTCCACAATTCTCCTTACCCCAATCTTGCCAGAGATATTTGGTCTCCTAGGAAGGCTGACAAACCTAAGTCCACAGGAATGCTGACAGATCCAGACTCACAGGATTACAAGATGAACAAGTTCGAGTCAGGGACACCAAGACCAGCTAGCACCAGAGATAATAACTAGGTGGTGTGAGGCAAGCACAAGAATGAAAGAAACAGAAATCCCGGTTACTTGGTATCACCAGAACCCAGGTCTCCAAACACACTAAGCCCTGAATACTCCAACCCACCTGCATAGCAAGATTATGGTTTAAAATCACATCTCATGATGATAACAAAAAACTTTAAGAAGGACATTAATAATTCCCTTAAAGAAATACAGGAGACACTGCCTGAGGATCCAGCTATACCTCTCTTGGGCATATACTCAAAAGATGCCCCAACATATAAAAAAGACACGTGCTCCATTATGTTCATCGCAGCCTTATTTATAATAGCCAGAAGCTGCAAAGAACCCAGATGCCTTTCAACAGAGGAATGGATACAGAAAATGTGGTACATCTACACAATGGAATATTACTCAGCTATCAAAAACAATGACTTTATGAAATTCGTAGGCAAATGGTCGGAACTGGAAAATATCAATCTGAGTGAGGTAACCCAATCACAGAAAAACACACATGGTATGCACTCATTGATAAGTGACTATTAGCCCAAATGCTTTAATTACCCTAGATGCCTAGAACAAATGAAACTCAAGACGGATGATCAAAATGTGAATGCTTCACTCCTTCTTTAAAAGGGGAACAAGAATACCCTTGGCAGGGAATAGAGAGGCAAAGATTAAAACAGAAACAGAAGGAACAACCATTCAGAGCCTGCCCCACATGTTGCCCATGCATATACAGTCATCCAATTAGACAAGATGGATGAAGCAAAGAAGTGCAGGCTGACAGGAGCCGGATGTAGATCTCTCCCGAGAGACACAGCCAGAATACAGCAAACACAGAGGCATATGCCAGCAGCAAACCACTGAATTGAGAACAGGACCCCCGTTGAAGGAATCAGAGAAAGAACTGGAAGAGCTTGAAGGGACTCGATACCCCATAGGTACAACAATGCCAAGCAACCGGAGCTTCCAGGGACTAAGCCACTACCTAAAGACTAAACATGGACTGACCCTGGATTCTGACCTCATAGGTAGCAATAAATATCCTAGTAGGAGCACCAGTGGAAGGGGAAGCCCTAGGTCCTGCTAAGACTGAACCCCCAGTGAACTAGATTGTTGGGGGGAGGGCGGCATTGGGGGGAGGAGGGGGAGGGGAACACCCATAAAGAAGGGGAGGTGGGAGGGGGATGTTTGTCCGGAAACCGGGAAAGGAAATAACACTTGAAATGTATATAAGAAATACTCAAGTTAATAAAAAAAAAAAATACAGGAGAACATAGGTAAACAGGTAGAAGCCCTTAAAACGGAAACGTGAATCCCTTAAAGAAATACATGAAACCACAACCACAATGGTGAAGGAAATGAACAAAACCATCCAGTATCTTAAAGTGGAGTTCAAACAATAAAGACATAACAAAGTAAAACAACCCCAGATATGGAAAACCTAGGAAAGAGATCAAGAGTCATAGACACAAGCATCACCAAGAAAATACAGGAGATAGAAGAGAGTATCAGGTATAGAAGATAGCAGAAAAAGCATTGAAACAACGGTCAAAGAAATTGCAAAATCTCCTAATCCAAAACATCCAAGAAATTCAGACTACAATGGAAAGTCCAAACCTAAGAATGATAGGTATAGAAGAGACTGAGAATTCCCAACACAAAGGGCAAGTAAACATATTCAACAAAATTATAGAAAACTTCCTTAACTTAAAGAAAGAGATGCCCATAAATACGCAAGAAGCCTACAGAACCCCAAATAAATTGAACAAGGAAAGAGATTCCTCCAATCACATAATATTGAAAACACCAAATGCACAGAACAAAAAAGAATATTAAAAGTAGTAAGGGAAAATGGCAACGTATTTTACAAAGGCAGACCTATCAGAATTTTACCAGATATCTCAACAGAGACTCTAAATGCCAAAAGATCTTTAGCAGATGTCACATAGAAACCTTAAAGAACACAAATTTCAGCCCAGGCAACTATACTCAGCAAAATTCTCACTTACTACTGATGGAGAAAACAAGATGTTCCATGTCAAAAGAAAATTTAACCAATATCTTTCCACAAATCCAGCCTTACAAAAATAATAGATGGAAAACCTCACCACAAGGAGGAAAACTACACCCAAGAAAAAGCAGGACATTAATCTTCTTACAACAAACCCCAAAAAAGTTAACGATACAAACATAAATCCACCTCTAATGACAAAAATAACAGGAAGCAACTATTGGTCATCAAGGAGCTTGCAACCCCATAAGAACAATAATGCCAACCAACCAGAGCTCCCAGGGACTAAAGTACTACCAAAAGACTATAAATGGATTGACCCAGGGCTCCAACTGCATATGTAGCAGAGAATAGCCTTGTTGGGGCACTAGTGGAAGGGGAAGCCCTTGGTCCTGCCTAGGTTGGACCCCCAGTGCAGGGGAATATGGGGGGGGAGCAAGAAGGGGGATGGATTAGGAGGAATACCCATATGGGGAAGTGGGAGGGGATGGGGGCTTATGGACAGGAAACCAGGAAAGGGAATAACATTTGAAATGTAAGAAAAGAAATATATCTAATAAAAAAACAGGAAAAAAAACTCTGAAGATGAATATTATGCCAACAAAACTGACATTTCAGAAAGAATTGAAAATGATTTTTTAAGAAAATTAATCATTCATTATATTTAAACTATTCCAATAACAATGGCAAGCATCATGTAAAATAAAATTGTGCTTATTCTTTGTAAAAGATATCCCTTAACATCAATGGACTCAATTTCTCAATTAAAAAGCCTAGACTAACACATTGGTTATGTAAAGAGGAACCAGCATTTTGTTGCATACAGGAAATGCACCTCAGTAGCAAAGATAGGCTCTACCTCACAATAAAAGGCTTGAAAACATTGTCCAAGCAAAGGATCCCATGTAACAAGCTGGAGTAACCATTCTAAATTCAAATAAAATCAACTTTCAACAAAAAGGTATCAAAAAAAGAGGAAAGACACTTCACATGCATCAGGAAAAAGATATATCAAGATGAATTTTCAATTCTGAACATCTATGCCCCAAATGCAAGGGAACCTACATTTGTAAAGGAAATGTTACTAAACCTCAAAGAACACAATGAAGCTGACACAATAATAGTGGGAGATTTCAATTCCCCACTCTCGCCAAGGGAAAGATTCTGGAAACAGAATCTAAACAAAGATGCATGGAAACTAACAGAAATTATCACCCAAATGGAGTTAAAAGATATCTATAAAATATATTGACCTAAAACAAAATAAAATATATATGTAACTTCTTATAGCCTCATTGTACCTTTTCCAAAATTGACCATATAATAAGTGAGAAAACAATCCTCAACAGATACAAGAAGTTTGAAATAACCCCATACATACTATCAGATCACCACGGACTAAGTTATTCTTCAGCAACAGATGGAGCACTACCGAATTCCTTCTATGAAGCCACAATTACACTTATACCTAAACCACACAAAGGTCCATCAAAGAAAGAGAACTTCAGACCAGTTTCAGTTAGGAGTATCTTTGCAAAAATAAGAAATAAAAACATCACAAACCAAATCCAAGAACGTATCAAAAAGATCATTTCCCACAATCAAGTAGGTTTCATCTCAGTGATGCTGGGGCGGTTCAATATAAAGAAGTTCATCAACATAATCCACTATATAAAAAATCTCAAAAAGAAATAAAAAACCTGATGTTTATCTCATGAGATGCTGAAAAAGCATTAGACAAAATTCATGCCCCTCTTCATGTTAAATGTCTTGGAAAGATCAGGAATTCAAAGCCTATACAGTAAAAGAAACATGCATCAAAAAAGTAGCTACCATCAAACTAAATGGAGAGAAACTTGAAGCAATCCCACTAAAGTCAGGAACAAAAAGAGGCTGCCTAATCACTCTCTTTACATATGTAATTAATATAGTACTTGAAGTTCTAGCAAGAGCAACTAGACAACAAAAGGAGGTTAAATGGTTATAAATTGAAAAAATAAGAAGTCAAAATATAACTATTTGCCAATCATATGATAATATACTTAAGTGACTTCAGAAATTCTACCAGAGAACACCTTAAGGTGATAAACAACTTCAGCAAAGTGGCTGAATTTAAAATTAACTCAAATAAATCAGTAGCTTTCCTCTACTCAAAGGAAACATGGACTGAGAAAAAAATTAGGGCAAAGACACCCTTCATACTAGCCACAAATAATATAAATATATCTTGGTGTGACACTAATTACAAAAGGGCAAGAACTGTAGGATAAGAATTTCAAGTCTCTGAAGAAAGAAATTGAAGAAGACTTCAGAAGATGAAAAGATCTCCCATGCTCTTGGATCTGCAAGATTAACATAGTAAAAATGGTCATCTATCCAAAAGCAATTAACAGATTCAGTGGTATCCCCATCAAAATTCCAAAGCAAGCTTTGACAGAGTTAGAAAGAGTAATTTGCAAATTAATTTGGAACACCAAAAAACCTAGGATAGTGAAAACTATTCTCAACAATAAGGAAACTTCTTGTGGAATCAACATCCCTAACCTCAAGCTCTACTATAGAGTAATGGTGAAAAAAACTTCCTGATATTTGTAAAGAGATAGGCAGGTAGATCAATGAAATATAATTGAAGACTCAGAATTTATTCCACACAATTGTTGTCACCTTATCTTTGACAAAGAAGCCGAAACCATACAGTGCAAAAAAACAGCATCCAACAATTGACGCTGACGCAGTTGGCCTTTGGCATGTTAGAGAATGAAAATTAATCCAATTTATTTACTTATTTATTTTTTAATATTTTATTGGTTATTTTATTTATTTACTTTTCTAATGTTTTCCCTGTTCTCAGTTTTCCTCCTCAAACACCCAATTCTGTTCCCTTGCACTCTGTTTCTATGAGGTTGCTCTCCAATTCACCCACCACTCCCTCCTTACCACCCTGTTATTTCCCTAGGCTCAGGCACCTATCCTTCACAGGATCAAGGACCACTCATCGCATTGATGCCAGATACAGCCATCCTTTGTTACATATGCAGCAGGAGCCATGGGGGCCCCTCTTTATCTCTTTTTTCAAAGCTCAGCTATAGGAGGGCCAAGTACCTCCACATAAAACCAGATGCAGTGACTCTAATAGAAAGGAAAATGTTCCAAGTTCTAAGATTACCTATAGGCAAATGAGATCTCTCTCTCTCTCTCTCTCTCTCTCTCTCTCTCTCTCTCTCTCTCTCTCACTAGATTTATTTATTTTTTATGAGTACACTGTATCAGAAGAGGGCATCAAATCCCATTACTAATGGTTGTCAGCCACCATTTGCTTGTTGGGAATTGAACTCAGGACCTCTGGAAGAGCAGTGAGTGCTCTTAACCACTGAGTCATCTCTTCAGTCCCAAAATGGGATCATATAATATTGAAAAGCTTCTATAAGGCAACTTACAGATTTGGAAAAGACATTTACCAGTCCTACATTTGGTAGAGGGCTAATGCCCAAATATATTCAAAGAACACAAGAAGTTAGACCACAGAGAATAAAATAATTCTATTAAAAAATCAAGTACAGAGCCAAATAAAGAATTCTCAACTGTGGAATATCAAACAGCTGAGAAGTATGTAAAGAAAATTTTCAACGTCCTTAGTCATCAGGGAAATGTAAATCAAAAACTACCCTAATCTCACATCAGTCAGAATGGCTTAGGTAAATCTCAGGTGGCAACAGATGCTTGAGATGATGGGAAGAAAGAGGAACAGTCCTCCATTGTTGGTGGGATTGAAAACTGGTTCAATCACTGTGGAAATCAGGCTGGTTGATCTTCAGAAAATTGGAAATAGTACTACCAGAGTACCCATCTTTACCATTCCTGGACATATACCCAAAAGATGCTCCAGCATATAACAAGGATACGTGCTCCACTATGTTCATTACAGCCTTATTTACAATAGCCAGAAACTCAAAAAAATGTTCCTCAGCAGAGGAATGGAAACAGAATATGTGATACATTTACACAATGGAGTACTACTCAGCTACTAAAAACAATGACTTCATGCAATTCTTAGACAAATGCATGGAACTAAAAAAGTGTATATTGTGTAAAAAGCTGAGAATACTGACTATACAACTAATAGACCATATATATCTCAAGAAAAATGAAGATCAAAGTATGGATGCTTTAGTCCTACTTAGAAGAAAGAACAAAATAATTATGGGTGGTAGAAGGGAGGATGGAATTGAGACGGATAGGGGAGGAGAAGGTAAAAAGGGAGGCAGGGTCAGCTGTGGAAGACACAGGGGAGAGTAACAGAGGTTCAGGAAATTTAACAGAAGTCTATAGCATTTGGGAATGGGGAATTGGGGATAGCCAACAGAATGTTCCAGATGCTAGGAAAGCAAGAGGCTCCCAGGACCCAATGGGGATAACATTAGCTGAAATACACCCCCGCAAATTGGTTGAGAGAACCTATAGAGATCATAACCAGAGGCTAAGCACATCCCATTGTTGATGCATTGAGCCACCCATCCATCTCAAAAATTTTAGCCCAGAATTTCTTTTACCTAAAAAAATACAGGAACAAAGAGTGAAGAAGAAACTAAAAGAAAGGCCATGTAGAAACTGCCCCACCTGTGGAAACATCCCATATGCATATATCAAATCTAGACACCATTGCTGATGCCAAGAAATGTTTGTGGAGAGGAGGCTGATATACCTGTCTCCTGAGTGTCTCTACCAGAACCTGACACACACAGATGCAGATGCTTACAGACAAATATCAGACTGAACACGGGCACTCCCATGGAGTTGCTATGGGAAGGACTGAAGGAACTTAAAGGGTGTGCAACTCGATAAAAAGAACAATATCAACTAACTGTACACCCCCCTGAGTTTTCTAGGTCTAAACCATTATACAATGAGTAAACATGGAGGGACCCATAGCTCCAGCTGCATATGTAGCAGAGGATGGCCTTATTTGGCATCAATGGGAGGGGAAGCCTTTGGTACTCTGAAGTATAAATCTCCCAGTGTAGGGAATTGCTAGGGTGGTGAGGCAGAAGTGAGTGAGTGGGTCAGGGAAACCCTCATAGAAGCAGTGGGGAGGGGTATAGAATAGGGGTCTTGCAAAGGGGAGACTGGGAAGCAGGATAACATTTGAAAAGTAAATAAGTGAAATACCCAATTAAAAATTCTTCATTTCTCATTGGAGCTCTCTGTGTTGCACAAAAAAAAATCTAGACAATCTTTCACATTGATATAATACTTCTGCTTCATGCTGCAGTGAGTTTGAACAGAAGAGACAACCAAGCCTGTCATATGAGTCCTTTAATATATTCAGTTTTTGTTAATGTTTATAATGGTTTTGTATAGAAGTTCTGTTGAACATTTATTTTGATCAAAGTCACTGTATCATTGACAAACTAATTTTCTATTTTGAATACGAGTTTTGGGTACCCCAGGCTAATTACAATCATGAAGTTATGTCATTTTCAGATAAGGGTATTATGGTTTGTTTTTCATTGATAAAGTTTCTATACTAAAACATGTATTCCTTACGTTATTCACTATGTTATAACATTCTTTGTCACATAATGTACCTTATAGTAGCCTTGGCATAAATATTGTATATGAATGTAGACAAAATTCACATTTTAGCATGGGGATTATTTTTAGCTCAACAATTCATCTTTTTTCTATTTTACTTTAATTATGTGCATGTGTGGGTAGGTACAGTTGAATCAAGTGCTGAGCCATCTAGACACATCAGCTACCCATGGAGTTTCAGTAACAGGTATTTGTGTGCTGCCTCCCGTAGATACTGGGAACTGAAGCTATATCCAGTATGACAACAGTACATGTTTATCTCTCAATTTTTTTTAAAGTTTCTAAAGTCATAGAATCACCCTACTGTTCCCGGAAATGTATCTCTTTTGTACATACTTAGCCCTGCAATAGGAGGGTCTAAATAGTGACCTTAAGAATATATAAGGCACAGCCCAATTTCCCAGAGCAATGAGGGATCCTTCTATATAACCCACTAGACCAGGTAGAATAATCACTGTTACAGAATTCCCAGAAAAACATCCACAGAATTCAAGAAGGCTAACAATCAGAAGGGCCCAAGTGAGGATGCCTCAATCCTACTTGAAAGGGAGAAGAAAGCAATCACAAGACGGAAGAGGGATCTGGGTAGGAAAGGCAACAGAGAGGGAAACAGGGGAACATGATCAAGCAATGGGGAATGGAAGAGGAATGAAGCCCTGAGGGCGAGCATAAAGAATCAAAAAGGCAACCTCAGAACATAGGAGTGTGTGTGTGGGTTGCTATAGAATGTAGCAGAAACCTGGGAGATTAGAGACTCTCTGGACTCAATGGGAGGTACCTTAGATGAAATGACCTACAGTGGGAAGAGGAAAACTGTAGTGTCCACCTGCAGTAGAAAAAGCATCAAGTGGAAGGATAAGGATTCCAACTCAAATAAAAAACACTGATCCAGAATTATTCTTGTTTATAAGAACTGCAGGGACAAAAATGGAGAAAAACCCAAGGAACGTCAGTTTCAGGCACAGGCCCAAATTGGGATCCAGCTAAGGGGGAGGGCTGACTAAACTACTGAAGCTATGGTGTGCTTAAAAGCAGGGGCCTATCATGACTGCCCCAAAAGCAGCTAAAAGAGCCAGATGCATATATTTATACACAACCAATGGACAGAAGCTGGTGAGCCCTGTGGTTGACTTACAGAAAAGCTGGGAGAATCTGAAGGGGAGGACAATCCTATATCAAGACCAGCAATCTCAATTAAATTGGACTCTATGATCTTTCAGACACAGCTACCATCCAGGCAGCATACACCAGCTGATATTAGTCCCCTAACAATTATAGAACAAAGGACTTTTAGGTCCGGTGTCAGTCAAAGATGTACCAAACTAGTAATAGACTTGGGGTTCTATGAAGTGTGGAGGTCTGGTGGGGTAGAGGTAGGAACATCCTTCAAAACAACAACAACAACAAAAACAACAACAAACCTGGTACCAAAAAATGTGTCTGTGAGTTCTTTGTTCTCAAGTCTTCACATCTACTTCATCAGAAACGCTTGTGGTTGGGAATTTATAACTGGTAGGCATTAACTACTGATAGTCATTGATAATGATGGACACATTGGCACATCCCAACTGAGGTGGCCATCAGCTAAACACTTCTTTGAAACTGGAGTGAAGGATGAGCATTCTGACAAAATGATACATATCTAAGTAAAAATATATGCCAACCTGAACATTTAACATTCTTCATAAATAGGTATAGGGATATGTTTTCAGGAGTCATTTTTTTTCTATCTTCATTTAAAAATGGTAGGAGAAGGTTTTGCTTTTTTACTAAGATCTATCTAGTTTCAGGTTCTGGGCCACTTCAGTAATATAAAGTATGACATCCAATTCAAGAAGCAGGTCAATTAAAAAGGGATTGGTTACTTTTATAATATTTATGTCATTTTGTAATTGTCAAACTTGCTAATAATGGTTCTTTTTTTGCTTATTTATTTTTACAGGGGATAAACAACAGCTATTTTTTATTAACTTGTGTATTTATTATATACATTTCGAGTGTTATTCCCTTTCCCATTTTCCAGGCAAACATCCCCCTTCCACCTCCCCTTCTTTATGGGTATTCCCCACCCCATCCTCCCCCTCTTGCCGCCCTCCCCCCAAAAATCTAGTTCACTGGGGTTTCAGTCTTAGCAGGACCCAGGGCTTCCCCTTACACTGGTGCTCTTTTTAGGATATTCATTGCTACCTATGAGGTCAGAGTCCAGGGTCAGTCCATGGATAGTCTTTAGGTAGTGGCTTAGTCCCTGGAAGCTCCGGTTGCTTGGCATTGTTGTACATATGGGGTCTCGAGCCCCTTCAAGCTCTTCCAGTTCTTTCTCTGATTCCTTCAACAGGGGTCCTATTCTCAAATCAGTGGTTTGCTGCTGGCATATGCCTCTGTGTTTGCTGTATTCTGGCTGTGTCTCTCGGGAGAGATCTACTTCCGGCGCCTGTCGGCCTGCACTTCTTTGCTTCATCCATCTTGTCTAATTGGATGACTGTATATGCATGGGCAACATGTGGGGCAGGCTCTGAATGGGTGTTCCTTCTGTGTCTGTTTTAATCTTTGCCTCTCTATTCCCCGCCAAGTGTATTCTTGTTCCCGTTTTAAAGAAGGAGTGAAGCATTCACATTTTGATCATCCATCTTAAGTTTCATTTGTTCTAGGCATCTAGGGTTATTAAAGCATTTGGGCTAATAGTCACTTATCAATGAGTGCATACCATGTGTGTTTTTCTGTGATTGGGTTACCTCACTCAGATTGATATTTTCCAGTTCCGACCATTTGCCTACGAATTTCATAAAGTCATTGTTTTTGATAGCTGAGTAATATTCCATTGTGTAGATGTACCACATATTCTGTATCCTTTCCTCTGTTGAAGGGCATCTGGGTTTATTTCCAGATTCTGGCTATTATAAATAAGGCTGCGATGAACATAGTGGAGCATGTGTCTTTTTTATATGTTGGGGCATCTTTTGAGTATATGCCCAAGAGAGGTATAGCTGGATCATCAGGCAGTTCAATGTCCAATTTTCTGAGGAACCTCCAGACTGATTTCAAGAATGGTTGTACCAGTCTGCAATCCCACCAACAATGGAGGAGTGTTCCTCTTTCTCCACATCCTCGCCAGCATCTGCTATCACATGAGTTTTTGATCTTAGCCAATCGCACTGGTGTGAGGTGAAATCTCAGGGTTGTTTTGATTTGCATTTCCCTTATGACTAAAGATGTTGAACATTTCTTTAGGTGTTTCTCAGCCATTCGGCATTCCGCAGCTGTGAATTGTTTGTTTAGCTCTGAACCCCATTTTTTAATAGGGTTATTTGTCTCCCTGCGGTCTAACTTCTTGAGTTCTTTGTATATTTTGGATATAAGGCCTCTATCTGTTGTAGGATTGGTAAAGATCTTTTCCCAATCTGTTGGTTGCCGTTTTGTACTAATCACATTGTCCTTTGCCTTACAGAAGCTTTGCAGTTTTATGAGATCCCATTTGTCGATTCTTGATCTTAGAGCATAAGCCATTGGTGTTTCAGAAATTTTTTCCACTGCCCATGTGTTGCAGATGCTTTCCTAGTTTTTCTTCTATTAGTTTGAGTGTATCAGGTTTGATGTGTAGGTTCTTGATCCACTTGGACATAAGCTTTGTACAGGGTGATAAGGATGGATCGATCTGCATTCTTCTACATGTTGCCCTCCAGTTGAACCAGCACCATTTGCTGAAAATGCTATCTTTTTTCCATTGGATGGTTTTGGCTCCTTTGTCAAAAATCAAGTGACCATAGGTGTGTGGGTTCATTTCTGGGTCTTCAATTCTATTCCATTGGTCTATCTGTCTGTCTCTGTACCAACACCATGCAGTTTTTATCACTATTGCTCTGTAATACTGCTTGAGTTCAGGGATAGTGATTCCCCCTGAAGTCCTTTTATTGTTGAGGATAGTTTTAGCTATCCTGGGTTTTTTGTTATTCCAGATGAATTTGCAAATTGTTCTGTCTAACTCTTTGAAGAATTGGATTGGTATTTTGATGGGGATTGCATTGAATCTGTAGATCGCTTTTGGTAAAATGGCCATTTTTACTATATTAATCCTGCCAATCCATGAGCATGGGAGATCTTTCCATCTTCTGAGGTCTTCTTCAACTTCTTTCTTCAGTGTCTTGAAGTTCTTATTGTACAAATCTTTTACTTGCTTGGTTAAAGTCACACCGAGGTACTTTATATTATTTGGGTCTATTATGAAGGGTGTCGTTTTCCTAATTTCTTTCTCGGCTAGTTTCTCTTTTGTGTAGAGGAAGACTACTGATTTATTTGAGTTAATTTTATACCCAACCACTTTGCTGAAGTTGTTTATCAGTTTTAGTAGTTCTCTGGTGGAACTTTTGGGATCACTTAAATAAACTATCATATCATCTGCAAATTGTGATATTTTCACTTCTTCTTTTCCGATCTGTATCCCCTGGACCTCCTTTTTTGTCTGATTGCTCTGGCTAGAACTCCAAGAACTATATTGAATAAGTAGGGAGAGAGTGGGCAGCCTTGTCTAGTCCCTGATTTTAGTGGGATTGCTTCACGTTTCTCTCCATTTAGTTTAATGTTAGCAACTGGTTTGCTGTATATGGCTTTTACTATGTTTAGGTAGGGGCCTTGAATTCCTATTCTTTCCATTACTTTTATCATGAAGGGGTGTTCAATTTTTTCAAATGCTTTCTCAGCACCTTATGAAATGATCATGTGGTTTTGTTCTTTCAGTTTGTTTATATAATGAATCACGTTGATGGTTTTCCCTATATTAAAGCATCCCTGCATGCCTGGGATGAAGCCTACTTGATCATGGTGGATGATTGTTTTGATGTGCTCTTGGATTCGGTTTGCCAGAACTTTATTGATTATTTTTGCGTCGATATTCATGAGGGAAATTGGTCTGAAGTTCTCATTCTTTTTTAGGTCTTTGTGTGGTTTAGATATAAGAGTAATTGTGGCTTCATAGAAGGAATTCGTTAGTGCTCCATCTGTTTCAATTTTGTGGAATAGTTTGGATAATATTGGTACGAGGTCTTCTATGAAGGGCTGATAGAATTCTGCACTAAACCTGTCTGGACCTGGGCTCTTTTTGGCTGGGAGACCTTTAATGACTGCTTCTATTTCCTTAGGAGTTATGGGGTTTTTTAACTGCTTTATCTGTTCCTGATTTAACTTCCGTACCTGGTATCTGTCTAGGAAATTGTCCATTTCCTGCAGATTTTCAAGTTTTGTTGAATATAGGTTTTTATAGTAAGATCTGATGATGTTTTAAATTTCCTCTGAATCTGTAGTTATGTCTCCTTTTCAATTCTGATATTGTTAATTTGGACACACTCTCTGTGTCCTCTCGTTAGTCTGGCTAAGGGTTTATCTCTCTTGTTGATTTTCTCAAAGAACCAACTTTTGGTTCTGTTGATTCTTTCTATGGTCATTTTTGTTTCTACTTGGTTGATTTCAGCTCTGAGTTTGATTATTTCCTGCCTTCTACTCCTCCTGGGTGTATTTGCTTCTTTTTGTTCTAGAGCTTTTAGGTGTGCTGTCAAGCTGCTGACATATGCTCTTTCCTGTTTCTTTCTGCAAGCACTCAGCGCTATGAGTTTTCCTCTTAGCACAGCTTTCATTGTTTCCCATATGTTTGGGTATGTTGTACCTTCATTTTCATTAAATTCTAAAAAGTCGTTAATTTCTTTCTTTATTTCTTCCTTGACCAGGTTATCATTGAGTAGAGCACTGTTCAATTTCCACGTATATGTGGGCATTTTTCCCTTATTGATATTGAAGACCAGTTTTAGGCCATGGTGATCCGATAGCACACATGGGATTATTTCTATCTTTCTGTACCTGTCGAGGCCCGTTTTTTGACCAATTATAAGGTCAATTTTGGAGAAAGTACCATGAGGAGCTGAGAAGAAGGTATATCCTTTTGCTTTAGGATAGAATGTTCTGAAATATCTGTTAAGTCCATTTGGCGCATGACTTCTCTTAGTCTGTCTATGTCTCTGTTTAATTTCTCTTTCCATGATCTGTCCATTGATGAGAGTGGGCTGTTGAAGTTTCCTACTAGTATTGTGTGAGGAGCAATGTGTGTTTTGAGCTTAATAAGGTTTCGTTGACGTATGTAGGTGCCCTTGTATTTGGGGCATAGATATTTAGGATTGAGAGTTCATCTTGGTGGATTTTTCCTTTGATGAATATGAAGTGTCCTTCCGTATCTTTTTTGATGACTTTTAGTTGAAAATTGATTTTACTTGATATTAGAATGGCTACTCCAGCTTGCTTCTTCTGACCATTTGCTTGGAAATTTGTTTTCCAGCCTTTCACCCTGAGGTAGTGTCTGTCTTTGTCTCTGAGGTGTTTTTCCTGTAGGCAGCAGAATGCAGGGTCCCCGTTGCGTATGCAGTTTGTTAATCTATGTCTTTTATTGGGGAGTTGAGGCCATTGAGGTTGAGAGATATTAAGGAATAGTGCTTATTGCTTCCTGTTATCTTCATATTTGGATGTGAGGATATGTTTGTGTGCTTTTCTTCTCTTTGTTTTGTTTCCAAGATTATTAGTATCTTGTTTCTTCTAGGGTATAGCTTGCCTCCTTATGTTGGGCTTTACCATTTATTATCCTTTGTAGTGCTGGATTTGTAGAAAGATATTGTGTAAATTTGGTTTTGTCATGGAATATCTTGGTTTCTCCATCTACGTTAATTGAGAGTTTTGCAGGATACAGTAACCTGGGCTGGCATTTGTGTTCTCTTAGGGTCTGTATGACATCTGCCCAGGATCTTCTGGCCTTCAGAGTTTCTGGTGAAAAGTCTGGTGTAATTCTGATAGGTCTGCCTTTATATGTTATTTGACCTTTTTCCCTTACTGCTTTTAATATTCTTTCTTTATTTTGTGCGTTTGGTGTTTTTACTGTTATGTGACAGGAGGTGTTTCTTTTCTGGTCCAATCTATTTGGAGTTCTGTAGGCTTCTTGTATGCCTATGGGTATCTCTTTTTTTAGGTTAGATAAGTTTTCTTCTATGATTTTGTTGAAGATATTTACTGGTCTTTTGAGCTGGGAGTCTTCACTCTCTTCTATACCTATTATCCTTAGGTTTGATCTTCGCATTGTGTCCTGGATTTCCTGTATGTTTTGGACCAGTAGTTTTTTCCGCTTTACATTATCTTTGACAGTTGAGTCAATGATTTCTATGGAATCTTCTGCTCCTGAGATTCTCTCTTCCGTCTCTTGTATTCTGTTTGTGTAGCTCGTATCTACAGCTCCTTGTCTCTTCTTTTGGTTTTCTATATCCAGGGTTGTTTCCATGTGTTCTTTCTTGACTGCTTCTATTTCCATTTTTAATTCCTTCAACTGTTTGATTGTGTTTTCCTGGAATTCATTCAGGGATTTTTGTGACTCCTCTTTATGGGCTTCTACTTGTTTATTTATGATTTCCTGGAATTCTTTCAGGGATTTTTGTGACTCCTCTCTATGGGTTTCTACTTGGTTATTTATGATGTCCTGGAATTCTTTCAGGGATTTTTGTGATTCCTCTCTGTAGGCTTCTACTTGTTCTCTAAGGGAGTTCTTCACGTCTTTTTTTACGTCCTCCAGCATCATGATCAAATATGATTTTGAAACTAGATCTTGCTTTTCTGGTGTGTTTGGATATTCCGTGTTTGTTTTGATGGGAGAATTGGGCTCCGATGATGCCAGGTAGTCTTGGTTTCTGTTGCTTGGGTTCCTGTGCTTGCCTCTCGCCATCAGATTATCTCTAGCGTTACTTTGTTCTGCTATTTCTGACAGTGGCTAGACTGTCCTATAAGCCTGTGTGTCAGGAGTGCTGTAGACCTGTTTTCCTGTTTTCTTTCAGCCAGTTATGGGGACAGAGTGTTCTGCTTTCGGGCGTGTAGTTTTTCTTATCTACAGGTCTTCAGCTGTTCCTGTGGGCCTGTGTCCGGTGTTCACCAGGCAGGTCTCTTGCAGCAGAAAGGTTGGTCTTACCTGTGGTTCTGAGGCTGAAGTTTGCTCATGGGTTTCTGCCTAAGACCTCTCTGCGGCGGCAGCAACCGGGAAGATCTGTGCCGCTCTTTCCGGGAGCCTCCATGCACCAGGGTTCCAGATGGCGTTTGGTGTTTTCCTCTGGTGTCTGAGATGTGTGCAGAGTGCAGTCTCTTCTGGTTTCCCAGGCGTGTTTGCCTCTCTGTAGGTTTAGCTCTCCCTCCCACGGGATTTGGGTGCAGAGAACTGTTTATCCGGTCTGTTCCTTCAGGTCTGGCGGAGTCTCAGGCGCAGGGGTCCTGCCGCTCCTGGGCCCTCCCCCACGGGAACCCAGAGGCCGTATACAGTTTCCTCGTGGGCCAGGGATGTGGGCAGGTGTGGGCAGTGTTGGTGGTCTCTTCTGCTCTGCAGCCTCAGGAGTGCCCACTTGACCAGGCGGTGAGGTCTCTCTCCCACGGGGTTTGGGAGCAGAGAGCTGCTGCGGGCCGGGATCCGAGGGTGTGGGACTTGTGGTCGATAATAATGTTTCTAATCCAGTAACATACAGAAAGAGTTCTGCTCAATGAATGTCGTCAGTAATGGTTAGGATGCTACTTGTTCACCAGATAAATTTGACTTTTTGAATGATATAAGTAAGATGCATCTTCAGCAAAGGAACCTTATCATCAGTTTACTGAGATTTAATCTTAGATTTGTATATGGTCTGTGATATTTTAGTGAGGTAGTAAGAAAAATTTACTAAATGACCCAACGAAATAGCCCATTCATGTACCAGAGAATTTACATGTATATAAAATCCTGGTTAGTCTAATATTGCTTCAAATATATGGTGACTCATTTCCATTACATACATACACACACACACACACACACACACACACATATATATATATACATGACTATATTATAGATGGATATATTATATATGAATAGATATATTAGTATGTATATATACACATATGGTTATATATGATCACATATATACATTTGTGGTATATGTTTATAAGCTTCTGTTAATTGAGAATTTTATATATGAGTATTGTATTTACTACTCTCCCTACTCCTACTTAGCCAATACATGCTCTGCTGCATTCATTATTATAATGATTACCAATTATTATTATTATTACTCATATTATTGATACTATTGTTCCTGTTACTTTTTCATATATGTGCATAATACTTTCTGATGTGTATGTTAAGTGTTTGTCTTAAGTGTTCTATTACTGTGAACAAGACCCTCCAGCCATGGTAACACATGGAATATAGCATTCAAATATGGCTTATGTACACTTTCAAAACATGAAGGAAATGGTGCTGAAGAGTCAGGTGAATCAATAGGCAACAGGAGGAAAGAAAGAGCACATGGAGTAGGTGTTCTGAAATCTTAAAGCCCACTTCATGTGATACATTTTCTCCAGCAAGGCCACATCTAGTACAACAAAGCCTACCCAAGTATTGCCAAATCCAGATGATTACATATTCAAATACACAATATTATGGCTGCCATTCTTATTCAAACAACTCCAACATACACACACACACACACACGTGTGTGTGTGTGTGTGTGTGTGTGTGTGTGTGTGTGGAAGTGTGGCTTGTGTCTGTGTGTTTAAGGGTGACGTCTTGAAATTAATATTCTACAATTTTTTGTCCCAGGACAAGACTGATTCATCTTTTAATATCCATTAATTTCTTGTTGCTTTGCTTATTTATCCTTTTATTTTATTGGATATTTTATGTATTTACATGTCAAATAATATCCACTTTCCCAGTTCCCCTCTTTCCCTCCTCTCTCCCCTGCTTCTATGAGGATGCTCCCCCTCCCAGCCACCCACTCCCACCTCACTGTCCTGGCATTCCCTACACTGGAGAATCAAGCCTACACAGGACCAGGGGATACTACTCCTATTGAAGCCAGACAATACCATCCTCTGCTGTATATATGGCTAGAGCCATGTCTCCCTCCTTGCATACTCTTTTGTTGGTGATTTAGTACCTGGAAGTTCTGATGTATCTGGTTACTTGATATTGTTGTTCTTCCTGTGGGGTTGCAAACCCCTTCATCTCCTTCATTCATTTCTCTAACTCCTGGATTGTGATTCCTGTGTTTAGTCCAGTGGTTTGCTGCAAGTGTCCTTATCTGTATTGGTAAGGGTCTGGCAGAGCCTCTCAGGAGACATCCATATTTTCTCATTAAAACTGTCATGATAATTGTGATTTAATTGATTTAAGCTCTATTTTCTATTTCCAATATTTTTTAATAGCATAAATGGTATTCTTGTATCCAAAATTGCCATGAGTGTGTTTTTTACTCATTTTAATTTTTTTTTTTACTGTCCAGCAGTTGCCTCCCTCCAGGTCCCTCTCTCACAATTCCTCATTTCATTCCTCCTCCCCGTGTCTCCAAGAGGATATCCCCTCCCACAAGGCCTCCACACTCCCTACGGCCTCGAAACTCTCCAAGGTGGAGCATCTCCTTTCCCACTGACACCAGAACAGGAAGTCCTTGTGTCCTGGGTCTCAGAACAACTCGTGTATGTTACCTGTTTGGTAGACCAGGGTCTGAGAGATCCCAAGGCTCTGGGTTAGTTAAGAATTCTGGCCTCCTCCTCACTTTCTTCCAGCCTTACTCTAATGCAACCACAGGAGTCCCTAACTTCTGTCTAATTGTTGGGTTTAAGTATGTGCATCTGTCTCAGTCAGGGAGGTGAGTCTCTCATAGTACAACCACGCTTCTATCAGTATTAGTGTCATGCCTTGAACCAACTCCTAGAGATGGATCCAAATTTGGGTCTGTCACTGGACCTCATTTCCTTCAGTCTTTTCTCCATTTTTGTCCCTATATTTCCTTTGGACAGAAACAAATTTTTGCCAGAATTTTTTGACTGTAGGATGATAACCCTATCCTTCCACTTGATGCCCTCTGTTTCTACTGGAGTTGAACTCTATGAGTTTTCTTTCCCTAGAATTGGATGAGTGCACTTTTAGTACTTGGAATCTCTCACTTCCCAGGTCTATGGTATCTTCTAGAGGGTCTACTCCACTTTGCAACCCATGAGTTTGCATATTTCCATTCATTCAGCTGGCTTTGAGGGATTATCTCCTGTCTCGACACCGGTTTTTATAAAATTATAAAAATTAAAACAGTCTTTTACTCAGCCCCAGGACCAGCACTGCAGTGCCTGAACATATCTGATGGATATCTCAATCTCAGTCAGCAACGTGTCTACTCCATCCCATAACACACTGTCAAAGGCTTCTCTCTGAGCCTGGCAGCATTCTCTCCACTTATCTAGTTCCCAAAGCAGGTTTCCAAGCCAAAAACACACATCTCAACTCCATGGTAGCCCAGAGCAGCAACCCCACACGCTCTTACACTTAATTCTGCACATGAAAGAACACACAACACAATAACCTCTGATCTAATTGATAAGATATAATTGCCCACCTAGACATTCACAGCCTTGTACACATCTATCCCTTAAGAAATTCATAACAAACTGTAAGGTACAGCGTGGAATCTTAAGTCAGCTTCTATGTTGTTCTATGGCTACTCTACCCTCTCATCCTCTCTCCTCCTCTCCCATTAAACTTTTCTCATGTCCATCCATCCTTCTTATCCAATGACAGGCCTCATTCTATCCTCTATGGACCTCACATGTTAAATGAGAACGTTCTGAGGAAGTCATCTGAGTCCTGAGTATATGACAGGGCAGCTGTCCTTGGGGCAGCAGAATTAGCATCAAAATACAGGGAACTCCATGGCAAACCACAACAGACACTCCCATAATTTATTATGTTCACCTTTTCACACCTCCTCCCTTCTACTACCCAGACCTCTTCCTCTCTGTGCACACTATGATGGTTTTCTTCCTCTCCAAAACTGGTATTGAAGATTCCTCACTTAAATCCTTTGGTTTTTTTTTTTTTAAACTTCTCGTGTTCTATGGATTATGTGCTTGGTATTTTGTATATTTTTGGCTAATATCCACTTATCAGTTAGTGCATATCATGCATGCCATGTTGAGTCAGAGTAAACTTACTCAGGCTTAGGCTTTATAGTTCAGTGCATTTTTCTGCAAGCATCATGATGTTCTCATTCTTAATAGCTGAATACTCTTATTTTTTTTCTTTTTTTAAAATATTACATATCTTTTTTTGTTTTTTTTTCATCTTTATTAACTTTGGTAGATCTTATTTACATTTCGATTTTTATTCCTTTCCCGGTTTCCGGGCCAACATTCCCCTAACCCCTTCCACTCCCCTTCTCTATGGATGTCCCCCTTCCCACCCTCCCCCCCTTCCCACCCTCCCCCCAACAATCATGTTCACTGGGGGTTCAGTCTTGGCAGAACCAAGGGCTTCCCCTTCCGCTGGTGCTCTTACCAGGCTATTCATTGCTACCTATGCAGTTGGAGCCCGGGGTAAGTCCATGTATAGTCTTTGGGTAGGGGCTTAGTCCCTGGAAGCTCTGATTGTTTACATTGTTCATGTGGGGTCTCAAGACACTTCAAGCTCTTTCAGTCCTTTCTCTGACTTGTTCAACAGGGATCTTGTTCTCAGTTCAGTGGTTTGCTGCTGGCATTCGCCTATGTATTTGCTGTATTCTGGCTGTGTTTCTCAGGAGAGAATTACATCCAGCTCCTCTCAGCCTGTACTTCTTTGCTTCATCCATCTTATCAAGTTTGGTGGCTGTACGTGTATGGGCCACATGTGGGGCAGGGTCTGAATGGGTGTTCCTTCTGCCTCTGTTCCAAACATTGCCTCCCTTTTCCCTCCCAAGGGTATTCTTGTTCCCCTTTTAAAGAAGGAGTGAAGCATCCACATTTTGGTCATCCTTCTTGAGTTTCATGTGTTCTATACATCTAGGGTATTTCAAGCATTTGGGCTAATATCCACTTATCAATGAGTGCATACTATGTGCATTTTTCTGTGATTGGGTTACCTCACTCAGGATGATATTTTCCAGTTCCATCCATTTGACTATGAATTTCATAAAGTCATTGTTTTTGATAGCTGAGTAGTATTCCATTGTATAAATGTACCATATTTTCTGTATCCATTACTCTGTTGCAGGGCATCTGGGTTATTTCCAGCTTTTCGCTATTATAAATAAGGCTGCTATGAACATAGTGGAGCATGTGTCTTTGTTATAGGTTGGCGCATCTTTTGGGTATAAACCAAAGAGAGGTATAGCTGGGTCCTCAGATAGTTCAATGTCCAATTTTCTGAGGAAACTCCAGACTGATTTCCAGAATGCTTGTACCAGTCTGTAATCCCACCAACAATGGAGGAGTGTTCCTCTTTCTCCGCATCCTTGCCAGCATCTGCTGTCACCTGAGTTTTTGATCTTAGCCATTCTCACTGGTGTGAGGTGGAATCTCAGGGTTGTTATGATTTGCATTTCCCTTATGACTAAAGATGTTGAACATTTCTTTAGGTGTTTCTCAGCCATTCCGCATTCCTCAGCTGTGAATTCTTTAGCTCTGGACCCCAATTTTTAATAAGATTATTTGTCTCCCTGCCGTCTAACTTCTTGAGTTCTTTGTACATTTTGGGTATAAGCCCTCTATCAGTTGCAGGATTGGTAAAGATCTATTCGCTATCTGTTGGTTACTGTTTTGTCCTAACAACAGTGTCTTTGCTTACAGAAACTCTGGAGATTTATGAGATCCCATTTGTTGATTTTTGATGTTAGAGCATAAGCCATTGGTGTTTTGTTCAGGAAATTTTCTCCAGTTCCCATTTGCTTGAGACTCTTCCCCACTTTTTCTTCTATTAGTTTGAGTCGATCTGGTTTGATGTGGAGGTCCTTGATCCACTTGGACTTAAGTTTTGTACAGGGTGATAAGAATGGATAGATCTGCATTCTTCTACATGCTGACCTCCAGTTCAATCAGCACCATTTGCTGAAAATGCTATGTTTTTCCCATTGGATGATTTTGGCTCCTTTGTCAAAAATCAAGTGATGTGTGAGTTCATTTCTGGGTCTTTAATTCTATTCCACTTGTCTATCTGTCTGTTTCTGTACCAATACCATGAAGTTTTTATCACTATTTCTCTGTATATACTCCTTGAGTTCAGGGATAGTGATTCCCCTGGAAGTCCTTTTATTGTTGAGCACCATTTTAGCTATCCTGGGTATTTTGTTATTCCAGATGAATTTGCAAATTGTTCTGTCTAACTCTGTGAAAAACTGGATTGTTTTTTTGATAGAAATTGTATTGAATCTGTAGATCACTTTTGGTAAAATGGCCATTTTTACTACAATAATCCTGCCAATCCATGAGCATAGGAGATCTTTCCATCTTCTGAGATCTTCAATTTCTTTCCTCAGAAGCTTGAATTTCTTATCATACAGATCGTTCAATTGCTTGGTTAGAGTCACTCTGAGTTATATTACATTATTTGGGACTATTAAGAAGGGTGTCGTTTCCCTAATTTCTTTCTCAGCTAGTTTCTCTTCTGTGTAGTGGAAGGTTACTCTTTTATTTGATTTAAGTTTATACCTGGACACTTTGCTGAAGGTGTTTATCAGGTTGAGTAGTAATCTGGTGGAACTTTTGGGATCACTTAAATATACTACCATGCCATCTGCAAATAGTGATATTTTGACTTCTTCCTTTCCAATCTGTATCCCTTTGATCTCCTATTGTTGTCTGGTTGCTCTCGCTAGAACTTCAATAACTGTATTGAATAAGTAGGGAGAGCATGGGCAAACTTGTCTAGTCCCTGATTTTAGTGGGATTCCTTCAAGTTTCTCTACATTTAGTTTAATATTAGCTACTGTTTTGCTGTATATGGCTTTTACTATGATAAGGTATGGGCTTGAGTTTTTATTCTTTCCAGGACTTTTATCATGAAGGGGTGTTGAATTTTGTCACATGCTTTCTCAGCTTCTAATGAAATGATCATGTGTTTTTTTTCTTTCAGTTTGTTTATATAGAGGATTATGTTGATGGTTTTCCATATATTAAACCATCCCTGCATGCCTTGGATGAAGCCTACTTGATCATGGTGGATGATTATTTAGATGTGCTCTTGGATTCGGTTTGCCAGAATTATATTGAGTATTTTTGCGTTGATATTTATAAGGTTAATTGTTCTGAAGTTCTCTTTCTTTGCTGGTTCTTTGTGTGGTTTAGGTATAAGAGTAATTGTGGCTTCATAGAAGGAATTCGTTAGTGCTCCGTGTGTTTCACTTTTGTGGAATAGTTTGGATAGTATTGGTATGAGGTCTTGTATGAAGTCTGATAGAATTCTGCACTGAACCCATCTGGATTCCTTTTTGCTTGGGAGACTTTTAATGACTGTTTCTATTTCCTTAGGAGTAATGGGGTTGTTTAAATGGTTTATCTGTTCCTGATTTAAGTTTCGTAGTTTGATATCTATCTAGGAAATTGTCCATTTCCTCCAGATTTTCAAGTTTGTTGAATATAGGCTTTTTTAGTAAGATCTGATGGTTTTTTGAATTTCCTCTAATACTGTAGTTATGTCTCCCATTTCATTTCTGATTTTGTTAATTTGGACACACTGTGTCCTCTCGTTAGTCTGGCTAAGCATTTATCTGTCTGGTTGATTTTCTCAAAGAACCAGCTTTTGGTTCTATTGATTCTTTGTATAGTCCTTTTTGTTTCTACTTGGTTGATTTCAGCTCTGAGTTTGATCATTTCCTGCCTTCTACTTCTCCTGGGTGTATTTGTTTCTCTTTGTTCTAGAGCTTTTAGGTGTGCTGTCAAGCTGCTGATATATGCTCTCTCCTGTTTCTTTCTGCAGGCACTCAGCGCTATGAGTTTTCTTCTTAGCACAGCTTTCATTGTGTCCCATGAGTTTGGGTGTGTTGTACCTTCATTTCAATGAAATTCTAAGAAGTCTTTCATTTCTTTCTTTAATTCTTCCTTGACCAGGTTATCATTGAGTAGAGAGCATTGTTCAACTTCCTTGTATATGTGGGTGTTCTTCCCTTATTGTTATTGAAGACCAGCTTTAGCCTGTGGTGGTCTGATAGGACACATGGGATTATTTCCATCTTTCTGTATCTGTTGAGGCCTGTCTGATAGGACACATGGGATTATTTCTATATTTCTGTATCTGTTGAGGCCAGTTTTATATTTTGGAGAAAGTACCATGAGGTTGTGAGAACAAGGCATAACCTTTTGTTTTAGGATAGAATATTCTATAAATGTCTGTTAAGTCCATTTGGTTCATGACTTCACTAAGTCTGTCTATGTCTCTGTTTAATTTCTGTTTCCATGATCTGTCCATTGATGAGAGTGGGATGTTGAAATCTCCTACTATTATTGT
Source organism: Rattus norvegicus (assembly GCF_021556685.1). NCBI lineage: Eukaryota > Metazoa > Chordata > Mammalia > Rodentia > Muridae > Rattus > Rattus norvegicus. The sequence continues at coordinate 126,786,459 of NC_141534.1, read as the reverse complement.
GTGAGGTGCAATGTGTGCTTTCAGCTTTACTAAGCTTTCTTTTATATATTTAGGTGCCCTTGTATTTGGAGCACAGATATTTAAGATTGAGAGTTCATCCTGGTGGATTTTTCCTTTGATGAATATGAAGTGTCCTTCATTATTTTTTGATGACTTTTGGTTGAAAATCGATTTTATTTGATATTTGAATGGCTACTCCAGCTTGCTTCTTCAGACCATTTGCTTGGAATGGTGTTTTCCAGCCTTTCACTCTGAGGTAGTATTTGTCTTTGTCTCTGAGGTGTGTTTCCTGTAGGCATTGGAAGGCAGGGTCTTCATTGTGTATCCAGTTTGTTAATCTGTGTCTTTTTATTGGGAATTGAGTCCATTTATGTTGAGTAATATTAAAGAATAGTGACTGTTGCTTCCTGTTTTATTCATATTTGGATGTGAAATTATTTTTGTGTGCTTTTCTTCTCTTTGTTTTGCTGCCAAGACGATTAGTTTCTTGCTTTTTCTATGGTGTAGCTTGGGTCCTTATTTTGGGATTTACCCTTTATTATCCTATGTAGGGCTAGATTTGTAGAAAGATATTGTGTAAATTTGCTTTTGTCGTGGAATATCTTCGTTTCTCCATCTATTTTAATTATGAGTTTTGCTGGATACAGTAACCTGGGCTGATATTTATGTTCTCTTAGGGTCTGTATGATATCTATCCATGACCTTCTGGCTTTCATAGTCTCTGGTGAGAACTCTGGTATAATTCAGATAGGTCTGCCTTTATATGTCACTTGACCTTTTTCCCTTACTGCTTTTAATATTCTTTCTTTGTTTTGTGCATTTGGTGTTTTGACTATTAGGTGATGGGAGAAGTTTCTTTTCGGCTCCAATCTATTTGGAGTTCTATAGGCTTCTTGTATGTTTATGGGCATCTCTTTGTTTAGGTTAGGAAAGTTTTCTTCTATGATTTTGTTGAGGATATTTACTGGTCCTTTGAGCTGGCAGTCTTCACTCTCTTCTATATTATCCTTAGGTTTGATTTTCTCATTGTGTCCTGGATTTCCTGTATGTTTTCAACCAGTAGCTTTTTCTGTCTTACATTATCTTTAACAGTTGTGTTGATAATTTCTATGGACTCTTCTGCTCCTGAGATTCTGTCTGTCTTCTCTTGTATTCTGTTGGTTATTCTTGTATCCATGCCTCATTGTCTCTTACTTTGGTTTTCTATATCCAGGGTTGTCACCCTTTGTGCTTTCTTTCTTGCTTCTATTTCCATTTTTAATTCTTTCTCCTGTTTGATTTTTCATGGAATTCTTTCAGGGATTTTTGTGATTCCTTTCTATAGGCCTCTACTTGCTTATTTATGTTTTCCTGTGTTTCTCTAAAGGAGAACTTTATGTCTTTCTTGAAGTCCTCCATCATCATGATCAAATGTGATTTAAAATCAAGATCTTGCTTTTCTGGTGTGTTTGGATATTCAGAGTTTGCTTTGGTGGGAGAATTGGGCTCTGATGATGCCATGTAGTCTTGGTTTCTGTTGCTTGGGTTCATGTGCTTGCCTCTTGCCATCAGGTTGTCTCTGGTATTATCTTGTTCTGCTATTTCTGACAGTGGCTAGACCGTCCTATAGGCTTGTGTGTCAGGAGTGCTATAGACATGTTTTCTTCTTTTCTTTCAGCCTGTTATGGTAACAGAGTGTTCTGCTTTCAGGCATGTAGTCTTTCCTGTCTACTAGTCTTCAGCTGTTCCTGTGGGCATGTGTCTTGAGTCTAACAGGCAGGTCACTTGGGGCAGAAAAGTTGGTTTACCTCTAGTCCTGGGCCTGAAGTTGATCCTGGAGGGATGCGTTTCAGCTCTCTGTGAGGGCAGCAACTAGAAGGGCCTGCCCCACCTTTTCTCAGGCCCTTGTGCACAGAGGTCTCAGACAGATTTAGGTGATTTCTTCTAGAGTCAGAAATGTGGGCAAAGTGTAGTTTCTTCTGGCTTCTCAGGTGTGTCTGCATGCATGCCCCTCTGAAGGTTTAGCTCTCCCTCCCACGAGATTTAGGTGCAGGGAACTGTTGACCCAGTCCCTTCAGATCTGGACGGTGTCTGGACCACAGGGTACCTGCCACTTGAGTGCCCCTATCTTCCTGTTCCCAGAGACCTGAATACTATTCTATTTTGTAAATTAATCACATTTTCTGCATCCATTAGTCAATTGTGGGACATATTGTTTTCAGCTTCTGGCTACATAAATAAGGCCACTATGTACATGTGTCCCTGTGTCATGGTGGAACATCTTTCAGGTATATGCCTAAGAGTGGTATAGCTGAATCTTCAGATAGATCTATTTCCAATTTTCTTAGGAACCTTCAGATTGATTTTCAGAGTGGTTGTGTCAGTTTGCAATCTCACGAGCCAAGGAGTATTCGTCTATACATCTTTACCAACATGTGTGGTCACCAGAGATATTTGTCCTATCCATTCAGATTAGTGTCAGGTGGCATCTAGGAATGACTTGATTTGCATTTCCCTGATCACTAAGGACTTTGAACCTTTCTTTACGTGTCTCTTAGCCATTCCAGATCCCTCTGTTGTGAGTTCTTGGTTTATGTTTATTTTTTAATTGGGTTTTTTGGAGGTTAGTTTCTTTATTCTTTATATATTTTGAATATTAGTCCTTTATCAGATGTGGGGTTGCCAGTTTGTCCTATTGACTTTGTGTTTTGCCTTAAAGATGCTTTTCAGTTTCATGTTGTCCTGTTTGTTAATTCTTGATAGTAGAGCCTGAGACATTGGCATTCTGATTACGAAATTACCCATTCCCCCATGCCAATGAATTCAAGGCTCTTTCCCACTTTCTCTTCTATTAGATTTAGTATATCTGGTTTCATGCTAAGGTCATTGATCCACTTGAACTTGAGCTTTTGTCTGGTGACACAAATAAATCTATTTTCATTTGTCTACATAATGACTGCCAGTTAGACCAGCACAATTCTTTTTACATTGTATATTTTTGTCTTCCTTGTCAAAGATCAAATGTCCATAAGGATGTGTGTTTATTTCTGAGTCTTCAATTCTATTCCATTGGTTGACCTATCTCTCTTTGTACCAAATCAATACTGTTTTTGTCACTACTGCTTTGTAGTAGAACTTGCGGTCAGAAGTAATTTTAATGCTATGAAATATTTTCGCTGTTTTTTTTTCCATATGAAATTGAGAATTGATCTTTCCATGCCTATGAGGAATTGTGTAATTTTGATGGTGAGTTTACTTAATCTGTAGAATCCTTTTTTATATTTATCATACCAATCAATGAACATGTGAGGCCTCTCCATTTCTGAGGTTTTCTTTGATTTCTTTCTTTAGAAACTTGAGGTTCTTGTCATACACATCTCTCCCTTGTTTGGATAGAATTACCTCAAGATATTTTTGTGACTATTGTGAAGGATGCTTTTCTCTATTTTCTTTCTTAACCTATTTGTCATTTTTATAGAGAGGGCTATTGATTTGAGTTAATGTTATATCATGTCACTTTGCTTAAGTTTTTTATCCAATGTAGAAGTTCTCTTGTAGAAATATCGTTGAGTGCATGTGAAATAGAAACAGAAAAATTGCTGAATTTTACTGGCCAATTAGCCTATACTGCTTGTCATATTCCAGTCATAAGAAAAAACATTATCTTAATTGATCCACAAGAAAAATGCATCTGCATTTAACCAGGATTTGATAGAGATTGAAATGCAGTTGTGCTCATGCTTTTCTAACATCTAGTATGTCATGAAATATTTTATACTATATCCATCTGGCCAAAACCCAGTATGCTTATAGGCAGGATTGATTATCAAAATCCTTTTTAGTGGCTATTCACATCTAATGAGCTGATAGAGAAGTAGAAATAGAGATGTCTCTGATATGCTGGCTCTAAAACACTAGCCATGCTTCAGTATGAAATCCCATATTAATACACAGAGCACTGGCTTGAATAATTTTCATCGTTATAAAGAAAGAAAGGATATAAAAATGGATATACTAGAGATAATTATTTTAGGAAAGGAATGATAGTGTAAGTAATGCATTGGTTTTTTTTTTGAACCATTCATATAGTTGCATTGGATTAAATATTGCATCAAGATGAACTGCACCTGAGTAACAATAATAGAAATGGTCTCACAAACACAAGTGCAATACCACATAGTAACATATTTACATATGTATTGCATGTATACATATTCTCTAATAATTTATTTTCTAAATTATTTACCTCTTAAGTTATGTCTATATGAGCTACACTTCTGGAACAGGGTTAGCCCCTGGGAATCTATTGGGGTGACTTTAGATATGACTCCTGGAAGTGGGGGATATGGAAACTGAAGTGGCAAACATCATCATATAGTCAGGTGTGAGTTCCTGTGTGTGTAGGGGGCACCGTCCCACCCATAAAAACTTTGACCCAAAATGTAAAATGTGTACACCATGTGCATGGATGAAGATGAACAGAGAAGGACAGAAAGGCCAACAAATGACTGACCCAACCTGAGACCCATCCCAAGAGCAAGAACCAGTCCATGACACTGATACTCTGTTATGCTTAAAGATAGAATCCTACAATAACTGTCATTTGAGAAGCTCCACCTGAGAGACAATTGCAACAGACAAAGAGAACTAAAGCTAAAGAGCTCAGGGAGTATAAATTAAGAGTAGGCAGAAGGATTAAGGCATCCAAATATGATAGGGACTCCACAGGACGTCAATTAACCTGGAATCTTGCAGTTCCCATAGACTGATAGATAAACTAAAAGCATGTTGAGGGTAGACTTAGCTTCCGTCCTATGTGTAGCAAATGTGCAGCTTGTTTTTTATGCAGGTTCCCCCAACATTTGGAGTGAGATGTACCCTGACCCTGTTTTGGCTGTAGATCCCATTCTCCTAACTGGTGTGCTTTGTCTGGCCAGAGATTGAAAGAATGCATATTGTTTTGCTATGACTTCATATGTCAGGGGGCTGTACTTCATCTTCTCAGAGAATAAGAAAGAAAATGTGGGGATGATATTAGTATATAAAGTGAATAAATAAATTAAGAAAAAAGGTTTGTCTATAACATTATGACACTGTTAGATACGCTATGCTAAATGATTATATTTCTGAATTAAAGCTTGAAAATATGTTTTTAAAAATGCAGGAAGATTTCTGAAGGACACTTCAATGAACGAAATGCTATCTAATATTATAACTAATGCTTATTATCACTTAGTAAAATTAACAAAATCATATCACAAAAAACATAAGAAAGCTGAAATTAGCAACCAAAGTCGCATTCCGAAATGTCAAGACCAGTAATAAAGGCCTACATATATCTAGAGAGCATCTATTTCCTATAAGCTAGATATGTGTGCACTCCCCAGATACCATTGGGTGTATTTTTTTCTACTGCTAATTGGAACCTCGGTAGAGAGTAAATTACATTTTTCAAGACTTTCTACCTTCAAGTTTTATGGTTCTGCTGAAATATACCAGGAGTAGGGATAGATAGGTGAAACAATTTTGGTGGCAGTCTCCTAGGTTACAACAGACTCTTCATTTCCATAATTTTGGGTTGTGATCTAACTGCAGAATAGTCCTAAATGCAGTCTCTCTTTGAACGCACATACTTCAGAAGTCAGAAAATCAGAGCTAATAGAGTCCCTAAATGCAGGAACTTTACCAGTCTGGATCCTGGCTTGTGTCTGGCTCTCAGGCAGTTCCAGGCTATCCAATGTCTGACTAAAAGCTGCTTATCAGAGATGGAAGAATGCATTTGAGATCTGCATGAGACAAAGCTGATAGAAACGAAGCAAAGGCAGGTTTTGCTGATATTCACAATGGTTTTCTTAAGTCACCTGCTCCTGTTTTCCTGTACAGAATGTATTCTTGCAGCTGAAGTTATGGATTCTGTTTTAAGATCAATCTTCCCTGTCTCATTCCTAGAATTCTGCATTATCAGTAAAGAGTGTGATTTACATCAGACCTTAGTATCTGACAAAGACCAAAGATGGGCTACTAGTTACACTGGTTTAGAGCACAAATTGGTAAACTCTTTGCTCTGAATTGAGGTATTCCCAACTGCAACCAGAGCTGGGGATGTTGCATAGCCCTCAGACAAAAAACTTGCCCACAGAAGTCTGCTATGCCAGGAGCACTCTCCCTCTAAGCCAAGAGCCCACAAGTGTTACTCCACTTTCTCTCCATTGACTGTCCAAGGAGAGATACTACAGGAGATCACAGGGTGTGGGACCCTCCAGGCAGCCTAGGTCAGCAACCTTCTAGACTTTATATGCCCCCAGACCTGGTGATATCCCATGGTTCTCAGAAACAAATGTTGCCCTGAGAAAACTGGTTCCCAGGAGTGCTCTCACTTCTAAATCACAGGCTAATAGACTCACAGGTCCATGGGAAGGACAAACTCTAGTCAGAGATAGCAAGACCAACTAAAATCAGAGATAACCAGATTGCAAGAGGAAAGCGCAACAACTGAAGGAACAGAAACCAAGACTACTTGGCATCATCAGAACCCAGTTCTCACAACACAATAAATACTGGATATCCCAATTCACTGAAAAAGCAAGATGTGGATTTAAAATCATATCTCATGATTATAATAGAGGACCATAAGAAATGCATAAATAACTCTCTTAAAGAAATTCAGGACAACACAGATAAAGAAGCAGAAACACTTAAAGAGGAAACACAAAAATTCCTTCAAGGATTACAAGAAAACTCAAGCAAGCAGGTGAAAAATGTTGAACAAATCCATCCAGGATTTAAAAAGGGAAATAAAAACAATAAAGAAATTACAAAGGGAGACAACCCGGAAGATAGAAAACCTAGGAAAAAGTTGAGAAGTCATAGACACAAGCATGACCAACAGAATACAAGAGATTGAAGAGAGAATCCAATTGATAGGAGATAGCATTGAAAACTTTGACACAATCATCAAACAAAGTGCAAAAAGCAAAAGCTCCTAACCAAATAAATCCAGGAAATTCAGGACATAATGAGAAGACCAAATCTAAGAATAATATTTATAGAAGAGAACAAAGATTCCCACATTAAAAAGCCAGTAAATATGTTCAACACAGTTAAAGAAGAAAACTTCCCTAATCTGAAGAAACAGATGATCATGAACATACAAGAAACCTACTGAACTCCAAACAGATTGGATCAGAAAAGAAATTCCTCCTGTCATGGAACAGTCAAAACATCAAATACACAAAATAAAGAAAGAAGATTAAAAGCAGTAAGGGAAAATGGTCAAGTAACATATAAAGGCAGACCTATCAGAATTACCCCAGACTTGTCAACAGAAACTAGGAAAGCTAGAAGATCCTGGACAGATGTCATACAGACCCTAAGAGACCACGAATGCCAGCCCAGGCTACTATATAAAGTAAAACTCTCAATCACTCTAAATGGAAAAAAAACCCAAGATATTCCATGACAAAAAAATATTTGCACAGTGTTTTTCCACAAACATATCCTTACAAAGAATAATCAATAGAATACTCCAGCAGAAGGAGGAAAACTACACCATAGAAAAAGCAAGAAAGTAATCACCTTTTAACAAACCCAAAAGAAGAGAGCCACACAAACATAATTCCACTTCTAAAAATGAAAATAACAGGAAACAACAATCATTTCTTAATATCTCTTAACATTAATGGACTTAATTCCCCAATAAAAGAACATAGATTAACAAACTGGATATGTAAAGAGGACCCAGAACTTTGCTGCATACAGGATATACACCTCGGTGACAAAGACAGACACTTCCTAAGAGTAAAAGTCTCGAAAAATTTTTTTCCAAGCAATTGGTCTCATCAATCTGGAGAAGCCATTCTAATATCAAATCAAATCAACTTTTAGCAAAAAGTTATCAAAAAAGATGAGGAAAAACACTTCATACTCATCAATGGAAAAATCTACCAAGATGAACTCTCAATTCTGATCATCCATGCTCCAAATCAAGGGCACCCTCATTCATAAAAGAAACATTTCGAAACCTCAAAGCATTCATTGTACCACAAGCAATAATAGGGGGAGATGTCAAAACACCATTCCCATCAATAGACACATCATGGAAACAGAAATTAAACAGAGATACAGTGAAACTAACGAAAGTTATGAACCAAATGAATTTAACAGAAATCTCTAGAAAATTTCATCCTAAAAGATACAAAAGTAGACCTTTTTCTTAGCACCTCATGCTACCATCTCAAAACGTGAACAAATAATTGGTCACAAAACAGGTCTTAATAGATACAAGGAGATAGAAATAAGCCCTGCATCTTATCAGAACACCATGGACTAAGTCTGGTATTCAATAACAGAGAGAGAGAGAGAGAGAGAGAGAGAGAGAGAGAGAGAGAGAGAGAGAGAGATTACATACACATGTATACTGAAGAACATTCTATTCAATGACAACTTGGTCAAGGAAGAAATAAATATTGAAATTAAAGCCATTTTAGAATTTAATGAAAATGAAGGCACAACCCACCCAAGCTTATGGGATACAATGAAAGCAGTAGTAAGAGGAAAATGTATATCTCTCAGAGTCTACAAAGTAATTGGAGAGCACATACACTAACAGTTTGACAGCAGGCCTGAAAGCTCTAGAACACAAAGAAGCAACCTCACCCATGAGGAGTAGACAACAGGTAACAATAAAACTCACAGCTGAGATCAATGAAGTAGAAAGAAAAAGAACAATACAGAGTCAAACCCAGGAGCTTCATTGAGAAAAACGAGTTAGATAAATATGTAGCCAGACTAACAATAAGGCAGAGACACAGTGTCCAAATTAACAAAATCAAAAGGGAAAGGAAGACATAACAATTGAAACTGAGGAAAATCAAAAACTTACTAGGTCCTACTGCAAAAGCCTATACTCAACAAAACTGCAAAATCTGGAGGAAATGGAGAAATTTCTAGAGAGGTATCTAGTAACAAATTTAAATCACGTTCACATAAACCATCTAAACAGTTATGTAACCCCGAAAGAAATAGAAGCAGTTATTCCAAGTATCCCAATCAAAAACCGCCTTCACCTGATAGGATTAGTGCTGAATTTTATCAAACCGTCAAAGAAGACTTAATACCAATACTTTTCACTATTTCACAAAATAAAAACAGAAGGAACACTGCCCAGCTCATTCTTTGAAGGCACAAATATGCTTATACCTAAACAACACAAACATTTCTACAAAGAAATAGAACTTGAAACCAATTTCCTTATGCATATTGATGCAAAACACTCAGTAAAATTCTTACAAACCAAATCCAAGAACACATTAAAATGATCATTTGCCATGATCAAGTTGGCTTCATCCTAGTGCTGTAGGGATGGTACAATAAACTGAAATCCATCAACATTATCCATTATATAAACAAAATCAAGGGAAACAGCAAGGAATTCAACGCCCATTATTAAGTGTAGTAAAAGCAATATACAGCAAGTCAATAGCTAACATTAAAGTAAATGGAGAGAAACTTGAAGAAATCCAACTAAAATCAGGGACTAGACAAGGCTGCTCATGCTTTTACTACCTATTCAATAAAGTACTTTAATCCAAGCCAGAGCAGTTAGAAAACAGAAAGGAGATCAAAAAAAATACAAATTGGAAAGGAAGAAATCAAAATATCACTGTTTGCAAATGATATGATAGTATACTTAGGTGACCTCAAAGATTCCATCAGAGAAATTCTACAACTTATAAACAAAGCAAAGTGGCTGTATATATATATATATATATATATATATATATATATATATATATATATATATATAATTAGCTCAATGAAATCAGTAGTCTTCCTCTACTCAAAGGATAATCAGGCTCAGAAAGAAATTAGTGAAACAACATCCTTCGCAATATTCACAAATAGTATAAAATACCTTTGTGGTTGCCTAACCAAGGAAGCGAAAGATCTGTATGACAAGAATTTCAAGTCTCTGAAGAAAGAAATTGTAGAAAATTTCAGAGAATGGAAAGATCTCCCATGCTCAAGGAACTGCAGGATTAATATAGTAAAAATGAACCTCTTGTTTAAAGCAATTAACAGATTCAATGCAATCCCCATCAAAATTCCAACTCAATTCTTCATAGACTTAAAAGAGCATTTTGCAAATACATTTTGAAAAACAAAAAGCACAGTATAGTGAAAAATATTCTCAACAATAAAAGACATTCTGAGTGAATCACCACCTCTAACCTCATGCTGCATTACTCAGCAATCGTGATAAAACCTGTGTGGAATTGATACAGAGACACGTAGATAGATCATTGGAATAGAATTCAAAGCCCAGAAATGAACCCACACACCTCTTGTTACTTTATCTTTGACAAAGGAGCTAATACATCCAATGAAAAAAGACAGTATTTTAAACAAATAGTGCTGGTTCAACTGGACATCAGCATGTAGAAGAATGAAAAATGAGTTATTCTTAGCTCCTGTTTCAAAGCCAAAGGCCAAGTAAACCAAAGACCCACACATAAAACAGATTACACTGAAAGTAAGTAGGGAAGAGTCTCAAACACATAGACACAGGGGAAAATTTCCTGAACAGAACAGCAGTGGCATATGCTCTAAGATCAAGAATCAACAAATGGGACCTAATAAAATTTCAAAGCTCTGTAAAGCAAAGAACACTGTCCATAGGACAAAATGATAACCAACTGATTGGAAATTCCTTTTCCAATCCTACATCCAATAGAGAGGTAATGTCTAATATATGCAAACAACTAAGGAAGTTGCACTCTAGAGAACCAAATAATCCAATTTAAAAATGGGGTACAGAGATAAACAGAGAATTCTCAACAGAAGAATACCAAATGGCTGACAAGTATCTAAAGAAATGTTCAAAATCCTTAGTTATCAGAAAAATGCAAATCATAACAAACCTGAGAATCCACCTCACACCAGTCAGAATGGCTAAGATCAGAAACTCAGGTGACAGCAGATGCTGGTGAGGATGTGGAGAAAGAGGAACACTCCTCCATTTTTGGTGTCACTGCAAACTGGTACAACCTCTCTGGAAATCGGCTTGGATGTTCCTCAAAAATTTGGTCATATTGCTACCTGAGGACCCAGCTATACCACTGCTGGGAATACAGCCAAAAGATACATCATTTAGCAAGTGCACATGCTCTATTATTTTCATAGCTGCCTATTTATAATATCCAGAAGCAGGAAAGAATCAAGATGTCCTTCAACAGAGGAATGGATACAGAAAATGTTGTACATTTACACAATGTAGTACTACTCTTCTATTAAAAACAATGACTTGATGAAATTTTTAGGCAAATGGATGGAACTAGAACATATCATCCTCAGTGTGGTTAACCAGTCATAAATGAACACACATGGCATCTACTCACTGATAAGATGATATTATCCCCAAAACTTGAAAGAAAAAATTCACAAAGCATATGAAGCTCAAGAAGGAAGACAAAAAATTGGTATGCTTCATTCCTTCTTAGAAAGGAGAACAAAATACTCATGGGAGCAAATACATGGAGAATAAGTGGATCACAGATTGAAAATATCGTCCAGAGACTGCCACACCTATATGCAGAAATGAATCCCAGTCACTATTGCTGATGTCAAGAAACGCTTGCTGACAAGAGCCAGAAATAGGTGTCTCCTGAGAGGCTCTGCCAGAGTCCTAATGATACAAATGAGGATAGTTGCAGCTAAACATTTGACTGATCAAGGGATCACCTATTGATGAGTTATATAAAAGTCTGAAGGATTTGAAGGGGTTTTCAGCTCCATAAGAAAAAATACTGTATCAACCATCCAGACCCCATCAGAGTTCCCAAGGACTAAACCACCAACCAGTGAATACATATGGAGAGACCCATGACTCCAGTCACATATGTTGCAGAGGATGGCATTGTGTGACATCAATAGGAGGAAAACCCCTTGTTCCCATGAAAGCTCATTTCCCTGATGTAGGGAAATGCCAGCATGTTGTGTCAGGAGTGGTTGGGTAGGAGTGGGAGCATCCTCATAGAAGCAGGTGAGGGGGTATGGCTGAGGGGGGAAGGAAATAACATTTGAATTGTAAATTCATAAAATATTCAACAAATTAAAATTAAAAATTCAGGAAGACAAGTTAAGCTTATTCCTTTAATCAATTAAACACTGGGGATGACCACTATGAACCTGAGTAAAAATTAGAAATTCATAATGAAATAGTATCATGGAAAACAGCAAAGCCATAGGTATTTAGATATAAATTTCTAAGTCAGCTTTTGTTAACTTCAATAGTCTTTTATAGCCTTAAATATTTATCATTATATACAGTATATTTTAAATCAGACCTTAACCATACATATATTATTTTGTAGCAAATATCACCTTAAATTTTGATCATATTGCAAAGAAGTGTACACTGACAGGAACCGGATGTATATCTCTCCTGAGAGACACAGCCAGGATATGGCAAACACATAGGCGAATGGCAGTAGCAAATCACTGAGCTGAGAACGGAATCCCCATTGAAGGAATCAGAGAAAGGACTGAAAGATCTTTAAGGGGCTCGAGACCCCATATGAACAACAATGCCACCCAACCAGAGCTTCGAGGGACTAAGACACTAACCAAAGACTGTACATGGACTGACCCTGGGCTCCAACTGCATAGGTAGCAATGAATAGCCTAGTAAGGGCACCAGTGGAAGGGGAAGCCCTTGGTCTGGCAAGACTGAACCCCCAGTGAATGGAATTGTTGGGGGGAAGGCCTTAATGGGAGGAGGATGGGGAGGGGAACACACTTATAGAAGGGGAGGGAAAGGGTTGTGGCATATTTGCCTGGAAACCGGGAAAGGTAATACCAATCGAAATGTAAATAAGAAATACCCAATTTAATAAAGATGGAGAAAAAACTGATCATCTTACAAAAATCTGTACAAATCCAAAATATTTTTGGAGGCATTGTGATTCTTTAGTCTAAAAGAAGATGCAGTGATAAACAAAGAGTTGATTAGGACTAAGAAGTTTTACAGTTGTTCTCTACCAGATTGCCATCTGAAGATGGCAGTTAATTCACATGGTATGTACACTTTAACCTAAGGAAAAATTGCTGACTTCCTACTGAGGTAATCACCCAAGATAGTAGGGAAGCTATAAGGTTGTTATTTAAAAAAAAGAAATGTTCTGTTTTTCTATTAGATTTATATTTTCAAATTGAAAATGAATCCAAATAATATGCACATATACACTCAGAAAAGAATACAACACACACACACACACACACACACACACACAAACACAACCACACAGACAACCACACATATATTCTAAACAAGTGTTGAAAAAGACAATATATGGAAGCAAATGAAGACTACCTTATACAGATTTTATTTATACTTATTTTTAATGATAAGCCTTAAGTTATAAGTTTAAAGAAAAAAATTAACAGATCTTATATCTTTTAAACTATTGCACATGGACATAAAGTCTTGAGATAGAGTTTACAGAACAATATTAAGAGATTTTTTTGAAAGTAGATCACAGAAAAATAATGTAGATAGAAGTTATTAAAAGTAGCAGAAAGTTAGAAATCAGAGTTTTTGTGATCATTTGCTAGCATTGTCTCAGAAGATGTTACAATGGAAATCAACTGCATCAATTTTGGGGCATTAATTTATATTTCAGCCAATCTATAATAATAAAATCTGAATCCTTGTCAGTAGAGATAGAAGTTTTCAAAAGGAAACTCTATGAAATAATGTTCTAATAAGTTCTAAGAAGGAGGTGAAAGCTGAAACTGCAGGACAACAGGTTATAATGAAAGAGAGCCTAGAGAGTTCAGGGGTAATGGTCTTTTATGGAGAGACCCCAGACTTGTTTAGCAGGTAATACCCTTGATGGATACAAACAGGAAAGTAGAGTCTAGGAGCAAAATAGTCTATTGGTTATAGACAAGGAAGGAGGAATGAGTAAGAACTCTACCTATATTCAAATATTGTAGAAGCTGTGAGGGTGTCCAGGACTAGCAGCGTTGAATAAAAAACATGTAATTGTTGGGGGCAAGGAAATTTAAATATTGTAGGCCCCGGAAGTACAAGGAGGCATGTATCAAATAGCTTTGAGGAGAAGGTTGCAGAGGAGAGAGTCTCATGCTACGGAAGGTGGAACTTTAGTTCCTGGGTAGCTGAAGTGAGAAATGGGAGAAAATAGAAGTATAAGGAAATGCCCATGTAAATATAGATGGCTAAATTTATAGGTGAGTGCAGGAGCCAGAGAATGGTGCTCTTGTGGGGGATAAATAGGTAAAGGGAAGCAGCAGCTGAAGAGTTGGAAATTAGAATTCAGATTAAATTGTGTGTTTGGTCAAGCAGAAACAAATGTCCTTATATACGTGAGGAAAGTCAGATGGTTCTGAATGTGGATAATAGAGAAATAAATAGGGGAGTGATGGTGACAAGAAATTTAAAAAGAGTATGGGATTCATGGCAACAGTGGAAATGTGTCATTTTTGGCGGCTGGTGATGACATGAGCCTTGGTGCTGAGTTGTTGGACCAAGTCTCCTGGAAAAGCACCTGCCTCTCGCATGGTGCACTTTGTTACAACTCCAGTTTTCCAGTTTTTAATATTTATAATTTTCCTAACTTCAGTTTCATAGTGGAAAGGGTATTCAATACATGTTAAATGTTCTCTTCCAGTGATAGAGTAAGGAAAATTTTCTTCAAGTCTTAGTAATATACACAAATTAGAAAATTGTCAAACACTGTCCAGTGCTTGGACATTTTTTCCAAATTGGGGAAATCATTTAAGCCAGTTGGAAAACTTATATCCAAGTTGTACTATTGGATATCTTCCATCCACTCATTAAATGGAAGGAAGCAACAGGAAACCAGCATTTGGGAATCTGTGTTCTACTACAGGTTCTCTGCAACAGTGAAACAAATAAAAGTGGATTTTGTACAGTATGGAGTATTCAGGCCATGGAAGTATAAAAGCAGGTGACTCTATAAGTGAAAAGACGTTCTGGTGCTTCCTTTTAGTCAAAGCACACAGAAAACATTAAGTAGCCAATCACTAAAACTTTGTAAATTGACACAATAAACTCCATGTGTTCATAACTAGAATTTGGTGTTATCCTGTGTACTTTCTTTAGAGAGATTTAGGTAGAGGAGTTGACATTGTTTCTACTTCTACTAAGGAAAAATGTTTTTGTTTCCTTTATTTCTGGAAATTATTAAAAATTTTCACTTCACATCTCTCAAGTATACTTAGAGTTACTTTTTATATCCAGGTCAGCTTTCATTTTAATAGTTTTACATACATACATACATACATACATACATATATACATACATACATATGCATGTATGTGTGTATTTGTATCGACAGTTTTACAACTTGATTAGACTATACACAAGTTTAGTGCTGAACATTTTTTGTTGTATAATTAATTAATATATTTTACCTGTGGAACACTTCGTCCCTCGTGTAATTAGGATACTTTACTTTCTTGAATGTTATAAGATGTAGGCATGAACATCAAAGCCTGCTGTAAACTTGGGAATCTCCATCAGTGCTGATGATTTGCCTCTCATCCTGTCCTCCCCGAGTTCCATTACTGCAACAGAAAAATCAAAAGTGAATATGAGGAAAAAAACGCTTTTACCTTCTTTTCTCTACATTGACTAAGAGAAAACAAGACAGTGAAAGCCTAGGACTGTTACTATTTCTGGCTCCTTCTGCTTAGATCCAAACATTATAGCAGATAAGCTGTGTTTTTCTCTTTTTATTGGATATTTTTGTTACTTACATTTCAAAAGTTATCCCCTTTCCCGATTTTCCCTGCCTCTATGAGAGTGTTCCTCCACCCACCCACTTACTCCCTACCATCTCCTTGACCTGGCACCAGGGCATTCAGCCTTCACAGGGCCAAGAGTCTCTCCTCCCATTGATGCCCGATAAGGCCGTCCCCTACTACATAAGTGCTGGAGCTATGTGTCCCTCCATATCTGCTCTTTGGTTGGTGGTTTAGTCTGTGAATTCTGGGAGTCTGCTTGGTTGATATTATTGTTCTCCCTATGGAGTTGAAAACCCGTTCAGTTCCTTCAGTCCTTTCTCTAACTTCTCCATTAGGGACCCTGTTCTCACTTAAAGTGTTGGCTACAATCTCCTGCCTCTGTCTTTGTCAGGCTCTGGCAGTTTTTCAGGAGACAGCTATATCAGACTTCTGTCAACATGTGCATCTTGGCATGCACAGTATTGTCTGGGTTTGGTGACAGTATATGGGATGGATCTCTGGGTGGGGCTGTCTCTGGATGACTTTTCCCTTAGTCTTTGCTCCACAATTTGTCTCTTTACTTCCTCTTGTGAGTATTTCGTTCTCCATTCTAAGAAGGACTGAAGCACCCCCTCTTTTCTCTTCCAACATCTTGAACTTCATGGGGTCTGTGGATTATATCTTGGGTATCCCATGCTTTTGGGACAATATCTACTTATCAGTGAGTGCATACCATGTGTGTTTTTATGACTGGGTCACCTGACTCAGTATGATATTTTCTAGTTGTATCCATTTTCCTAAAATTTCATGACTCATTGATTTTAATAGCTGAGTAGTATTCCATTCTGTAAATGTACCACATTATCTGCATCCATTCCTCTGTTGAAGGACACCTCGGTTCTTTCTAGGTCCTGGCTATTAGCAATAAGGATGCTAGGAACATAGTAAATCATGTGTCCTTGTCATATTTTGGAGCATCTTTTTTTTTGTATATGTGCAGGAGTGGTGTAACTGGGTCCTAAGGTAGTACTATGTCCAATTTTCTGAGGAACTTCCTAGCTGATTTGCAGAGTCATTATACCAGCTTCCAATTCCACTAACAATGGAGAAGTGTCCCTCTTTCTCCACATCCTCTCCAGCATCTGCTGTTACCTGAGTTTTTTTTTTCTTAGAAATTCTGACTGGTATGAGGAGGAAGCTGAGGGTTGTTTTGATTTGAATTTCCCTGATGACTAAGGGTGTTGAACAGTTCGATAGGTGCTTTTCAGCCATTCAATATTCTTCATTTGAGAATTCTGTGTTTATTTCTGTTCCCCATTTTTAACAGGCTTATTTGATTCTCTGGAGCCAAACTTATTGAATTCCATGTATATATTGGATATTAGTCCTCTATTAGAAGTACGATTGTTAAGGATTGTTTCCCAATAGGTTGGTTGCTATTTTGTCCTATTGACAATGTCTTTTGCCTTATAGACACTTTGCAATTTTATGAAGTCCCATTTGTCAATTCCTGGTCTGAGAGCATAAGCCATTTGTGTTCTGTTGAGGACAATTTTCCACAGCACCTACGAGTTCAAGGCTCCTCCCCACATTTTCTGTTATTAGTTTGAGTGTATCTGGTTTTATGTGGAGGCCCTTGACACACTTGGATTCAAGCTTCATACAGGGCAATAAGAATGGATTGGTGTGTATTCTTCTATATTCTGACCTCCAGTTGAACCAGCATCATTTGCTGAAAATGCTATTTTCCATTGGATAGTTTTAGCTCCTCTTTCAAAAACCAAGTGACCATACATGTGTGAGTTCAATTCTCTTCCATTGATCTACCTACCTGTGTCTGTAACAATACCATAGTTTTATCACGATCACTCTGTAATAAAACTTTAGGTTGAAATCCTGTGGGAGGGAGAGCTAAACCTTCAGAGAGGCAGACACGCATGAGAAACCAGAAGAGACTGCACTCTGCACACATTACTGATTCCAGAGGAAAACACCAAACGCCATCTGGAACCCTGGTGGACTGAAGCTCCCAGAAACGGTGGCTCAGATCTTCCTGGTTGCTGCCACCACAGAGAGCTTGTGGGCAGCACCCTGCGAGTGAACTTGAGCCTCTGGACCACAGGTAAGACCAACTTTTCTGCTGCAAGTGACCTGCCTGGTGAACTCAAGACACAGGCCCACAGGAACAGCTGAAGACCTGTAGAGAGGAAAAACTACACGCCCGAAAGCAGAACACTCTGTGCCCATAACAGGCTGAAAGAAAACAGGAAAACAGGTCTACAGAACTCCTGACACACAGGCTTACAGAACAGTCTAGCCACTGTCAGAAATGGCAGAACAAAGTAACACTAGAGGTAATCTGATGGTGAGAGGCAAGCGCAGGAACCCAAGCAACAGAAACCAACACCACATGGCACCATCGGAGCCGAATTCTCCCATCAAAACAAACATGGAATATCCAAACACACCAGAAAAGCAAGATCTAGTTTCAAAATCATATTTGATCATGATGCTGGAGGACGTCAAGGAAGAGGTGAAGAACTCCTTAAGAGAAACACAGGAAAACATTAAAAAACAAGTAGAACCTTATAGACATGAATCGCAAAAATGCCTGAAAGAATTCCAGGAAAACATAAATAAACAAATAGAAGCCCATAGAGAGGAGACACAAAAATCCCTGAAAGAATTCCAGGAAAACACAATCAAACAGTTGAAGGAATTAAAAATGGAAATAGAAGCAATCAAGAAAGAACACATGGAAACATCCCTGGATATAGAAAACCAAAAGAAAAGACAAGGAGATGAAGATACAAGCTTCACCAACAGAATACAAGAGATGGAAGAAAGAATCTCAGGAGCAAAAGATGACATAGAAATCATTGACTTAACTGTCAAAGATAATGTAAAGCAGAAAAAGCTGCTGGTCCAAAACATACAGGAAATCCAGGACTCTATGAGAAGATCAAACCTAAGGATAATAGGTATAGAAGAGAGTGAAGACTCACAGCTCAAAGGACCAGTAAATATCTTCAACAAAGTCATAGAAGAAAACAAACCTAACCTAAAAAAAGAGATACCCATAGGCATACAAGAAGCCTACAGAACTCCAAATAGATTGGAGCAGAAAAGAAACACCTCCCATCACATAATAGTCAAAACACTAAATGCACAAAATAAAGAAAGAATATTAAAAGCAGTAAGGAAAAAAAGGTCAAGTAACATATAAAGGCAGACATATCAGATTCACACCAGACTTTTCACCAGAAACTATGAAGGCCAGAAGATCCTGGATTGATATCATACGGACCCTAAGAGAACACAAATGCCAGCCCAGGTTACTGTATCCTGCAAATCTCTCACTTAACATAGATGGAGAAACCAAGATATTCCATGAGAAAACCAAATTTACACAATATCTTTCTACAAATCCAGAACTACAAAGGATAATAAATGGTAAAGCCCAACATAAGGAGGCAAGCTATACTCTAGAAAAATCAAGAAACTAATCGTCTTGGCAACAAAACAAAGAGAAGCAAAGCACACAAACATAACCTCACATCCAAATATGAATATAACAGGAAGCAATAATCACTATTCCTTAATATCTCTCAACATCAATGGCCTCAAGTCCCCAATAAAAAGACATAGATTAACAAACTGGATACGCAACGAGGACTCTGCATTCTGCTGCCTACAGGAAACACACCTCAGAGACAAAGACAGACACTACCTCAGAGTGAAAGGCTGGAAAACAACTTTCCAAGCAAATGGTCGGAAGAAGCAAGCTGGAGTAGCCATTCTAATATCAAATAAAAACAATTTTCAACTAAAAGTCATCAAGAAAGATAAGGAAGTACACTTCATATTCATCAAAGGAAAAATCCATCAAGATGAATCCTAAATATCTATGTCCCAAATACAAGGGCACCTACATACGTAAAAGAAACCTTACTAAAGCTCAAAACACACATTGCACCTCACATAAAAATAGTAGGAGATTTCAACAGCCCACTCTCATCAATGGACAGATCATGGAAAGAGAAATTAAACAGAGACGTAGACAGACTAAGAGAAGTCATGAGCCAAATGGACTTAACAGATATTTATAAAACATTCTATCCTAAAGGAAAAGGATATACCTTCTTCTCAGCTCCTCATGGTACTTTCTCCAAAATTGACAATATAATTGGTCAAAAAACGGGCCTCAACAGATACAGAAAGATAGAAATAATCCCATGTGTGCTATCGGACCACCACGGCCTAAAACTGGTCTTCAATAACAATAAGGGAAGAATGCCCACATATATGTGGAAATTGAACAATGCTCAACGCAATGATAACCTGGTCAAGGAAGAAATAAAGAAAAATTAAAAACTTTTTGGAATTTAATGAAAATAAAGGTACAACATACCCAAACTTATGGGACACAATGAAAGCTGTGCTAAGAGGAAAACTCATAGCGCTGAGTGCCTGCAGAAAGAAACAAAAGAGCATATGTCAGCAGCTTGACAGCACACCTAAAAGCTCTAGAACAAAGAGAAGCAAATACACCCAGGAGGAGTAGAAGGCAGAAAACAATCAAACTCAGAGTTGAAATCAACCAAGTAGAAACAAAAAGGACCATAGAAATAATCAACAGAACCAAAAATTGGTTCTTTGAGAAAATCAACAAGAGAGATAAACCCTTAGCCAGACAAACGAGAGGACACAGAGAGTGTGTCCAAATTAACAAAATCAGAAATGAAAAGGGAGACATAACTACAGATTCAGAGGAAATTCAAAACATCATCAGATCTTACTATAAAAGCCTATATTCAACAATACTTGAAAATCTGTAGGAAATGGACAATTTCCTAGACAGATACCAGGTACTGAAGTTAAATCAGGAACAGATAAACCATTTAAACAACCCCATAACTCCTAAGGAAATAGAAGCAGTCATTAAAGGTCTCCCAACCAAAAAGAGCCCAGGTCCAGACGGGTTTAGTGCAGAATTCTATCAGGCTGTCATAGAAGACCCCATACCAATATTATCCAAACTATTCCACAAAATTGAAACAGATGGAGCACTAACGAATTCCTTCTATGAAGCCACAATTACTCTTATACCTAAACCACACAAAGTCCCAACAAAGAAAGAGAACTTCAGACCAATTTCCTCTATGAATATTGATGCAAAAATACTCAATAAAATTCTGACAATCCGAATCCAAGAGCACATCAAAACAATCATCCACCATGATCAAGTAGGCTTCATCCCAGGCATGCAGGGATGGTTTAATATACGGAAAACCATCAACGTGATCCATTATATAAACAAACTGAAAGAACAGAACCACATGATCATTTCATTAGATGCTGAGAAAGCATTTGACAAAATTCAACACCCCTTCATGATAAAAGTCCTGGAAAGAATAGGAATTCAATGCCCCTACCTAAACATAGTAAAAGCCATATACAGCAAATCAGTTGCTAACATTAAACTAAATGGAGAGAAACGTGAAGCAATCCCAATAAAATCAGGGACTAGACAAGGCTGCCCACTCTCTCCCTACTTATTCAATATAGTTCGTGAAGTTCTAGCCAGAGCAATCAGACAACAAAAGGAGGTCAAGGGGATACAGATCGGAAAAGAAGAAGTCAAAATATCACTATTTGCAGATGATATGATAGTATATTTAAGTGATCCCAAAAGTTCCACCAGAGAACTACTAAAGCTGATAAACAACTTCAGCAAAGTGGCTGGGTATAAAATTAACTCAAATAAATCAGTAGCCTTCCTCTACCCAAAAGAGAAACAAGCCAAGAAAGAAAGTAGGGAAACGACACCTTTCATTATAGGTCCAAATAATATAAAGTACGCCGATGTGACTTTAACCACGCAAGTAAAAGATCTGTACAATAAGAACTTCAAGACACTGAAGAAATAAATTGAAGAAGACCTCAGAAGATGGAAAGATCTCCCATGCTCATGGATTGGCCGGATTAATATAGTAAAAATGGCCATTTTACCAAAAGCGATCTACAGAATCAATGCAATCCCCATCAAAATACCAATCCAATTCTTCAAAGAGTTAGACTGAACAATTTGCAAATTCATCTGGAATAACAAAAAACCCAGGATAGCTAAAGCTATCCTCAACAATAAAAGGACTTCAGGGGGAATCACTATCCCTGAACTCAAGCAGTATTACAGAGCAATAGTGATATAAACTGCATGGTATTGGTACAGAGACAGACAGATAGAGCAATGGAACAGAATTGAAGACCCAGAAATGAACCCACACACCTATGGGCACTTGATTTTTGACAAAGGAGCCAAAACCATCCAATGGAAAAAAGATAGCAGTTTCAGCAAATTGTGCTGGTTCAACTGGAGGTCAACATGTAGAAGAATGCAGATCGATCCATGCTTATCACCCTGTACAAAGCTTAAGTCCAAGTGGATCAAGGACCTCCACATCAAACCAGACACACTCAAACTAATAGAAGAAAAACTAGGGAAGCATCTGGAACACATGGGCCGTGGAAAAATTTTCATGAACAGAACACC
Organism: Rattus norvegicus; assembly: GCF_021556685.1. Lineage (NCBI taxonomy): Eukaryota > Metazoa > Chordata > Mammalia > Rodentia > Muridae > Rattus > Rattus norvegicus. The sequence continues at coordinate 126,764,158 of NC_141534.1, read as the reverse complement.
AATGGCTTATGCTCTAAGATCAAGAATCAACAAATGGGATCTCATAAAACTGCAAAGCTTCTGTAAGGCAAAGGACACTGTGGTTAGGACAAAATGGCAACCAACAGATTGGGAAAAGATCTTCACCAATCCTACAATAAATAGAGGCCTTATATCCAAAATATACAAAGAACTCAAGAAGGTAGACCAGAGGGAGACAAATAACCCTATTAAAAATGGGGTTCAGAGCTAAACAAACAATTCACAGCTGAGGAATGCCGAATGGCTGAGAAACACCTAAAGAAATGTTCAACATCTTTAGTCATAAGGAAAATGCAAATCAAAACAACCCTGAGATTTCACCTCACACCAGTGAGAATGGCTAAGATCAAAAACTCAGGTGACAGCAAATGCTGGCGAGGATGCAGAGAAAGAGGAACACTCCTCCATTGTTGGTGGGGTTGCAGACTGGTACAACCATTCTGGAAATCAGTCTGGAGGTTCCTCAGAAAATTGGACATTGAACTGCCTGAGGATCCAGCTATACCTCTCTTGGTCATATACCCAAAACTTGCCACAACATATAAAAAAGACACGTGCTCCACTATGTTCATCGCAGCCTTATTTATAATAGCCAGAAGCTGGAAAGAACCCAGATGTCCTTCAACAGAGGAATGGATACAGAAAATGTGGTACATTTACACAATGGAATATTACTCAGCTATCAAAAACAATGCCTTTATGAAATTCGTAGTCAAATGGTTGGAACTGGAAAATATCATCCTGAATGAGCTAAACCAATCACAGAAAGACACACATGGTATGCACTCATTGATAAGTGGCTATTAGCCCAAATGCTTGAATTACCCTAGATGCCTAGAACAAATGAAACTCAAGACGGATGATCAAAATGTGAATGCTTCACTCCTTCTTTAAAATGGGAACAAGAATACCCTTAGCAGGGAAGAGAGAGGCAAAGATTAAAACAGAGACTGAAGGAACACCGGTTCAGAGCCTGCCCCACATGTGGCCTATACATATAGAGCCACCCAATTAGAGAAGATGAATGAAGCAAAGAAGTGCAGACCGACAGGAGCCGGATGTAGATCGCTCCTGAGAGACACAGCCAGAATACAGCAAATACAGAGGCGAATGCCAGCAGCAAACCACTGATTTGAGAATAGGACCCCCTTTGAAGGAATCAGAGAAAGAACTGGAAGAGCTTGAAGGGGCTCAAGACCCCATATGTACAACAATGCCAAGCAACCAGAGCTTCCAGGGACTAAGCCACTACCTAAAGACTATCCATGGACTGACCCTGGACTCTGACCTCATAGGTAGCAATGAATATCCTAGTAAGAACACCAGTGGAAGGGGAAGCCGTGGGTCCTGCTATGACTGAACCCCCAGTGAACTAGACTTTTGGGGGGAGGGCGGCAATGGGGGGAGGGTTGGGAGGGGAACACCCATAAGGAAGGGGAGGGGGGAGGGGGATGTTTGCCCGGAAACCGGAAAGGGAATAACACTCGAAATGTATATAAGAAATACTCAAGTAATTTAAAAAATAAAATCACTTTAGGTTGGAGATCGTGATTCCCTAGCACTTATTTTATTGTCGAGAATAGTTTTTGCTATCCTGGCTTTTGCTATTCCAAATGAATTTGGAAATTGCTCTTTCCAATTCTTTCAAGAAATGAGTTGGAGTTTGATGGGGGATAGAATTGAATCTGCAGATTGCTTTTGAAAAAATTGACATTTTTACTCTATAAATCCTGCATCCATGAGCATGGGGGATCTTTCCATTTTCTTAGATCTTCTTTGATGTCTTTCTTCAGAGACTTGAAGCTCTTGTCATGCAGATCTTTCACTTGGTTGGTTAGAGTCATACCTAGGTATTTTATATTATTTGTGATTATTTTGAAGGGTGTTGTTTCCTTAACTTCCCTCTCATCCTGTTTATCCTTTGAATAGAGGAAGGCTATTGATTTTTGTAAAGTTAATTTTACATCCAACCACTTTGCTGAAGTTGTTTATAGGCTTAGCATCTCTGGTGGACTTTTTGGGGTCACTTAAGTGTACTACCATATCATCAGAAAATAGTGATATTTTGACTTCTTTATTTCTAATTTTTAATCATTTGACTTACTTTTGTTATCTGACTTCTGGCTTGGACTTTGAGTTCTATATTGAATAGGTAGGGAGAGCATTGTCAGGCTTGTGTTGTCCATGATTCTAGTGTTATTGCATCACGTTTCTCTCCATTTAGCTTAATGTTGACTATTGGCTTGTTTTATATTGCTTTTAATATGTTTTGGTATGGGCCTTGAATTCTAGATCTTTCCAAGACTTTTAACATGAGGGAGTGTTGAATTTTGTCAAATGCTTTCTCAGCATCTAATGAGATGATCATGTGTTTTGTTTCTCTTTGAGTTTGTTTATATAGTAGATTACATTGATTGGTTTCTGTTTTTGAACCATCCCTGCATCTGTGGAATTGAAAATCTAATGCAAATACTATTAAAGCTATTTCACAAAATAGAAACAGAAGGAGCACAACCCATTTCGTTGTTTGAGGCCACAATTACACTTATAACTAAACCACACACAGAGCCAACAAAGAGATAACTTCAGACCAATCTACCTTATGAACATTGATGCAAAAATAATCAATAATTCTCACAAACCGAATGCAAGAACACATCAAAATGATCATCCATTATGAATTGTTTCTTTTTCAACTCACTGATTGTTACTGTTATCTTCCAATTGTTGCTGACTGCTGATTGATAGTGATGTGCCTGTGTCCTCTTCTACAGTTCCTTTTTGTGTAGGTTCTGATTATAGACATTTCTAGGAAAATTCTCTAACAATAGATGTGTAAAGAGTTCTTGGAATACTAATTGCAACTTTCTTCCCATGTGCTGATCCATATGTATTCAGTTTACATGAAACACTGGAGTGTCTCATAAATCTGCACAATATCAAGTGGAATTCAGTGTTAAAGACAATGTTCGTATGCTGTGGGTATTCCCAACAATACATGATGTGTGTGGAATATTTAATGTGTGGTTGTAAAGTGGCCAAACATTTCCTGAACCACATACAGTTATAAGGTGTTTACTACTGTCAGGAATATCTTTTTAACACGTTTCAATGGATTTTTTTAAACTTACATTTCAAATGTTATCTCCTTTCCTGGTGTCCCTTCAATACCCCCTATCATATCCCCCTCTTCCTTGTTCTTTGAGGGTGTTCCTCGACCCATTCACAAACACCTTCCCAACAACCTACCCTTATACCTCCCTGCACTGGTGGTTTTAGCCTTGGCAGGACCAGTCTTCTCCTTTCTTTGGTAGCCAACAAGGGCAGCCTTTGCTACATATGCAGCTGGAGCCATGGGTCTGTCCATGTGTACCTTTTGAAATGTGGTTTAGTCCATGAGAACTCTGGCTTGTTGTTATTGTTGTTCTTATTGGATTGCATACCTCTTCCCTCCTTCAGTTCCTTTTCTAACAATGGGTACCCCATTTTCAGTTCAATTGTTGGCTGCAAGGATTCTACTCTGTATTTGCCATGCTCTGGCAAAGCCTCTCAAGAGACAGCTTTATCAGGCTCCTGTCAGAATGCAATTATTGACATCTGCAATATTGTCTGGATTTGATGGCTGTGTGTATATGGGCTGTATCTCCAAGTGGGGCCGGCTCTAAATATCCATTCCTTCAATCTCTGCTCCAAACTTTATCTGCATATCTTCTCCAATGAATACTTTGTTTCCCCTTCTAAGAAGAACTGAAGCATCCGCACTTTAGTCTTCATTCTTCTTGAGCTTCATGTAGTGTATGTATTGTATCATGTGTAACCTGAGATTTTAGGCTAATATTCACTTATCAGTGAGGGCATACCATGTGTGCTTTTTTGTGATTGGATTACCTCACTCAGGATGATATTTTTTTAGTTTCATCCATTTGCCTAAATTCCCATGAAGTCATTGTTTTTAATAGCTCAGTAGTATTCCAGTGTGTAAAGGTAGCACATTTTCTGTTCCATTCCTCTGTTGAATGACATCTGGGTTCTTTCCAGGTTCTGGCTGTTATTAATGAGGAAGCTATGAACATAATGGAGCATGTGTCATTGTTATATGTTGGAGCATTCTTTGGGTATATGCCCAGGAGTGGTATAGATGGGTCCTCAGAGATTACTATGTCCAATTTTCTAAGGATCTTCCGGAGTGATTTCCAGAGTGGTGGTACCTGATTGCTATCCCACCAACAATGGAAGAGTGTTCCTATTTCTCCACCTTCTCTCTAACATCTGCTATAACCTGAGTTTTTTATCTTAGCCATTCTGACTGGTGTGAAGGGAAATCTCCAGGTTGTTTTGATTTGCACTTCCATGATGACTAAGGATGTTGAAGATTCCTTTTGGTATATATCAGTCATTCAATATTCCTCAGCTGAGAATTGTTTAGCTCTGTACCAAATTTTTTAATAGGGGTATTTTATTCTCTGGAGTCTATCTTCTTGAGTACTTTGTATATTTTGGATAATATTCCTCTATCTGATGTAGGATTGTTGAAGATATATTAATTGCTGTTTTGTCCTAATAACAGTGTCCTTTGCTTCACAGAAGGTTTGCAATTTTATGAAGTCCCATTTGTTGATTCTTGATCTTAGAGCAAAAGCCATTGTTGTTCTGTTCAGCAAAATTTCTCATGTGACCATGTGTTTGAGGCACTTCCCCAATTTTTCTTCTATCAATTTGAGTGTATCAGGCTTTATGTGGAGACCCTTGATCCACTTGGACTTGAGCTTTGTACAGGGTAATGAGAATGGATAGATTTCCCTTCTTCTACCTTTGTCAAAGATCAAGTGAACATATGTAGGAGGATTCATTTTTGGGTCTTCAATTCTATCCCATTGATCTATGCTCATGTCTCTGTACCAATACCCTATAGGTTTTATCAGCTCAATCCTAGAATGACGCCTACTTAATCATGATAGGTGATCATTTTGATGTGTTTTTGGATTTGGGTTGGAAGAATTTTATTGAGTATTTTTTCATCAATATTCATAAGGGAAATTGGTCTGAAGATATTGTTCTTTGTTGGGTCTTTGTGTGGTTAAAGTACAAGCATAACTGTGGTTTCAAAAAAAAAAAGAATTGAGTGATCGTCCTTCTGTTTCTATTTTTTGCAATAGTGTCAACAGTATTGGTATTAGATCTTCTATGGAGGCCTGGTAGAATTCTCCACTAACCACAACTTGTGCCAGGCTTTTTTGTTTCTTTGTTTGGAAGAATTTTTAACAACTACTTCTGTTTCTTTAGGAGTTATGGAATATTTAGATGGTTTATCTGATCCTGATTTAACTCTGTTAACTGGTATTTGTCTAGAAAGATATCCATTTCATCCACATTTTCCATTTTTTTGAGTATAGCCTTTTGTAACACAATCTGATAATTTTTTTTTAATTTCCTCAGATTCTGTTGTTATATCTCCCATTTCATTTCTGATTTTGTTTATTTGGATGCTTTCTCTCTCACTCTGCCCTCTGGTTAGTGTGGCTAAGGGTTTATCTTCCTTGTTGATTTGCTCAAAAGTCACCTCCTGCTGATTATTATTATTATTATTATTATTATTATTATTATTATTGTTATTGTAGTTCTTTTTGTTTCTACTTGGTTGATTTCAGCCCTGAGTTTGATTATTTCCTGCCTTCTCCTCCTCCTGGATGTATGTGCTTCCTTTTGCTCTAGAGATTTCAGGTGCGCTATCAAGCTGCTTGTATATGCTCTCTCCAGTTTCCATTTGGAGGCACTCCGATCTATGACTTTTCCTCTTACCATTACTTCATTGTATCCCATAAGTTTGGGTATGCTGTGCCATCATTTTCATTAAATTCTAAAATGTGTTTAATTTTTTTATTTCTTCCTTGACCATATTATCATTGAGTAGACCATTGTTCAAGTTCCATTTGTATGTGGGATTTCTATCATTTTTGTTGCTATTGAAGATTTGCCTTAGTCCATGTTGATCTGATAGGATACAAGGGATTGTTTCAGTCTTCTTGTATCTGTTGAGGCCTATTTTATGACCTATAATATGTTCAATTTTGGAGAAGGTACCATGAGGTGCTAAAAGTAATGTATACTCTTTTGTCTTAGGTAGAAATATTCTAAGGATATTTGTTAAATCCATGTGGTTCATAACTTCTGTTAGTTTCATTGAGTCTCTGTTGAGTTTCTGTTTCCATGACCTATCCATTGCTTACGGTAACGTGTTGATATCTTCCACTATTATTGTGTGAATTACATTGTGTTCTTTGAGCTTTAGTAAGGTTACTTTTATGAATCTAGGTGTCTTTCAATTTGGAGTATGGATATTCAGGATTGAGAGTTCATCTTGGTGGATTTTTCCTTTGATGAATATGAAGTGTCCTTCCTTATCTGTTTTGATAACTTTTGTTTGATAGTCGATTCCATTCGATATTTGGATGTCTACTCCAGTTTATTTCTTGAAATCATTTGCTTAACAAATGTTTTCCAGTCTTCTACTCTGAAGTAGTTTAAGTTTTTCATTGAGGTGTGTTTTCTGTATGCAGCAAAATACTGGTCCTTTTTCTGTATACAGTCTGTTAGTCTATGTCCTTTTATTGAGAAATTGAGCCCATTGATATTAAGAGATATTAAGGAATAGTCATTTTTCCTGTTATTTTTGTTGTTAGAGTTGGAATTATGTTTGTATGTCTCTTCTTTTAGTTTGTTGCAAGAAGATTATTATTTTGCATTTCTAGGGTGTAGTTTCTCTCCTTCTCTTGGAGTTTTCCTTCTATTATCATTTGTAGGAATGGACATGTTGAAAGATATTGTATAAGTTTGGTTTTGTCATGGAATATCTTGGTTTCTCCATCTATGTTAATTGAGAGTTTTTACGGTATATACTTTTCCGGGGCTGGGATTTGTGGTCTCTTATGATCTGTGTGATGTCTGTCCAGAATCTTCTAGCATTTATAGTCTCTGGTGAGAAGTCTGGTGTAATTCTGATAGGCCTGCCTTATATGTTACCTGACCTTTTACCCTGGCTGCTTTTAATATTTGTTTGTTTTGTGCATTTGCTGCTTTGACTCTTATTTGACAGGAGGAATTTCTTTTCTGGTCCAATCTATTTGGAGTTCTGTAGGGTTCTTGTATGTTTATGGGCATCTCTTTCTTTAGGTTAGGGAAGTTTTCTTCCATAATTTTGTTGAAGATATTTACTGGCCCTTTAGGTTGTGAATTTTTGCTCTCTTCTATACCATTTATCCTTAGGTTTGATCTTCTCATTTTGTCCTGGATTTCCTTGCTGTTTTGTCTTAGGAACTTTTTCCATTTTACTTTTTCTTTGATGATTGTGCCAATGCTTTCTGTGACATCTTCTTCTCCTGAGATTCTCTCCTCCATCTCTTGTATTCTGCTGGTGATACTTGTGTCTATGTCTCTTGATCCCTTTTCTAGGTTTTCTATCTCCACGGTTGTATTTGTGATTTCTTTATTGCTTAATTTCCATTTTTTGGATACAGGATTGTTTTGTTCAATTCCTTCACTTTTTGGCTGAGTTTTCCTGTAATTCTTTAAAGGATTTCTGTGTTTTCTCTTGAAGGATTTCTACATTTTTACTTGTGTTGTCCTGCATTTCTTTAATGTAGTTATTTATGTCTGCATTAAAGTTTTCTATCATCATCTTTAGATGTGATTTTAAATCCAAATCTTGCTTTTCCTGTGTGTTGGGATTACCAGTATTTGGTTTGGTGAGAGAACTGGGTTCTGATGCTTTGTGTTGCTGAAGTTCCTGTGCTTGCCTCTCACCATCTGGTTGTCTCTGGTGTTGTCTGGTCTTGCTCTGTCTGACAGTAGCTTGATTCTCCTCTAAGCCTTTGAGTCAGCACTCCTGCAAGCCGGCTTTCTCCCAATGGAATCTCAGTACAGACAGCTGTTTCACAGGTTCTGCTCTGGAAAGGTCTGTCCCAGACTGTTCCTCGGTTCCTGTGTCCAGAGAGCTCCAGGCTGGTTAGTCTTGGGTCAGGAATGTGAGCAGATGTCATGTTGTCCACTGAGCTCTCAGGGTTGTCTGAACTTCTGAGAATCCCACTATATCCCCAGAGGATCAGGATATAGAGAGCTGTGGGACTGGGTCAGCTCTGGGAGTAGACAAAAACTGAAAGAATCCTGTCCCAGACTGCTCTTGGGTTCCTATGTCCTGAGGGCTACAGGCAGGTCCCTTGGAACCAAAGTAGTGGTCTTAACTTTACTTTCACGTTTACAAATGCTCCTGGAAAATGGCTTTCACCTCTGGGTGCTGGCAGAGACTGGAAGTATCCTGTCCCTGACTGCTCCTAGGTTGTTATATCCAGAGGGCTCTAAGTGAGTTCTTATTGGTCCAGGAAATTGAATGGATATGGTGGTCTCCCCTGAGCTCTCAGGATTGTCTGCACGTCTGAGAGTCCAGATCTCTCCCCAACAAAATCTGTGTACAGAGAGTTGTGTGGGACTGGGTCAGGTCTGGGCACAGGCAGGAACCAGAAGCTGTCAGGAATATCTTTTTTTATTACTTTTTTTTATTAACTTAAGTATTTCTTATTTACATTTGAGTATTATCCCCTTTCCCAGTTTCTGGGCCAACATCCCCCTATCCTCTCCCCCTCCCCTTCTTGATGGGTGTTCCCCTCCCCATCCTCCCCCCATTGCTGCCCTCCCCGAAACAATCACGTTCACTGGGGGTTCAGTCTTAGCAGGACCAAGGGCTTCCCCTTCCACTGGTGATCTTACTAGGATATTCATTGCTACCTATGAGGTCAGAGTCTGGAGTCAGTCCATGTATAGTCTTTAGGTAGTGGCTTAGTCCCTGGAAGCTCTGGTTGTTTGGCATTGTTGTTCATAAGGGGTCTCGAGCTCCTTCAAGCTCTTCCAGTTCTTTCTCTGATTCCTTCAACGGGGATCCTATTCTCAGTACAGTGGTTTGCTGCTGGCATTCGCCTCTGCATTTGCTGTATTCTGGCTGTGTCTCTCAAGAGAGATCCACATCCGGCTCCTGTCGGCCTGCACTTCTTTGCTTCATCCATCTTGTCTAATTGGGTGGCTGTATATGTATGGGCCACATGTGGGGCAGGCTCTGCATGGGTGTTCCTTCTGTCTCTGTTTTAATCTTTGCCTCTCTATTCTGTCAGGAATATCTTAATGAAAGCAATATGTTTACTAAATATCAATTGTATAGCACAGAGACTTGATCACTAAAGACTGAATGAAAATAACAATAATAGCATAGGTCTCTAGGTATCCACTAGTACAAGATCACAATTAAAATTACTCTAATTCTTTCTTTCATAGTATTTAATAACAAGGTAACACATCACCCATGATGTGCTAATTTTATTAAAGAGTTTATCATTCCCCAGAACTGTTATTTAGCAAAAACTGAGTTGGAAAAACAAACATGTTATAGAATCTAGTAATTAAAATGAAAATAAAGGTATAAACAATGGTTTATACATTTTTGCTTGTTTGCCTGTTTTGCCATTAATGACAATAGGAAAGCAGCTTTACTGTCCAAAGAGTACATGGTTTCTGGATATAGTAAGATCTGTCTCTGGATTTTTGTGAGACTCCAGGGTAGTATGCTGAGGACATAAGCTGCCACATTAGTTCTTGCAGTGACTAATCTAATAAGGGAATGTTAGAAAATCCCTTGTTACTGTCACAAGCTGAACCTTGAATCTTTTTCTTTGCAAGAGACACAGCCCTGCATGCTTGAGCTGAAGAATGCACACCAAAATGCTGACACCTGAATTTAATATTAGGTCACAGGCCCTCTACAAGAAGTAGGAACAAAGGAATCAGAGCATACAGTCTCTGAAAACAAACAAGAGCTGTATTTGCAGCTTTCCACTGGCACTATCTCTGGTTTGCTATGGAAGAGCTTTTCCTTCTTGTTAGCACCAATCAGTCTGGATTTGATGATATCTAGGAGCAGATCAGTCCAGGAATATAGCCAACAGTCCGACTGAACAAATCCCTTCTTGCAGACAAATTTATTTGTTCTTCTTGATTAAGCTGGATGGAGTTTGGGCATTCAAATAAGGAGTGGAATCAGATACTGACAGGAGAGAGATTTCATATCTAGGCATGGATTTCAAAGCTGGCTGTAACCTTGGAGATTTCTATCAGGGCTGCTGATTCATCTTTCAACACCTCCTCCCTGGGTTCCATGACTGAAGCAGAAAAATCAAAAGTGGATGTAAGGAAAAACTGTTTTTACCTTCTCTCTACATTGACTAAAGAAAAACCAGTCAGTGGAAATCTGGGCCTGTTCCTATTTCTGAACCGTTTTGCCTAGATTCAAGCAATTTGTCACAGATGCTCTGAATGTTGTTGTTTTGTTTTTGTTGCTTGGTTTTGTTTTGTCTTCACCGTGCTGACAGTGACTTTTAACTTGAAATTGTTTCTGCTTGCTTACTAATTGTGATGTGCCTGTATCTCCTTTCCCAATTGATTCTACTGTATGCTCTCACTAGTTCCTTTCGTAGTAACAAAATATCTACTAATGTATCCTCAAAGAAATGTTGGAATAGTAAGTGAAATATTTTCTTCCATGAGTCAGTTTGCCTGAAACACTTCAGTGTCCTCATAATTCTGCACAATATTAAGTAGAAATCAATGTTGAAAAATGAATATATGCTGTGGATATTCCCAGCAATACATAGGGTTTGTGGAACTTTTAATGTGTGGTTGTAAAGTAGCCACAGTATTTCATAAATCATATAATGTTGTAAGGTATTTACTACTCTCAGAAAATCTTAATCAAAATAATACTGTTTTGTAATTATCCAGTATACAACACAGAAAACTGATCTCTAAAGACAGAGTGCAAATACTCGAAAAGTGGAGGTCTTAAGGTATCCACAAATACAAGGACACAAAGAAAATCACTGTGTTTATTTCTGTCTTTTACACAACATAATAACAAGGGAGAGATCTTCAGTAAATGATGCATTGATTTCCCTATAGGACTCATGTCTCTTTAGAGATAACCCAGCAATTCTTATGACCTCTACATTGTGGATGAACAAACATCTCTAATGAGGGTTGATTGGTGCACTTATCACTAAGCATCACAAGATGTCATCAGGTCTCATTTTATTTTTATATACATTTTACTGATTGAAAGAAGTAATTTTCTCCTCAGGCCTGCAATCTATGGAGGTCAGGTTCTTTATCCCTTTAGCAGTGGCAGCTATGGCTTCCATTTTCTGGAATACATCTCACATCCAATAAAATTAGAGTACATAATTGTCATAAAATTTCTGTGAATATGATATCAGTGTATATTAAGAATATCTATTATATGTTTCTGTGTTTAGAGCTAGAATTACTGAGGATTTCATTTCTCATTAATCTTTCCTTTAATCACTTGAATATAGTCAGTAATCACGGAGACTCTATTTGGGAATCATATTTTTACGGCTTAATAATATAAATAAGTAGTTCCTCCAGTACTAGGACCTTACCATCAAGTTGTGATTTAATCAAAACTTTGAAAATGATCTGTGATGTTTGAATGGGGTAATGCAGACTCCATTTGACCAGTGACTTAACAAAATAACCCAATAGTAGTATTGTAGAATTTATAGTATCATTATAATTTTGGAAAACATTTCTTTAAATATATTGTGATTCAAAACACACACGTGTGTGTATGTGTGTGTGTGTGTGTATGTGTTTGTGTGTGTGTGTGTCTGTGAAAAATATATTTGATTTCTTTGAGAATTTCTGAAATGAGTACTGTGATTATATTATTTCCAGTTTTCTTCTACTGACTCCAATACATATGACATCTGCTCCATCTGTCTCTAATTAAAAAAAATACTGATAGATAATGCATTATGTATGCATATGAAGATTTACATAACTACTCCATGCTGTGCAAATTAGGTTTTTATAACATGCATGTGTTTAGGGCTTACCTCTTAGTATTGAAGAGCCTATCAGATAGATGGCTTTTCTCTGAAAAGTACTGATTTTCCCTTGCCATTATTTGGCTGTAGCTTATCAGGGAGAATGAGGTCTTGAGAAATATTCCTATCATTTGCATGAAAATTTCTGATGTCATTGTGTTACTTTAATAAGTTTTTCATGTTGCTAAAATTGTATGGCTGCAACCAATATATCATGTATAAAAGAACATTCCCTCACAGCAGATATCCTGTTCCTCAGGCTCTTTTACATTGTCATTCTGGAAAGATCTCTGAGCCTTGGAGCTAAGATAAAATTTTTAAGGTCATTTTTTGGTGTTGGACACACATTGTTTTCAGTTGGTATTTGCATTTTGACCAGTTATGTAATTCTGTAATTGACACTGTCTAATTCAAAGTTAAGTTTTTTTTTTGCTGAGGGTTTGAGCTAAACTTAAATGTAGATATAATGAGAAATATTTAGAACACAGACCATACTGTTTCTGGAAATTGACAGGGGTAGCTTCCACTCTAGAGACCATGACCTCTATACCCATTGGTCATTTGCTATATTTTAGGTATTAAAAATAAATTTTCTTTCTGGCCATGATGTATTTCTGCATTAGCCCCAAAAGATATCTTTGAAAAGTGAGATGTGGCTTCTTGAGGCCAATATTTTTTTGATAAGGACTAGGATTTGGCAATTGTTAGTATATTAGATCATTGGTAAAATTCTGAAGTTTACATAGAAATTCTGTCTTGCCAATAGCTGTTGAATTTTATTAACATATCATGGTGGAAAGGATAAGGCTATATACATATTTGAAAATCAAAAGCGTTCATTTTACCACCGTAATAGTGTAAGAAGTTCTCATAGAACTTACTGAAATGTTATGGGGAGCTTGACAGAAGTATGAGATGAAATATGAGAGGCTTTTGTGCTCCTTTTTGTCTATTTCTATTTTGATGACAATAGGGCAGCAGGGCAGGCACTTGCTCATTTTCTACAATGTCTGTCATTTATTCTACAATAGTAGTAACTGTAGAAACACAGGGGATACCATCAAAACTAGGAAGGGAGAAGACTAAATGGTTCCAAAGTAGTAGTGGTGTGGGTCTAGGTTCTTTCTGCAGCTCTTGTACTGTATATCTAAGAGAAAAATTAATTTATCTGTATAAATGGGACTTAGGAGTTTCACCAGTGTTGTATCTCTAGTTGTAAGTTGACTAAAACTTGGATATTCAATGGACTTGGAAAACACAGAGCCAGATTCTAGACAAGTTCCTGAAAGTAACAAAGAGAAATAAAGTTGGACGTGCCAGTTGTTTGGGGGATTGTCAATGAGTGTTCTTCATTTTGTCTCAATACTCACAGATTTCTGCACAAATCCAATGACTGCAATTAACAAATGAGATTATTAATTTTCTCTGGGATGCTAGTTTTGTTTGTTGTCCTCAAATTTTCTTTTTTTCCAGGGACTGTTGCATAAATAAGACAAACAGACAAGCATTTTTAAACTCTTTCTTTCTTTCTTTCTTTCTTTCTTTCTTTCTTTCTTTCTTTCTTTCTTTCTATTTTTACAATTCAGATATTATACCCCTCCCAGTTCACCTGAATGTTCAACATACCACACCTCTTACCGCCATCTCCAAGATCATATCCACCACACTCTCATTCCACCAAATCTCCCTATCCGTGGGTCTCTTGAGGGTTAAGTGTATTTTCTCTGACTGAGTCCAAACCTGGACTTCTGTTGTATATGTGTAACAGACAACATATCAATTTGTGTATGCTGGCTGTTTGGTGGCTCTGTGTCTGAGAGATCCTGGGGTTCCAGTTTAGTTGACATCTCTAAGGTTAGTCTTCCTATAGGGTTGCCCTCCTCCTCTTCTTCTTCTAGATTTTCCATAATTCAACCACAGGTGTCACCAGCTTCTGTCCATAGTTTGGGTCTAAATATCTGCATCTGATGCTTTCAAATGCTTGTTGGTCCTTTCAGAGGGCAATCACGATAGGTCCCTGTTTGTAAGCACAGCATAGCATCAGTAATAGTATCAGGCCTTAGGATCTCCGGCTATCTGGTTCCCAATTTGAGGTCGTCATTGGACCTCCTCCTGAGACTCTTCTCCATTTTTGTCCCTGCAATTCTTTCAGACAGGCACAATTCTGGGCCAAAGTTTTTGACTGTGGTATGTCAAACACTTCCCTCCACTTCTTGTTCTGTCTTTCTACTAGAGGTGAATTCTATAAGATTCCTCTACCCACTGTAGGGTGTTTCATCTCAGGTCCCTCCCTTTGAGACCTGAGAGTATCTCACCTCCCAGAACTCTGGTATATTCTACAGTATTCTCCTACATTATCTCCCAGGGTTGCCTGTTTCCATTCTTTCTGTTGGCTCTCAGGGCTTCAGTCCTGCTCCTCCCCACCCAATACATGATTATGTTCCTCTCTTCCACTCCCTGTTTCCTTTCCCACCAAGGTCCCTTACTCTCTTCCCCTGCTGTGATTGCTTTCTCCTCAACCCCATGTTGAGGATGCCAACATGGGGTTGAGTCATTCTCACTTAGGCTCTTTGGCTTGTTAGCCTTTTTGAGTTCTGTGGATTGTATCCTTGGTATTCTTTACATTTTTTGACAAGACAATCATTTGACTATCAATAATGTATAAGTATATGAGAGAAATCATTGCTCTCTGTTTAACCATTTGTTTAAATATTATAAAATTGAGAACACAGTCAAAAGTCATGCTTGGACAAAAGTGTTTTTAAGAATGCTGTTTTTTCACAGATAAAATGTCAATAGGTATTATTTAAGGTTACTAAATTTGAATCAATGAATTATTTTCAGTGTGAAACAGAGAGGACCACCAGGTGAAGCTACAAGCATTCAATTCTGAAGAGTCAGGAGACTCAGAAGTTGTGAAATGCTGAGGACTCTGTGAAGACTGCTCTACTGTTATGTCACTCAGGATGATATTTTTTAGTTCCATTCCTTTACCTAAGAATATCTTGAAGTCATTATTTTTATAGCTGAGTAGTACTCTATTGTGTAAATGTATCACATTTTCTGTATCCATTCCACTGTTGAAGTATATCTGGGTTTTTACAGGTTCTGTCTATTATAAATAAGGCTGCTATCAACATAGTGGGACATGAGTCCTTGTTATATGTTGCAGTGTCTTTTTGCAATATGCCCAGGAGTGGTATAGTTTGGCCCTCTGGTAGCACTATACACAATTTTCTGGGGATCGGAAATTTTTCTATAAGACTAGCCAATAGAAACTACTTGTATACAGATTATTCTTCCTCTTCAATGTTGTCACCAATATATTACACATACAATTGCCTTTATTTGATCTATTACTTACATATGAATGCATAGGTTGCAAAGAAAGTTGTACATTAAAAATGCATATTTTCTATTATATTTTACTGTATAACTGTGAGGAAAAATATTCAACATAGATGAAACAACACTCATCTATGAATAAATGTTAGAGAATATAGTCCCAGAGAGGCAGGAACTTCAAAAAGGAAGGATCTAACCTACAGAATAATAGACTGCTTAATTTGGGAGAAAATGTGATATTTTCAAAAAACATCAGACAACAGGTATCCATGTAATGCTACATAAATATTTGTCATATCACAATTTATCATTAGACTCACAGCATTTCCTCAATTGTGGTTAAACCATAATCATATAGGCCATAGTAGAAGTTGCTAATGGATGCTGTCTAAATTGGAAAAGTAGAATGAAGAACAGTAATGAAGAGAAACCACTCAGTGCACATCACTCATTATCATGGAAAGACTATTTTAGAGGAGAATAACCAAAGGACACACAGTTGAACAACTTTTTTTCTTGTTTTTCTTTTTATTGACTAGCTTATATATTAAAATTTCTAGTATTATCCTCATTTTCTTGTTTCCCCTTTCCTATCCTCCTTCCTCCTGCTTCTAGGATGATACCCCTTCTCCCCCTCACCCACTACCACCTCAAGACCCTGGCATTCCCTTACTCTGGGGAAAAGAGCCTTCACAGGAACAAGGGTTTCTCATCCTATTGATGCCAGACAATGCCATCCTCTGCTACATATAGTGCTAGATTCATGGTTCCCACCATGTCTATACTTTGGTTGGTGATTTAGTCCCCGAGAGCCCTGGGGTGTACAGTTGGTTGGTTTTGCTGTTCTTCCGATGGGATTGCAAGCACCTCAGCTACTTCAGTCTTTTCTCTAACTCTTCCTTTGCGGTCCTTGTGCTCAGTCTGATGGTTAGCTGGAAGCATCATAATTTGCATCAGTAAGGTTCTGGCAGAGCCTCTCAGGAGACATCCATATCAGGGTCCTCTCTGCAAGCACTTGTTGGCATCAGTAATAGTGACTGGGTTTGGTGGAAGCATATGGGATGGATCCGCAGGTAGGGCAGTCTCTGCATGGCCTTTCTGTCAGTCTCCGCTCCAATCATCATCATTGTCTTTCATCTCAAGAGTATTTAGTTCCACCTAAGAAGAAACAATGCATCCACATTTTTGTCTTCATTCTTCTTGAACTTCATATGGTCTGTTAATTGTATCTTGGGTATTCCAAGCTTTTGGTCTAATATCGACTTATCAGTTTGTGCATACCATGTGTGCTCCTTTGTGACTGGGTTATAATTTCCTGAAGAGTATACTGATGACTTACGCTCTAAGATCAATTGACAAATGGGAACTTATAAAATTACAAAGCTTCTATAAGGTATAGGACACTCTCAATAGGACAAAATGGCAACCAAGAGATTGGGAAAAGATCTTTACCAATCCTAAATCTCTTAGAGGGCTAATATACAATATATATGAGGAATTCAAGAAGTTAGACTCCAGAGAACCAAATAACACTATTAAAAATTGGGTACAGAGCTAAATAAAAATTATCAACTGAGTAATATTGAATGTCCAGGCAGCACCTAAAGAAATGCCCAACATCCGTAGTCATTAGGGAAATGCAAATCAAAACTAATCTGAGATTCCACATCACACCTGTCAGAATGGCTAAGATCAAAACCTCAAGAGAGAGCAAATGCTGGTGAAGATGTGGAGAAAGAGGAAAACTCTTCCATTGTTAGTCAGATTGCAAGCTGGTACAACCACTCTTAAAATCAGTTTGGAGGTTCCTCAGAAAATTGGACATTTTACTACCTAAGGATCCAGCTAAACCACTTCTTGGCATATACCCAAATGATGCTCCAACATACAACAAAGACCCATGTTCCACTATATTCATGGTAGCCATATTTATAAGATCCAGAAGCTAGAAAGAACCCAGATGCCCTTCAACAGAGGAATAGATATAAAAATTGTGGTACATCTACACAATGGAATAAAACTCTGTCAAAAACAATGACTTCATGAAATCCATAGGCAAATGGATAGGTCTAGAAAATAACATCTTGAGTGAGATAACCCAATCTCACACACACACGCACATGCACACACGCACATGCACACACACACACACACACACACACACACACACACACACACAAACCAAACATGGTATGCACGAACTGATAAATAGATATTTACCCAAAAGCTCAAATTACCTAAGTTACAATACACAGACCACATGAAGCTCAAGAAGAATGACCAACGTGTATATGTTTCAGTTCTTCTTAGAAGGGGGAACATAAATATTCCTAGGAGGATATATGGAGACAAAGTTTGAAGCACAGTCTGAAGGAATGGCCATTAGGAGCCTGCCCCACCTGGGGATCCAGCATATATATATATATATATATATATATATATATATATATATATATATATATATATATATATCTCCACCAAAACTAGACAAAATTGATTAAGTCAAGAAGAGAATGTTGACAGGAGCCTGATATGGGCATTACTGAGAGGTTCAGCCAAATCATGACAAATACAGAGGCAAATGCTCGCAGCAAGCCATTGAACTGAGAACCAGGTTCCGTTAGGTGGAATTAGAGAAAGGAATGAAAGAGCTAAAAGGGCTTGCAATTCCTTACGAACAACAAGGCCAACCAACCAGAGCTCCTAGGTACTAAACCAGTACCCAAAGTCTACACATGGACAGACCCATGGCTTTAGCTGCATACATAGCAGAGGATGGCCTTGTTGGGCAACAATGGGAGAAGAAGCCTTTACTCCTGTCAAGGGCAGAATATCACCCCCCAACTGTAGGGGAATGTCAAGGCAGTTAGCAGAAGGAGGTTGGGGCACTTGGCAAGGGGGTTGGGGTAGGGGGTTTATGGATGGAAAATCAGGAAAGGGAATATCATTTGAAATTTAAATAAAAATATCCAATAAAAATAAATAAAAAGGAAAAAAGAGTTAAAATGCATGAAAGATAAAAATATATGCTAGCTGAGGTCCTAACACTTTGAATTGTGAATTGCTGTGGTAGGATACAGTATCTCCCTAATAATTTTTGTCACAAAAATCCTATATTAGAAATTTCTCAACTTGTGGATTGTGACCTTTTTGGAGCCAAAGGACGCTTTCACACAAGTTTCCTAACTCCATTACAAAGCACAGATAATAACATTACAATTCACTACAATAGCAAATTATAGTTATGACATACCATCAAAATTAAATGTATTTTTGGGAGTCACCATCACAAAAGAAACTATATTAAAATGTTTCAGCATTAAGTAGGTGGAGAAACTCTTTGCTAGATCATCTCTGTATGTATCCACATTTGACTACATAAATATAAGTATCTTGCAAGTCATAAATCAAAGTCAAGTAAACTACATTTGCATTTTTTAACCTTTACTGGTGAATTAATTGGTGCAGTTAAAATGAACATTCAAAACAAGAGAATGGGATCAGCATTCACTCCCTTGTATGCCACACCAAGACTCCTTAGTGTTATTTAGTCCCAAAGTAGGTTTAGCAGCACTACTGGGGACAGACCAAAACATTTTTGAAGATCAGACGCATCAACTACTGTTACAACAGAAGACATGTGATATGTATGAACATGTACCTAAGACTGTATAAGACAATTTTAATATAAAGAGACAGAGTCATATAATTTATGATTCACCAATTTATTTTGAAGGTTTATTTTATATTTTCAAGGATAGATGGAAGAAAGACATTTTCTCCAAATCTTTACAAGTTTTTACTCCTTCATTTGTATCCAAGTAATCTTGCCTCTCCCTCTTACTTCTCAGTGGATATTTGGTCTTTACAAAATTACCTGGTCATATGTAGAGTTTTTTTTTTAATTTTAGTAGAATTCTAAATTTTTAGTGTCCAGCCTAAAACAAATGTGAACTTGATTCAAAACAATTAATCAAAATCAAGCAAACAAACAAAAAAAAAAAACAAACAAATACAAAATACATACAAAACCCTTAACTTTGACTGTTGTTTGTCAATTACTCCTGAATATAAGGGCTGGCTAGGACTGTCTTTGTAGGTATCATATCACATTTTTGATGATTATTCCTCTCCCTGAACTCTTCTCAGATTCTCCCAACTTCCTCACTACAAAATTCTAGTGCTATGTATAGGAAAGACTTTTTGTCCAACTTTGGGGGAAATATTTTAACAAACTCTTTGCTATTTTAGGGGTTTATCTGTAGAGACTGAGAAATGGTTTTGAGACTGCTTTAAACTTGAAGAAATTTTTGATCATTTGAAAGTTTCTACTCCATACTACATGATTTTACAGATCAAAAAACTTGGCTCTAGTATACTCCTGGAAAACATGGAGTCTTTATTGATGATTATGGCTCAGGAACAAGATTTGTGTGAGCATTCTGCTCTCATGAGAAGCACGAGAACAATAAATATTGGTACTTAGAATCTTTCCTAGACTCAATTAATTTGTGTAAGGATTGAATAAATGTTACTGGAATAAACTAGTTGGTGTTAGTCTTTTCCAAGAAGTCTGAACTACTATAGTCTTTCAGAAAAACATCTTGACAAGCTTATTTCTCTATTGCATCACTTGTGAACAAAATCATTTAATAAACACCTTTGCAGAATGATGTCATACAGGTGAGGCAGATACAAGAGAGAATGTAGCCTGTCATTGGATGAGAAGGAAGAATAGGCAGCAGAAATGTTTGAAGGACGAGGAGGAGTCTAGAATGGAAAGGAGGAGAGAGAAAAGGCAGAGTAGCCATGAACATGGAGCCTGACGTTAAGATTCCACTCTGTGTATTTAGAGGTTGTTGTGAATATTATTAAGGGATGGATGTGTAAGGGGATTTGTATGTTAGGTGGGCAATTATATCTTATCAATTGGATCAGAGGTTATTGCGTGTGTGCTCTTTCTTGTGGCAATTTGACTTTGGAAGTGTGTATGGCACCAGAGAAACTGGGCCACCACTTGGCCACCATAGAATTGGGATGTGTGCTTCTGGCAAGATATGTAACAGATATCTTGGGGCACTACCATGCTGGACCTAGTGGTGGATAAAAGACAGCTTTTTATTTTTTATAATTTTCCAACAACACCACTACATATTATTTTTTCTCAAAAATACACCAAAAGAAAAAAGAAACCAAAACATGCAAATAATTAATATTATAGTTGGCCAAATAGGTTATATTGAAATAAAGATCTGTACATGAGAGAGGGCTGCCATATGTGGCCTAAGAGAGAGGAGGGTGTACCATATCTTGCATAGACTTGATGCACCAAGGTAGAGGGAAAGGGGTAGGGAGGCAAAGGGGAGAGGGAGGAGGGGAGGAACTCTGATAAAGGGCCTTGGATGGTACAATATTTGGAATAAAAATAAGTCACTAAAACAACTAAATAATTTCAAATATATACAGGGGGAAAGGGAGGGGGAAGGGAGGAGGAGGGGGAGAGGAAGAGGGAGAGGGAGAAAGAAACAAGTGGGGAGTCATGTATCCTCTGTGGTTAATATTTCCATATCTCTGAGTTCAAATTAACATTTGACTTTGTGGAGTGTGGCAGCAGAGAAACTGGGCCAGCGCTGGACCAGCACTGGGATACCACCTAATTGAGATGTGTGCTTCTGGCAAGATATGTAACAGATATCTTGGGGCACTCCAGTGCTGGACCTAGAGGGGGATAAAAGACAGCTTTTTTAGTAATCCTAGTTCTCTTGGTGTCCTCCATTCTTTTGTCTTTGAGATTCTTTCTGCCTCCTTTTCCATGAAGGTCTCTGAGATCTGAGTGGAGGGAATTGATTGAGACATCCCATTTAGAGCAGCATTTTCTAAGTCTCTCTCTCACTCTCTCTCTCTCTCTCTCTCTCTCTCTCTCTCTCTCTCCCTCTCTCTCTCTCTCTCTCCCTCCCTCCCTCCCTCCCTCCTTTCTCTGCTTAATATTTGATTGTGGATCTCTGAATTTTTTCTAATATCCTGAAAAGAAGAAGCTTCCTAATGTGCCATTGCTAAAGATAACAATTACCCAACTTTGTAAAAACAGCAAGGTTGAACAGGTGCCTAAAATAAAACTTCCATAGCTACACATTAGTCTCTTTTGTGGGAAAAGTTCTTTGTAAAGTACTAAAAAAGAAATAGAAGCCCCAACTTAAAATCAAAATAATTGATCTAATATGATGACTGGTTTGCAATATATCTAGGGCAAGGGTAGGACAAATCCTGTGGAAGAAACTAACTACCAGCTGATTTGCCTTAGTGTACACTTACTCCATGAGTCAGAACCCATAATTCACATGGATTGAATGAAGAAGAGCCAGGAAATAGCACAGAGACCACGGTATTATATACTTGTAGATCTGTGCCTTACTCAGCCATCATCAGGTTGTGGAATATACATTGTGACATATTAATAAACAAATAGCAAAAAACACATAAAAGGTGGAAACCAGGGTCCAGAGAACAAAAACCAAAACAAAACATCAAGCAAACAAAAGAAAATTTGAATGAAAGAATGGACTGAAGGACATATTACTGTGGGGAATATGTTGGAAAGGTCTTGAACCATCGATACCACAATAGGATGAATTACATTGAAGAGGGTGTAAAATAATTCTTATTATTAACATGTTATTCTTTTAGCAATAATTGAATAATTATTGTATACTCTTCTTATTATTTGGGAGCATATATTACTTCAAAGTATTATTAATTCTCAGCCATGAACATTAAAAAGTCAGGACAATGCAAAATGGCAACCATGGTATAAATTTGAACCCGTTATTACAATCACCGCTTCTCAAAGGAAGGAATGTTGGCGATAAAAGAAAAGTATATTCAGTACAGGTGTATACTTTGTCAGAAGTTTGGTTCACTTATAACATTGAAGTATAAGAGAGGCTTTTGTTTTGCTTTTCTTCACATATATGTGGTCCCAGGGGGACAGGATGAATACAGTCATATCTCCTAAAGTTCCAGTCAAATTTGGAAAATCTAAAGTTGAAACAAGGATAACTTTACAGGAAGATATCAGAGTTGGGATGGAAGAAAATTGGAATAGCTGTTGGCATTTGATGAACTCGTTGCACAAGGAAAGTAATGTTTTTCAGGGAAGATTAATACCAGAGGGTACTTATGCTCCTGTAAATCTCTCAGCATTTGAGCACATGAAAACAGTGCTAAATTGCCTGAGTGTGTATTAAAAAATGTTGGAATTATGTGTCTATGGATTATTCCTAATGGATATTGTGCACGGCACTAATGCATTGTATGAAATGGTTGTATTTTTAACACATTATATTATATATGAGTATTAGGTTTACAAAATGATGACATGTTAATAACAATTCTGTAAGTGCTCATATAGACTCCATATAGATGTATACAATGTACTTCACTGCAGAAAAATCATACAGGTATACAAACAAAAAAGAAATGATTGTACTATTCCTAGATTTTGTATATTTCTCTTCTAAAATAAACTCCTCTTACTATGTCTTTAACATTATGTTAATTTAAGACAAAATGTACTATGTGATAAATAGCTTCATGAAATTCGACACAGGTATGCATTTAGATAATTCAACTGCTTTGTTTGTAAGTTGTAATGTATCTAAATATAAAAATTAGTGTGATTAATTTCCAAATACAAATAACTCCTCAAGTCATTAACACAGGAAGATTACAAATACTTAGCACAGGAGTGCACTTGACCGTTCATGATTACAAATAGAAGTCCCTAGACACAAATGGAGGCAATATTATGCATGCAATTAGCGAGAAACAGGCTCAAAGTCACAGACATTACTGGACAGTTTTCTCTATTTTAATTGGAGTCAGAAACCAAAGAATAATTACATAATATTTTGGTCTTTCTCCTTCTATTTCATCTTTATTTTTATTCCAGATGAAACATTCATGGAGGAGGGAAGAGATGGAAGAGCTTTGATGGAGAAATCTCCATGGTAACACAGACTTTTGCTATCTTTATCATTTTTGCAATATCTCTCCTGATTGGTCCCAATTCTTTTCCCTATTTTCCTACATCTATGCATGCAGTCTGAGTCAACCACAGCTAAAGAAACCTATTCACCTAAAAAATTTCCAGTAATGCAAATGGCTGATATCTAGCTCTCAAATAGTACCAGGCACTTGTCAGAGGTTGAATGAAAGCTGCTTCTAGGAGAACAAGGAATGCTCTGGAATCCTGCAGATAAAAATGAAAACAGAAAATGATCATGGTCAGGTAACTCGCTGTGATTCTTCACATTCCGGCTCTGAATGAAACTGCTCCAGCTTGCTGTGCAAGGTATTTGTTATTGATTCTGGACATTGCTTTATTTTTAAGATCTATCATTCAGGACTCGAACTTCGGCTTCATATTCAAGGATGGTGTATTACATCAGCCTTCACTATCTGACAGTGACAGGAAATTCGTTGCTTCTTAGTCTACTTTGGGGGACCAGATCTCTAAAGGATTTTTATATCAGAACAATAGCTCTCAGTTGGCACCATGAGACATTCTGGAATATTTTCAGACATCATATTACCTAATATGCCACTGCCATCTGAGAGGACTAAATCCCAAACACTGAAATTCTCCTTTGTTATCTTCTTGGTACCATCAAAAGTCTCAGATGTTTTACATTACATTTCAATCCAAATTCTAACATTAGGTTTAATTTGTTATGGCTAGGAACGAATATATTTCTATGGCCATTTTTACATATCTGCATACTTTATTTTTTAAGGAGAGTCAAAGCACAGAGTTTGCATATACTCCAATGAAAATGGTTAATATGCCAATATTTTTCTTTTTTGAATATAAATTTTCAATTACTAAGGTGTACAGCCACAACCTACTTTCCATAAGTCATAGTATGTTAGTTAAGTTATATTGCTGTCTGTTTTAATTAATATTTAGTATCATTGAGCATTTTTTCAATTGTGTTTGTTACATATTATTCACAGGCTTTTGTTTGTTTGGTAGTAATTTTATAATTCAAAGTTTCTGTTCTTGTGCATAATCTAAGAGCATCAATTGCAATTTAAGTTAAGTTAAGCAATTAAGTTCATCTAAATATACGTGGAAGTATCAATTTATGATAATAAATTGAATCTTTAATGCTCTATTATGTCTAGCTAATATTTTTATTGTTACCCTATCAGTTTTGAAAATCCAAACATTTATTTAAAACAGAAAATATTTTTTCAAATCTTTGTCAAATTTATCATCTCTATTGATCTGGTAACTATATAGTTAACTATATCATTGTTGCTCAGGGATTTGTTTTT
The DNA here is from genome assembly GCF_021556685.1 of Rattus norvegicus. Taxonomy (NCBI): domain Eukaryota; kingdom Metazoa; phylum Chordata; class Mammalia; order Rodentia; family Muridae; genus Rattus; species Rattus norvegicus. The sequence continues at coordinate 126,739,514 of NC_141534.1, read as the reverse complement.
TTGTTCTGTCCACCATCTGTATTCTTTTTGCTTCTATGTATCTAACATAGTGTTAAGCATTGAGGAGTTAAGAGATTTTGGGGCTCATTCAAGGGAAATAAATGTGCATTAGAATAACCAAGCATCGATAATTTGTTGAAAATAGTTAAAGACAGGTTGCAGTAGTATTTTTGGAAAATTTATTTTATATTGCACAAGTGATGCCTAACACAGTAACTGGGATAGATTACAATAAATAGCACTTGCCTGTTACTATAGAATGTACACACATAGAAAAGCAGAAAATTGGTGAGACCCTAATCTTTTAAGTGTGAATTGTAGTGATAGAAATTGGTGGTCTTCATAGTAATTTTGGCCTCAGATTCTTTGATGGACGAATTCGAAGTCAATAAAATCTATTATCAAATTTTTTTATTACATTCCAGCATTTAATGAAAAGGAAGGCTCATTTTCTCAGGATGGTACAATTTTTGGATGTGAGACTTTGGATATATAAATTTAGGACTAGTCAAAATATATTCTCCTTGAAAGATAGTTCATATAAACCCTATAGGTACCACTGAGGATGAGAGGGACTGGTAATATCAAATCCTAATCACTTGTGAATCTTTCAGGTTTCATGGAAACAAGTGCCAGTTAGTATGTATCTGCCAACAAGTTCAATAAAAATATGAGAGTTTTACATAGAACCAAAATCTATATTGAAATAAATACCTACTTTGGTGGAGGCAAGAATCTATCTGGTTTTTAAGGGTCCAATACACGTGAAAAAAGAAAACAAGGTGTCCAATAAAGAAACATCTGGTACTGCTTGGATAAATGTAGTAACAGGTAAATCCCCTACATTTGTCTTTATTCTCAAACACTATTATTATTTTCCATATATATTAATTCAAGTTTTTTTAATTGTCATTATTTGCTTCAACATTGCTTTGTACTCAGATAAAAATTATCCAACAGATTTTCAATATGGCATTTCTAGAGACAGCACTATGACAACAGTGCTTCATGGTTAAGGAAAACCACTGTAGTGAGAAGATTTTGAATTACTAATGTACTATATACCATCTAAAGCTCGGAGACTCTTGAAAAAAGAGGGATCCGGAAAAAAAGAGAGATTGTACAATAAATAAAGATGCTGTTTACTCCTATATTTTAGCAAAAACAGCAGTCATTTTGGGCCATCGTCTATGCCACCAGATAAATAGATATCCTAGCTTGTCTTGCAGTTTGTTTAATCCACTTATTAAATGACAGGGAAAGACAGTAGACCCTCACTCTAGTATCCACATTCTCAGATAATTTATTGTAGGAAAGGCTACACTTAATTGAATGTAGCCTTGAAAGAGGTTGAAAATACACGCCAAGGAAGAGTATGGGAGATTGGCTCTGTCAGGTAATCTATATAAAGTGTCATCATCCTTAGTGATATTCTAAGCAGTCTTTTCTGAGGACGCACACAGCCCAGAATATAACCAAACAAAAATACTCTGTATGTTTTCCCAATAAACTCACTAGTTTCCTAGGGAAAAGCTTGCTAAATTTCTATATTGACTTGTTCTTTTAATGTTAGATGAGGGTAGGAGGCATTGACATTGCTTCTCCCTCTACTTGGTGGAAATTAATTTTTAAATTATTCTTTATTTTTAAGATTATAGTTCAGTTTTATTTACCTTTCCCTCCTTTTCTCTCCATCCTACCATTTTAATATTTTTACTCCTTTTCAAATACATTGCTAGTTTTCATTTGACTTTTGTTAAATGCATATTATCTGTATGTATATAAATGTGTGTCTTTTTCTTTTTTTTGGTTATAGTTTTTTTTTCTTTTCTTATTGTCTTTTTAACATTACACATGTTATCCCCTTTCCCGGGTTTCCCTCCAGAAACCCCCTATCCCATCTGTCCTCCCACTGCTTCTGTGAGGATGCTCCCACACCCAAACATCAATTCCTTCCCAACTCCCTATCCTGGCACCCTACTCTGAGTCATCTAGCCTTCACAGGACCAAGGGTTTCTCCTCCAGTTGATGCTCAACCAGACCATCCTCTGCTCCATATGCAATGGTTGGAGCAATGGTTCTCTCCATGTGTGCTTTTGGTTGATTGTTTAGTCCCTGGGAGCTCTGGTGTGTCTGGTTGGTTGATATTGTTGTTATGTCTGTGAGGTCACAAACCCCTTCACCTTCTTCAGTACTTTCTCTAACTTCTCCACTGTGGAACCTATTCTCAGTCCAATAGTTGGCTACAAGCATCCACCTATGTATTTGTCAGACTCTGGCCGAGCCTCTCAGGAAACAGCGGTATCAGTCTCTTCTTAGCATGTACTTCATGGAATCTGTAATTAGGTCTCATTTCATTTACTGTATATGGGATGGATGACCAGGTGGGGTTGTCTCTGCCTGGTCTTTCCTTCAGTCTCTGCTCCAAACTTTGTCTCTGTCTTTCCTCCAGAGAGTATTTTGTTCCCCCTTCTAAAGACTGAAGCATGCACATTTTGGTCTTCCTTTTTTCTTGAACTCCACATGACCTGTAAATAGTTTCTTGGATATTCTGAACTTTTGGGCTAATATCCACTTACCATGTGTTTTCTTCTGTGATAGGATTACCTCACTCAGGATGATATTTTCTAGTTCCTTCCATTTGCCTAGGAATTTAATGAAGTCATTATTTTTAATAGCTGAGTAGTAATCCACTGTATAAATATAGCACAATTTTTGTATCCATTCCTTTGTTGAAGGATATCTGGTTGCTTTCCAGCTTCTGGCTATATAGATAAGGGTGCTATGAACAGTGTGGAAGATGTGTACTTTTTATATGTTGGAGAATCTTTTAGGTGTATGCAAAGAGTGGTATAGCTGGGTCCTCAGTAAGTGCTATGTCCAATTTTCTGAGGAGCCATGAGACTGATTTCCAGATGGATTGTATCAGCTTGCAATCCCACCAAAATGACAGAGTATTCCTATTTCTCCACAGCCTTGAGAGCATCTGCTGTTACCTGAGTTTTTGATTTAGCCATTCTGACTGGTTTAAGGTGGTTATTTCAGGTTTGTTTTGATTTGCATTTCCTTGATGCCTAATGATGTTTAACATTTCTTTAGGTGCTTCCCTGCCATTCCTTATTCCTTGGTTTAGAATTCTTTGTTTAGCTCTGTACCTGATTTTATTAGGGTTATTTGATTCTCTGGAGTCTAACTTCTTTAATTCTTTGTATGTCTTGTATATTAGCCTTCTATCAGAAGTAGGATTTGTAACAGCCACTTTACTTTGGATAATGTTATGTAAGTATATTTTTAGGGCTAATCATTTTGTGTTAGATAACCAATATTTTCTTTTTCTATATAAAGCTATATATCTTGCTGTCAGAATTATTTAAGTGCTTAAAATATTTTTAAAATCAACTTTGTTGTTGTAATCACTAGCATTCCTAGAAGACATAATCTTACAGCAAATAGCCTCAAATCCTAGATTTTACCTTCTTTCTTGTCTCTCTTCCACAGTGACCATGGAGTTTTAGATATCTGAGATATTCTATCAAATATTTGCTGACTGTGTTCCACACTGTGTTTTGATTTGTTGTGGTTTTCTGTATTTATTACTTAGATAAATAATGGACCTTTTAAGATGCATTTTCAAATCCAATATGCAATTTTTATTTAAAGAGTATGTGATTATCTATGCAATCATTTATTTATTATAGGTATTTTTAGGTAGAGAGCTGATATTATAATGATAATTTCCCTGTTTTATTAATATACATTTACAATTTTTACTTTCCTAAAAAGATCCTTTGATCTCCTCGTTTACTCCATCAGATCATTTGAAACCTAATATGTCCCACCCTACTACTCTATTCTTCACCTAGATAATTGTTCCTCTTTCATTTTATTGTTCTGAAGTTACCAGTGTATAGATATATTGATATCAATAGTTGAAGCAAGGAGCCTGCAACCTTACACCGATGATTGAGTGTAACACACACAATATCAACTGTTCTAGTTCCATCTTTCTGTTTAAAATTATTACTTTCTTTACTGCAGACTATCATTTAACAGTTTCTTTCTTCTATACAGTGAAAGTATTTTCATCATACTTCTACCAACTAAAGCATAGTTACATTGTTTCCATTTAAGTGTATTGCAAATATTAAATTAGCAAACATTCTCAAGGAAGTAAACAAGGGTAAAGTTGTTGAATAACTTTGGATATTTAACAAGGTGTGATTTTTCATTTAGGGCTCAACAGACCACTTAATATTCTTTGCATTTACCCTGTTCAGTAATTGCCTCTAAGTGTTGTAAAATTAATAATGTGCTGAAGGTGACAAGTAAATATTTTTGTGGGCATAAGGACACTGAAAATTAGAAATTTCAGAGAATTAATAAAGCTTTTCCATAATTATTCATAACATTACCTGACATGTGAAGTTAGCTAGATTTATAATATTGGTCATAAACTCTTTCACTTTCTGTTATTTAATATATATTACATAGCAGATATGTATAGAAAAATTAAGATGTGGGTACCAAGCCACTAATACTCACATAATTGCTATGAATGGAAAAATATACTCTAGAAAAAATTAAATTTGATAAAATCATGAAGTTTACTTTGAGTTGTTGTAGTAAACTGCTATTTTTACATCAACACACCATAGTGATAAATAGTAACATTTTGAATAAAAATGGGGACTTTAGTTAAAATGTTAGTATTTTAAGAAAATGTTAAATGGAACTTCTTGGAAATTAGGAGGTATAAAGTGAGATTTTGATTGATTCTGAGATGAAATATAAGTAAGAGTCCTAGGTGCTACCCACATTTTATTATATATGTAGAAATCAGAGGAAACAGCCTGCCATTTTGTAGGATTTTCATCTCAGTACCAGAAAACAAAAAGTGTTTAAACAGGAGGAACTCAGAACAGAGAATAAAATCTGTGAGTAGCAATGTTGGCCATGAATTAAATTTATATGGTTAGGTTTTGTTCTTAAGGTTTTAATATACTGAGCCAGGTAGATGAATAAGTTGATAACATGCTCACTTGAAAATATTGGCACCTGGGATTTATTTTTAGAATGCACCTAATAACATCTAGGCAAACTGGTATAGCTTTCTATCTTATGAAAGGAGAGAAGGGGGTTAAGAGTAAGATATGTGACTTTATGCTCAGCTAGAGTAGACTGTTTGGCACTTTGCATTTTATAGATAATATTTTTATGACATGAGCCAGTCGTAATATACATCAACATTAATAAGTATTTAATTAATATTTTAAAACACATGCTGTCATGAATTGCAAAGATCTGCTAATGTTTATATAATTCTTCTACTATAGCAAGGTAGCCACAATCCCAGTATGACTAGAAGCAAGACTCATGGAGCCCAATCCTTATCATAGTGACTACTGTCATTTAATGGGCTGCTGAAGAAAAGGAGACCAGATTATTCATGGGTTTTTGCCTTGAAAGCTAACCCATATTCCAATAAATATGAATGAACTGCCCTAAGTATAGTAGTGTGAGGGAGGTAACTCCACCTCCAGTCTTCCATGTGGTAGTGAAGGTGTAGGAGTGATGTTCCTCCACAGGAGAACCCTCCACCTCTGGCTGTTGGGAAACCTGGCCTATGTCAGGTGAATGGGAAAAGTGTCCATGCTCCTTACCAGATGAAGCAATTCAAAAGAGCCTGCCTTGCATCTAACATGTTCAGCACCTGGACCTAATGATGGCAGTGATTAGGTAAGTGCTGACCCATGGGGTGGCGTGCCATGAAGTGGCCTACATCACACATATCTACAGAAAAAATAATCATTCATATACATGCACACATACATACACACACACACAAATAAACACACACAGCACATTATTGTGATCTAAAATATCAGGTGTGAATTAATTTTAGAAAACATATAAAAGCAAAAGGAATGGAAACACTCATATCTTTGTCAGGGATATCACTGCTGTTAAGAAACACCATGACCCTATTAAAAAATGGGGTTCAGAGCTAAACAAAGAATTCACAGCTGAGGAATGCCGATGTGTTCAACATCTTTAGTCATAAGGGAAATGCAAATCAAAATAATCCTGAGATTTCACCTCACACCAGTGAGAATGGCTAAGATCAAAAACTCAGGTGACAGCAGATGTTGGCAAGGATGTGGAGAAAGAGGAACACTCCTCCATTGTTGGTGGGATTGCAGACTGGTACAACCATTCTGGAAATCAGTCTGGAGGTTCCTCAGAAAATTGGACATTGAACTGCCTGAGGATCCAGCTATACCTCTCTTGGTCATATACCCAAAACATGCCACAACATATAAAAAAGACACGTGCTCCACTATGTTCATCGCAGCCTTATTTATAATAGCCAGAAGCTGGAAAGAACCCAGATGCCCTTCAACAGAGGAATGGATACAGAAAATGTGGTACATCTACACAATGGAATATTATTCAGCTATCAAAAACAATGACTTTATGAAATTCATAGGCAAATGGTTGGAACTGGAAAATATCATCCTGAGTGAGGTAACCCAATCACAGAAAAACACACATGGTATGCACTCATTGATAAGTGGCTATTAGCCCAAATGCTTGAATTACCCTAGATGCCTAGAACAAATGAAACTCAAGACAGATGATCAAAATGTGAATGCTTCACTCCTTCTTTAAAAGGGGAACAAGACTCTGACCCCATAGGTAGCAATGAATATCCTAGTAAGAGCACCAGTGGAAGGGGAAGCCCTGGGTCCTGCTAAGACTGAACCCCCAGTGAACTAGTCTATGGGGGGAGGGTGGCAATGGGGGGAGGGTTGGGAGGGGAACACCCATAAGGAAGGGGAGGGGGGAGGGGGATGTTTGCCCGGAAAACGGGAAAGGGAATAACACTCGAAATGTATATAAGAAATACTCAAGTTAATAAAAAAAAAGGGGGGGGGAACAAGAATACCCTTGGCAGGGAATAGAGAGGCAAAGATAAAAAAAAAAAAAAAAAAAAAAAAAACAGAAGGAACACCCATTCAGAGCCTGCCCCACATGTGGCCCATAAGTATACAGCCACCCAATTAGACAAGATGGATGAAGCAAAGAAGTGCAGGCCGACAGGAGCCGGATGTAGATCGCTCCTGAGAGACACAGCCAGAATACAGAAAAAACAGAGGCGAATGCCAGCAGCAAACCACTGAACTGAGAATAGGACCCCCGTTGAAGGAATCAGAGAAAAACTTGAAGAGCTTGAAGGGGCTCGAGACCCCATATGTACAACAATGCCAAGCAACCAGAGCTTCCAGGCACTAAGCCACTACCTAAAGACTATACATGGACTGACCCTGGACTCTGACCCCATAGGTAGCAATGAATATCCTAGTAAGAGCACCAGTGGAAGGGGAAGCCCTGGGTCCTGCTAAGACTGAACCCCCAGTGAACTAGATTTTTCGGGGGGAGGGTGGCAATGGGGGGAGTGTGGGGAGGGGAACACCCATAAAGAAGGGGAGCGGGAGGGGTTAGGGGGATGTTTGCCTGGAAACCAGGAAAGGGGATAACACTCAAAATGTATATAAGAAATACTCAAGTTAATAAAAAAAATAAAATAAAAAAATAAAAAAATGACACACAAATCCATGACAAAAAAAAAAAAAAACCCAAAAAAAAAAAAAACAAAAAAAAACCAAAAAAACACCGTGACCAAAGCCGCTTGTGGAGGAAAGGTTTCATTTGGCTTATGTTTCCTGTTCATCATTGAAAGAAAAGGACAGGATGGGAGCTTAAGCATGCCTGCAACATGGGAAACAGGAGCTGATGCAAAGCCCTTGGAATAGCATATTTTTTGCTGGCTTGCTCCTCATGGCATATTTAGACTGATTATTTTCTTATACAATTCAGGATTAATAGCCACACACACACAATAAGCACATAAATCACTAGTTATAAAGTTACTCTATAGGCTTTCCTACAACACAAGGATGGAGGTGGCTTCTCAATCACGGTTCCCTCTTTCAGATGACACTAGCTTGTGTCAGGTTGATAGAAAAGTATACAGCATGCTACCAATGGTCTTCTTGGCTTCTTGTGGTGATACAAACATTTAACCCTACTTCTCTGTAAATATAGGGAGATATCTGTGAGGTCAAGGCCCCTTTGTTCTATTTAGTGAGTACCTGAACAGGAGGGCTACATAGAGATATTTTTGTGTCAAAATCAAAACAAAGATGCATTACTAATAGTCTCCTTTGTTGAGAGAATCTTTTGTAAGCGTCACCTCTCAAAATTAAAAGCAGATAGCAAATGAACTGAGGCAGAAAATAGGAGGTTGCACAATTTCAAGAAGAAAGGGGATTCTGGGAAACATAATTGGCCAATGTAGCTTAACATAAAGGGGCAGAACAACCAGGAAATGTTAGGCAGAAAGGAATAGTAAGGCAGGGAGATAGGCCAATTAGCAACAGTATAGTAGATGACTGTAGAAAGCCTTGGGATCTTAGAAGCAACTGGCTGAACTTTTTGCAATCTAAAGGAATCTCTCACAGTACAAATGATCCTAGGCTGTGCTTGCAGAAAGGAGCCTAGAATAGCAGCTCTCTAGGAGGCTCTATCCAGCAGGTTACTGAGACAGATGCAAATACCCACAGACAAACAATGGACAGAGGTCCACAGAAGAGTTAGGGGAGAAGCAGAAGGACATCAATGAGATGGAAACCCCACAGAATGACCAAAGTGTCAAATAACCTGGAGTCACAGGAACTCTCAGAGACTGAGACAATGATGAAAAACCATACATGGGCTGGTCCTAGTTACATATGAACAGAGGGCTGCTACATGTGGCTTCGAAGGGAAAGGATGCAACTAATCTTGCAGAGACTTGAAGCACTAGGATGGAGAGATTGGGTCAGAACTGCCCTCTCAGAGGCAAAAGGGAAAGGGAGGATGGGAGGTACTCTTAGAGTGGACATTGGAGGAGGCAATATTTAGAATGTAATAAGTCAATAAAGCAAATAAATGTATTTAAAATTACACAGACATGTATGTATCTCTGCCTTTTTTCCATGAAGGGCCCCGAGGTCTGAGTGGAGGGACTTGCTTGAGACTTCCCATTTAGAGCAATGTTTTCTAAGTCCACCTTTACCTTCCCTTCTCTCTCTCTCTCTCTCTCTCTCTCTCTCTCTCTCTCTCTCTCTCTCTCTGTGTGTGTGTGTGTGTGTGTGTGCGTGTGTAATACTTAGTTCTGTACCTCTGTATTTGTTCTCATTGCCTGAAAATAGAAAAGTTCAAAAAATGCAATTGGTAATGATAATGTTTACACAAATAACTAAAAACAGAGAAGTTGAACAAGATCACATGCATGCCTAAATATTAGTGTCTTTTGTTTGGAATGTTCTATGACCGAAGAGAAAAATCAAAATCATTGATCTATAATGCTGACTGACGTAAATATCTAGTGAAAAAGTAACACAAATCTTGTGGAAGTAATTGACATTTCATTTGCCTTAATGCAAATTTACTCTGTATGTCAGAACCATAGACCAGAGACCTATGCATTATAAACTTGAAGATCTGTACCTTATTTGGCCATTATCAATTAAATGAATCTACAAAGTGATACATTATTAAAAAAAGAGAAAAATGAATAAAATTGGGTGAAGAGAGCAAAACCAAACCAAAAGAAAACAAAACTAAACTAATAAACAAACTAACTAACTAAAAACAAGTAAACAAACGAAATGTTGAATGATCTTAGCAATTCTGATTGGTGTGAGGTGCTTTGTTTTTATTTGCATTTCCCTGGTGTCAAGGGGTGTTGAACATTTCTTTTGGAGCTTCTCAGTCATTCAATATTCCTTGGTGTAGACTTTTTTTTAGCTCTATACATTATTTTAGCAAGGTTAGTTGGTTCTCTGGAGTCTAACTTCTTAAGGCTTTTGTATATTTTGTTTGTTATTCCTCTACTGGTTTTAAGGGTGGTAAAAATCTTTTCCCAATCTCTGGATTGCTGTTTTCTGCTTTGGACAGTGTCCTTCACCTTACGGGAGATTTGAAATTTTATGAGGTACCATTTGTTTATTCCTGACCTTAGAGTATAAGCCATTGGTATTCTCTTCAGGAAAATTTTCCTTATGCCCATGAGTTTGAGGGACTTTCCCATTTTCTCTTCTATTAATTTCATCTTATAGGTTTTACATGGAGGTCCTTGATCCATTTGGGCTTGTGCTTTGTTCAAGGAGATAAGATTGGGTCAATTTGTGCTCTGAGTGGCAGTTGAAACAGCATCATTTGCTGAAAGGTGTCTTTTTTCCACTAGATGATTTTGGCTCCTTTGTCAATGATCAAGTAGCCATAGGTGTGTGGATTCATTTCTGGGTCTTCTATTCTATTCCATTGATCTACCTATCTGACTCTGTATCAGTACCATGCAGCTTTTATCACTATTGCTCTGTAGTATACCTTAAAATCAGGTATGGTGATTCCCCCAGAAGTTCTTTATTGCTGAGAATAGTTTATGATATCCTGGACTTTTTGTTATTTCAGATTAACTTAAGAATTATTCATTATATCTCTGGAATAATTAGTTGGAATTTTGATTAGTTTGGATCTCTAGGTTATTTTTTGTAAGCTGGACATTTTTACCATGTTAATCCTGCCAATCCATGTGCATGAGAGATCTATCCATTTTATGAGGTTTTCTTCAGTTTCTTCAGACATTTGAAGTTCTTGTCATACAGATCTTTCCCTTGATTTTCAGCATCACACCAAGATATTTCATACTATTTGTGAATATTTTTTTTCTTTTTTCTTTTTTTCGGAACTGGACACCGAACCCAGGGCCTTGCACTTGCTAGGCAAGCGCTCTACCACTGAGCTAAATCCCCAGCCCTATTTGTGAATAGTTTAAGGGGTGTCAGTTCCCTAATTTCTTTCTCAGGGCATTAATCCTTTGAATAGAGGAAGAATACTGGTTTGTTTGAGTTAATTTTATATCCAGGCACTTTGCTGAACAACAACCACCACCACAACCACAACAACTGCAACAGCAACCACAACAGCAACCACAACCACAACCACAACAACTGCAACAGCAACCACAACAGCAACCACCACCACAACCACAACAACTGCAACAGCAACCACAACAGCAACCACAACCACAACCACAACAACTGCAACAGCAACCACCACCACAACCACAACAACTGCAACAGCAACCACAACCACAACCACAATAACTGCAACAGCAACCACAACAGCAACCACAACCACAACCACAACAACTGCAACAGCAACCACAACAGCAACCACAACCACAACCACAACAAAAACCAACTACCAATACCAAACCAAACAAAAACAAAACAATAACAAAAGTTGAATAAATGGAAGAAAATGAGGGACATACCACTATGAGGGTTGAGATGAAAGGACTTGAAAACGTATCAGGACCAAAAACGTATGCAGGACATTGTATAAGGAAGTAAAACAATTTTTACCACTAGCATGTGTTATCCACTTAGTAATTATTGAATAAGTGTACTCTATCTTTACTATTAGGAGTCTATATTACTTGAAACTATAACTTTTTCAGCCATTAACGTTAACAAATCCTATGCAATGCAAAATGAAAATTGTGGAATGTATTCTAATTAGTTAATGAAAAGTACTGCTTCTCAAAGAAAGATTGTTGGAGGAAATTGGAAGCATATTCAGGGTATGTGTGTACTGTGTCAGAAGGAAGGTTCACTTGTGACATAGAGATTATAAGAGAGACTTCCGTGTTTCTTTTCTTCATCTACATATGTGCTACCTACAGGGAAACAGCACAAATCCAGTCTTATCTCTTAAATTTCAGTCAGGTATGCAAAATCTAAATTAGAAACTTAAGAATAACTTCACAGGAAGGCATATGAGATGGGAAGAAATAAAATTGGAGAAGCTGTGGGCATTTGTTGAATTGGTTGCAGAGGGAAAGTAATATTTTTTTTCAGGGAAGATTAGCATCAGAGGGTATGTTAGCTCCTATAGATCTGTTTGAATCTGAGCCCGTAGCAATAGGGCTAAATTGTTCATGTGTGTATTAAAAGGGGATCAAATTAAGTGGCCATGGATTATCTAAGTAATAGATATTGTAGGTAACACTAATTTATTGTATGCAATGGTTGTATTCTTACCAAATTATATGACAACTTAATAAAAATTTATAAGTTTTCATGTAGATACCATAGCCATATACACAATGTGATTCTCTATACAATAAAAATGAACATGTAGCCACATACAAAGAAATGATTGTCATATGCCTAGATTTTGTATATTTCTTTCCTAAAATAAACACTTCTTAATATTTCTTTTGTATTGTTATAGTTTAAGAGGTGGCGTATCCTGCGGTAAATAGCTTTATGAAATTAGAAACAAGGACGTTTTTAGATAATTTCACGTGCAGAGATTTCAAGTTGTAATGTGCATAAGAATATGAGCTAGTGTGACAAATTTCTAGTAATCATAGGTTGTTGCATATTGCCACAGGAAGATTACTAAGGTTCAGCGGTGGACTGCATTTGCTAGCCCATGATTAAAGCAGAAGTCCCCAGACACATTCCAAGGTTTTGTTTTAGGTACCATTCCCAAGATACAGGCTCAAAGGTGCAGGCATTACTGACCAGATTTCTGTTTGAATAAGAGCTAGAAATTAAAGAATAATAACATAATATTTCGTTCTGTTTACTTCTATTTTATCTTTACTTTAACCTGATGCAACAGGCAGGGAGGAGGGAGAAGAAATAGAGGAGCTTTGATGGAGAAATCACCATGGCAACAACAGGCTTTTGCTTTCTTCGCCATGTATTGAGATCTCTCTTCTGATTGGTCCCAAATATTTTCCCTATTTTATTTCGTATAGGCTATTCTGCATCTACCAGAGCTAAAGAAATCTCTTAACATAAACATTTTCCAGTATATTCTTATGCTAGATATCTAGTTATCAGCTCATACCAGGTTCTTGCCAGAGATTTCTTTCAAGCTGCTTCTCAGAGAAGGAGGAGTGCTTTGGAAATCTGAAGATGAATATGAAACTAGAAAATCAGCATGGTCAGGTAATATGTTATGATTTTTAACACTTTTCTCTAAATGAAACTGCACCTGTTCGCTGTGCTGGGTATTTGTCACTGCTTCTCGTTATTCCTTCAGGTTTAAATCTATCATTCAGTACTCAGCCTTGGATTTCTTCTTCATCTGCAATGATGGCGTAATTCATCAGTACTCAGTATCTGACAGAGACAGGAATCTTATTGCTCCTTAATCTTCTTTGGCAGATTGGATCTGCAAATAATTTTGATATCAGGACAGCAGTGATCACTTGGCATCATGAGGCTTTCTGGAACATTTTTTGACATCATGTTTCCTAGTATAGCACTGCCATCTGAGCACACTAAAACTGACACATTGCAATTCTCCTTTGTTGTCATCTTGGTACTATCAGAGAGTGAGATATTTTATATTACTTAGCAATCCAAATTCTAACATCAGGTTTAAGTTGTTATTGTTGGGAACAAACATAATCCCATGTTCATCTTTACATGTGTGCATATTTCATTATTTAAAAACTGTCAAACTAAAGAATTCACGTGTATTCCAATTTATAATGTCAGTATACCAAAATTTCTTAATTTCTGGATTTTTGAATCTCCTCTTACTAAAGTTTCCAGCTGCCATCCCCTTTAGATTAGTCATAGTAAATTAGGTTAGGTATTTTGGTCTCCTTTAATTGCTATTTAGTAACATTGGTCATGTTTTCCATAGTGATTATTACTTATTTTCCTATGCATATTGTGTGTTCTGCAGTAATTTTATTAAATTGAAGTTTCTGTTCTTTTGCCAAATTTAAGAGTCTTAATTGTATTTACATTTATGTAAATACAGATATGGAGAAGAATCAATTGATGATAATAGATTGAATCAATGTGCTTTTAATTTTCTGGCTTATATGTATTGTTGGTTTCTCATCAGTTTTGAACTTGCTAACATTTGTTTGCAACAGAATTTTTTCTTATTTGTGTCTTTAACAAATTTATCATCTCATTGTCCTGGTAGCTATACAGTTAAGAATTCGGTCTTGGATCAGTGAATTTTCTCATTGTTCTGCCCAACATTTGTGTTTTTTTCTATTTGATGTATTTAACATAACACTAAATCTTGATGATTTAACAGATTTTTCAGGCTCATTTAAGAAAAACGTAAAAAAAAACATAGAAAATTATTTAATAATAAGTGCAAAATCAGAGGTAACAATACAATCCTTTGAACATTTATAATGTATTGTACAAGTACTACATAGCAAGGTGACTGAGAATGATCACAATAGCCTTTCTCTTTTAATGAAGAAATTACACACATATAAAAGCCTGTAATAATTGAGGCCCTAATGTTTTAAACTGATTATTCTCAGATTCCTTTGGGAAAGGATTCTAAGTCATTAAATTCTTTTTAACAATTTTGTTGATTATATTCCAGAACTGAGCGAAAAGGAAGGTTCAG